>NW_026067931.1:138978-159686 GCF_014885135.2 Alexandromys fortis | reverse complement strand
TGGGACGGTGATCTGTAAGTTTTCCCCTTTAAATAAATAACACCCTATTAATCATAAAAAAAAAAAGAAAGAAAAACAAAGTTGGATGATGCTTGCTAGTCTTCAAACTGAAACAAATGTCAAAGTTTGGCTTTCCTTGTTTATTTCTAGCAACTACATGTTACTGTCCAACACTGAGGTAAGGGTTGGCACTGCTTGGTCCTTATATGTAAATTTTATTCCGTTAAATGTTACTCTTGCCAGGCGGTGGTGGCGCACGCCTTTAATCCCAGCACTCGGGAGGCAGAGGCAGGCGGATCTCTGTGAGTTTGAGACCAGCCTGGTCTACAAGAGCTAGTTCCAGGACAGGCTCCAAAACCACCAAGAAACCCTGTCTCGAAAAACCAAAAAAAGAAAAAAAAAGTACTCTTATTTTCTGTGCTTAGTATTTATTTGAATAATCCTTCACCAGGACTCCTAAAAATATTACATTTTACTGCAAAAGCAACTCATTCTTTAGGTAATACCTTCATGTGGTGCTTATTGCATTTCACATGTCAGGAAAAGTTGGTGATGACGAGGATCACAGACATCAGAAATGTTTAGATAATTTGCCAATCAAATTAGAAAAACTGTGAAAATGATGATTCAATCACAACCATCCAAATCCAAAAGAAAAGTCTTAAAATTTGATATTCTTATGAATCATATAAGTACAAGCAGAAATAATGAAAAGAGCTCCACCATTTTTATGCTTTTTCTTGTTTCTCTTGGTTTTCTTGGGTATCTTTGAGAGATTTATTCATTCCCTCTACCTTTTTGTTTGTAATCTCTATTTGTTTATGGCAGTTTTTCACCTCCTGTTTAAGGTCCTCTGTTATTTTCATGTAATCCACAATTTTTATGACGAGATAAATTAAGCCAGATTCTTTCTAAAACATAATTTTTTGACATCAAATTATTCACACCCCTAGTATTCTACATTTGACCTTGTGCTTTATTGTGTGTGTGTGTATTTTTAGTTTTCCTTCTTTCTTCATTCCTTTCTTTCTTTATTTTTATCTTAGAGTCTGTGATGGTTTGCATGAAAATGCCCTGCATAGACTCATAGGGGATGGCATATTGAAAGACTCACATTGAAAGTGTAGCCTTTTTGGAGGTACTGTGTCACAGAGTGTGGACTTTGAGTCTTCTGAAGCTCAAACTATGCCTGATGTTACTCTCTCTTCCTGTTGCCTGCTGATCTAGAGCTAGAACTCTCAGCTTCTCATCTAGTACCATGTCTGTATGCAAGCTCTTATGCCTCCTACTATGAGAATAATGGACTAAAACTCTGAATCTGTAAGTCAGCCACAATTAAATGTTGCCTTTATAACAATTGCCATAGTCATGGCATCCACTCAAAGCAATAAACCTCTAAGTTTTACTCAAAACACAATTTTTTAACTAAGACCCAATTATTCTATACTAGCATATGCATTTTTAACCCCAAACAAGCAGTTTGCTTTAGTTTTAAACAGACAAAACCTGGAAACATATATTTTAAAAATGCCAATAATAAAGTAATTGTCTATACTGCAAAGCTAGGATAAAACAATAACTATTTTCTGTATCATCCATCACCAAAGACTATAGCTAAGCCTTTATCTAGTTCTTCTAATCAGAGCAGGACTACCGTTTTCCAGTATGAAGATGAAAAGGAGAGCATGAAAAATGAGAATTTGTGCCACCATATTCTAGGAATGATGCATTGTGCTTACCACTAAGGAAGAACACCATTTGCTTTGACTAATATCTAAAACATCTTTCTTTATAGGAAATAATAGAAATGAAAAATGATGTCATTGATGATACACTCAGGAACCACAATTTATAGCTTGACATTAGTCTTACCTATTTACCAACTGAGTTTCTGAAACTTAGTGATTTTTATTGAGGTTAAAGTACTTTAGTATAATTGATGTATGATTTTGAAGTCCATTGTAAAAACTATTTAGCTGAAAATGGGCAAAGGAAAACAAATGCTTACATAACTAGCTTATTTGACCTTTTTTCCTAATTTAGTAAGATATTTACGGGTGTGATTTGGATGAAAAAATGTTTCCTAGTGCTGTATCTGTTCGAATATTTGATTAAAACTGGGGAAGATATTTTGAGAAGTTATTTAAATTTAGGAAGAATAGGTAAATACTACAGAGTAAGCCATGGAGATAGAACCTGAGAGTTAAGAACTAGCTCAGCTTTTAACTTAAGCTTTCCCTATCTGCTTGTATGGTGAAGAAAGATGCATTTAACACTCCTACTACCAAATAGATCCATATGGCTCCCACAGCATATTCTTCCCCATCAAGAGTAACTCAAACTAGTAGCCGAAAAAAATCTTTCCTTGCTTAAATTGCTTGTTGATACCCTATTTCNCATACATATATATTTAACAACAGTCAAAAGTTAAAGTTATTTTATAAATGACATATTCATACAGAAATATTATAAAGAATAATGCATGAGATTTTCTATGTACATTAATTTAGGAAATATCTAATAATCACCCTGAAAAGAATTTAAGAATAAACATTTTTAATATGCAGTTGTGGCTACTATAGTCTGCTCTTGTAGATTTATAAATATATGAAAATTTGAAGTCATTAGTTGAAGTTGTTACAAATATTCTAATAATGCACAAATGTAGATATGACATTTTTCTGTGGCTCATGCATGAATTATTTTGCAAATGAGATGTTAGGTGTGTTAATTTATATAAAGAAAAGACAGGAGTCAGAATTCAATTGGCATGAGCATACTTGCTTCCGTGTAAGTTATAGCAAGGGAAACATTAGTGTTAAGATTTGAGCAGAAAAGTATATTTTTTTCAATTCATTTTTAGATTTTCTCTCATGTGATTGCAGATATTGGGCATAACAAATTCTGAGTAAATTTCTCCCTGTGGACTAAGAATATTTTCACCTATGTATTTTTACAGTTTTATTTGCATCGTGATTTAGAACTGATTTCAAAACACAGATTTTTACAAGTAATATATTCTTGACTGTACTGCTTAACTTTCTTAAGCTTCAATTTCCAAATTAGCAAAAAGAAAGTTTAACCTATGTATTTTAAAATGATTAACCAGAAATATAGGCACTATTCTAAAACACAATAATCTTAGGCTACAGAGTTTGGAAATGGCTTCCTTACTTAAAGTACCAAGTACATTCTATGATTATCATTGTCAGGAGAAAATGGAACGGTTCTGTAGTAAACTCATTGATTGTAGGGGCTGCCACCTAATCTGATATTACATCTTTATGTGAAAGAACCCTTTTATAAATTATACACTGGGCATTTATCCCTAATGTATGCTACTTGCAAACACAGCTTCTCCTTAAATTACTATTTCAGTGAGGTACTAACCCTTTGTGTTCATCTTGTTGGTAGCATTTCAAATGAACTGGGAGCCTTAATTATATTCTCCTTCAGGGAAAAATGTAAAAAAGCAGAAAAAGAAAGAAAGAAAGAAAGAAAGAAAGAAAGAAAGAAAGAAAGAAAGGAAAGAGAGAGGGGGAGGGGGAAACAAAAGAAAAAAAAGAAGAAATCTAGTATAGAAAAGAAAAAAATTTCTTAACTCACATCATTTTTTTGTGACAAGAAAGTTTTGTTCAGAATGAAATCAAACTGAAGATGGCAAAATCTCCTGTGTTTCTAGTCAATTCTCAAAATATATTATATTAGACTGTTGATATGTTGCATCCATCATACATATTTTATTTATTTTCTCATTTATTTCTAAGCAACTAGACTTACATGTAAATGCAAATATAGACCAAGAAGCCTCAGGGCATTTTTAAAATAGAAAGAAAGAAGGAGCATTCTTATCAAAAATGCAGTAAAATCAGAGCAGAACCCAATATTCTTTGTACAGACAAGAAAGTAAGAAAGTAGAAACTGAACCCAAAGACCTCAGCTAAAGATTCAGCTATCCTGAAGCCAAATCACCAGTTCAGGGAAAACGGTGTGTGTAAAGAAGTCCTGTGCAAAAGGGCTATGCTCACACAGAAACTTACGACTGTCATTAAGGTTTTTACGGTGAACACATAATAAAGTGTCTCCTGTTATAATTTTGTTATTACTGTTTACTATGCTTAGTTCTGTTGTGATACATGAAACCATTTAGGTAAATAAATATCATTTGAAGAAGTCATTCCTATCACTTAAGTTCTCATAAGTATTGTAATCCAACATTGTATATTTGCCTTTTAATAAAACACCAATGCTAATGAAGTGCACGAGATCGTTGTTTCCAACAGAAGGACAGGATTTAAACTATTTTGTAATGTATACATGTAAGCTTCTGTGTAGTTTGAGAAATGAAAATAACTTTAAGAGACTATTTTCCCAATCTAACTATTATAATGGGAATGAGGTTATAGTTTGAGCATGAAATAGTCCTCTAAGGGCTATATGTTGAAGTCTATAGCACTACTGGGTATTTTGTAATTTTTGCGATGTGAAATTGCTTGTAGAAAAAGGTTATTGAGGGCATGCTCATGGAGACATATAGATTCATACCCCTTGTTCTTTCTGCTTCCCGACTCACTCTCGCCATTTACCTGCAAGTTGAATTATTTGAGCCCAGTGCTCAAAATGCCAAGATCAGGTGATTATGAATGATACCCCTTAAAACCATAAACCAAAATAAATGCGGTGTGTGTGTGTGTGTTTGTGTGTGTGTGTGTGTGTGTGTGTACTTCCAGTAGCCCTCTTATTATTCGCGATTTTTACAATGTATTCTTCTCTCCTGTAGTACATCCTGACCACAGATTTCTCCCCTTCCAATCCTCAGGGCTCCTCCCACACCTTCTCCCCATTCACTACCCTCCCCCATTTCCTTTCAGAAGGAGCAAGCCTCCAAAAGATATCAGCCAAAGGTACCACAACAAGATACAATAAGACTAGGAACAAGCTCATATTTTGAGGCTGCACCAGGCAACCGAGTAGATTAAAATATAAGGGTCTCTAGAGCAGACACAAAAGCAAAAAATCAACCCTACTCCCATTTTTAGGAGTCCCCCCAAACACTATTACAACAGCCTTAACATAAAAACGGAAGATGTACTGAAGATTAACACAGGTTCCAAGACTGCCCTTTCAATCTCTGTGAAATGTATGGATCTCTCTGGGGAGGGGAAATGAACAGAATTTATGTGTGGACTCAGGGAAGCTGGGAATGGGAGCAGGAAGGACAAAGGGAAAAAGTAAAAGGTGAGAGGATTGGAATTGGGGAACATTTGGAGGGTGATGTTGAAACCTAGGGAAGTACAAACTTCCTGGAATCTCTGAGGGTAACCCCAGTGGATACTCCTAGTAAAGGAGGATATGGAACTTGAACTATTCTCCTTCTGTAGCCAGGCAAGACATTCTCCAGTGGTAAGACTGGGACACCAACCGAGCCACTAAAGCTTTAACCTACCGTTTTTCCTTCCTACAAAACAGGCTTGGGCAATGATGACTCAGAAATTGTGGGAGTGATAAATCAATGAGTGATATATTTTTTGATCTCTAGTTTGCAGCCCAAACTACGAGAGAGAACCCATGTCTAACCATGCCGTAAAGGCCAGGAAGCAGAATTTGGATAAACCAGACACCTAGCAAATAACTAAATGTGACTGCCCCCCCACAAAATGTTAATTACATGATTGCTAATGATATTCTGCTATACACATAGATAAGTGTCTAGACTAATGATCATTAAAGATGTTACCTCTGGAAGCTGATAGGAGCGATGCAGATACCCATAGGCAAACATTAAGCAGAGCTTGGGGAGCCCCCAAGGAAGAAGGGACGATTTTAGGTGCCGGAGGGGTGGAGGATACCACAGCAAGGTCCAAAGAATTAATTAAGTAGTGCTCATAGAGGCTCACAGTGAATGAATGCTTTTAAGGTTTTTCTAAAGACTTCTGTTACAGTGACCGAAAGCTGAGTATCACAATTACGTTGTGGAGAAATTTAAGTAGATTATTCCCATGCTTTTCAGTGCATGCCAGAATTGACCGAGTTCAAAACTCATTGGGGAAAATTATCTTATACTCATCCAAGACATTTTTTATTAAAAGGAAATGCTAGATATATATGACTTAATATTCATGTATAATAAAATTTATACAACAAATGTTTAGAAATAGTCACAAATAGAAATGTATATTCATTCTTATGAAGCAATAAGGGGAAAAGAAATAGGAAATTTTCTAAAATGCCTACCTGTGATACATAGGACTAACATTCGTATAAGACTTCGTGTGATAAATCATTTGTAGTCATTGTAGTAAGGATTATTAAATATACTACTGCATTGATGAATGTCAAGATTGAGGAAAACTTGCTATTATACCTTCTTGCTGTTTTCTCTGTAGTTGTACATTTCTATATGCAAGAAAATGTCACAATAAAAGGCAGAGAATCCCTTACTATTGTTTAAAAATTTTGCGTCAAAATCCTGTGGAGGTTAATCATCAGCATTTCAAACATTTTCAGATTTGATTATCTGGAAAACGGTGAGTAGGGAAAAATTTGTTTATTTTTTTTTAAAGGGAATTTAAACATTAGTTTTAAACAAACTCCCAGGCTAATAGCAGTAGTTTTTTTTTTTAATTACCTTAGTTAATTCTGTTTCTTTGACCATAGGATATTAGTTTTTAGCAATAAATATTGTCTTAAACTTTATATATAAAACTATTTTGTTCAACAAACTCTTCTGTAGCACAGAATTGTAAAAGAATGATCCAATTTTAAAAATGTCACAATTCATATAGTTCATTTGAATGGCTGTTGGGATTCATTAAGAAAAAAATACTCAAAATAATATAGAAATATAGCATTAAAAATAATATATGTATATATGTCTGTATATGATATAATATATAAGGGGCAGAGAAAGAGAAGGGGAGAGGGTCTGAATGCAACCAATGCGTGGCACCTTTCTTGCACTTTGCTACTGAAGTCCCCTGACTTAAGGCAAATCAATCTCGTAGACATGGATGAAAAATCTAGAAAATCATAAAGTATCATAAAATACAATTCCAATACTGGTTTTGGCATTCTATGCCTTTGTATTTTAGAAGCGCACTTGCAGGAGTCACAACGCCCATTTAGCCAGGAATGTGGAACAGTGCTAACCAAACTGTGAACTCTGAAGACCTGTCTTGGAACCAAGGAATCAAGAATTGCATTCTTCCATTCCCAGCATTTTATACTCAGACCTTGACACTTCAGAATCTTAGTGGAGTTTAAAGCACATCAAACGTGGGAAAGGAATGATCTAAGGTCAAGAAGCCCTGACAAAATTTTATGATGCCTCAGCAGGAATGTAGAAAGAATCCATGAGAAGAGTGCTGGCTCAGTGGACTTCAGTGATTGTTTGATATTCAGAGTCAAGGAAATCTATAGGTCCAAAGACTTCAGGAGATGAAGTAATAGAAAAATGTAAGATGTTGGTGAAATATAGAGTTTTCTATGAGAAGAATGTATTGCCAACAGAGACATATATACAATCAGTATCATAAATATTTAAAATTAACACCATTACCTCAGTATGGGAGTATATTCCCCTGAGGCATAGTGGGAATGATTGAGTACTTTACAACTTTGTTCTGTTTGAGAGAATAAGCAGTTAACAATATTTTGTAAGCTACTTCATTCTTCAGACTAAAAAAAAAGTTAAAAGTTATGTAAGCATTATAGCAATATGAATAAATACATTTTTTAACATGCATCATAACTCATTTTACAAATTTAATCAAGACTTAGGCAATAATCAGTTTTACTGTCTATTTGAGAAAAATAAAAATAAGTATTACAGGAGAAGGTAAGAAGTTTAATGTTAAGAAAGAAATTATTTTTTGAGTATAATAAAGGGTTATTTATTTAGGGGTAGTCTCACAGATCACAATACTCTGCATGAACAGGAAACAGGAACCAAATCACACCACTAAAAAAGAGAGTGGACACATGCTTTACATCAGCAAATATAGTATAAGAGGCCATGCCCAAGTAGGAGGGTAACTTAAAGGCTACTGGTTGTAGGAATTTCTACAAGACTTCTCCTTTCTGTTTAAATAAAAGAGTTCTAAGCCTAATACAATAAGCCAACTCATGAGAGGAAAGTAACAACTCTCTAGTCTTCAATCTCATTGAAGACCCAAGAAGGAAAATAATATTATCTGAGTCCTAAATTATAAAAGTAGGTTGTAGATTATATGAACTAAGAAGAGGACAGAGTAACATAATATTAAATTGCTACAGTCAAAGTGAGAAATATCTAGGCCAAGATGGTTGTAAAAACAGCAACGAACAGAGCAGATTGACCTACTATTCCACAAGAATAAAACATATATGACATAATGATACATAGTATGGTGGATTGAATAAGGATAACCTTCAATAGATTGCGTATTTAAATGCTTAGTCATCAGGAAGTGGCACCATTTCAAATGATTAAAATGATTAGGGGCATGGACTTGTTAGAGGCAGTGTGTCACTAGGTGTGGGCGCTGATGTTTCAAAAGCCCACACCAGGCCCAGTATCTCTGTGCCTACAGAACTTGATGTAGCTCTCAGCTGCTGCTCCAGAACCTATGTGCTTGCCATCCTGCTCCCCACCATGATAATGAACGTATCCTCTGAAATTGTAGGCAATCTCCCATTGAATGAATATTTTTAATGAAAGTCACCTTATTCATATGCCTCTTCGTAGCAAACAGAACAGTGACTGAGACATAGAGAGTATGGAAAGTATAACAAAATGGGGTCTAGAGCAAATTCCTAATCTGCTGCTCTATACAAATTTCATATTGCCTCACATGTAGAAAGTAATATGACATGATTTATTAGATTACACTTAAAACTGGGAAAACTGAACGATAAAATCTGGGTATCAATAAAAACCAAGATAAAAATAGAATTGTGGCATTCGCTGAAAGTTTGATGTTGGGGAATGTGCACTGTTATGTAGCTGTAGAAGGATATTCAGTAGCCAGTTAAGCCTGAAAATTTAGAGTAACTCATTTTAGAATCATTTAAGGAAAACATGCTTAAAGTAGAGCTCTCATTTATATCTCATTTTATTGAGTCTGTTTTCCTTAGTGTGACTTTCCTTCTTTATTTTTTCCATCCTAGAAGTGGATGCCATCTCTAAAAACAGACTGGCTTCTCCACTCTCCTATTTAGTAGTTTAAGAGGGGACAATGGCAACAAAGAATTAGACAAAACATACATAGCAGAAGGGATATGTTAGCTGCTAAGAAGTCTCTGGAGACATCTGGAACAAGCTCAAAATGACTTAAAGTAATTCAACTTAAAATTCAGAACCAAGAAAAACAGAATTTCACAGGAAAACAGAAGGAGATGAAGGAAAGAGCAGAAGAGCTGAATGAACAAAGGAAAACATACAAATTCCTGAACCTAGGAAAATGCTATTAAATGTATATAAGAATGAAGGCATAGACAAGCCTAGCTTGTAACTAATCATTTAAATAACAGAAGGCATTTCCAATAATCTGTATATCGGATTAATTTCTAGACCCTGTATTTTTCATAAAATGTCAGATCCACCACACTGTTAAATATTTATTTTTGTTTGTGTTCATGTTCTGTATTGTGTGTTGGTGCATATCCATACTCATTTTAATCTGTTTGTACAGCAAAATGTCTATTTTAATAGCCTTTTGATAACACATTGGGTGAATTAGAAAATATGCATCTACCAAACAACATTCCTTGTGCTTAATATTTCTTTGGAAAATCAGAAATGATGCTTGAATCTTGAAGTCAAGGCATATTATTTAAACATATTATACTAAACTATGGTGATTTAGTATTTTATCATGTATTTGTTGTGATGATATTTTGTGCCTTAACAAATAAAGTTTGTCTAAAGAGCAAGGTGCAGAGTTAGCCACATAAGTTAACCAGGGAGGCCAGGAAGTGGTAGCACACACCTTTAACCCCAGCACTTGGGAAACAGAGGTAGATGGATCTCTGTGAGAACCAAGGGGTGACTCACAGCTTTAATTTGTGCACTAGGGAGGTGGAGACCAGAGGTGGAAGCAGGAAGTCATATGGCTGGGTAGAGAAAGGAATATAATGTGGGAGGAGACAGGAGCTCCGTATTCAGTCTGTTGTTTCATAGAAAGGCAGTTAGTGGGAGGACTTGTAGAGACAGGATACTCCATTTGGTCTGACAATCTTATAGAGGTGAGAACTAGTTACTGGCTGCTCTGCTTCTCTGGTCTTTCAGCTTTCACTGCCTAATATCTGACCCCTGAGGTTTTATTATTGAGATCAACTAGAATTTGTGCTATAATGTGTGTGTGTGTGTGTATATATATATATGTGTGTATGTGTGTGTGTGTGTATACATGGATGGATACTTACACATACATTCTTCATCAATTCTATATTCTCAATGTTATCTATACAAGGCAAAATCTGTGTATAATAATTATATACTAATATTGAAATAAGCTGTAGTACTTTCTTATTTGGAAGAAAAGAAAATTAGTGAAGTTGTAGATTCTGGATTTACATCTCCTCATTTAAGCATTTTGCATATTTTTGCAAAATCTCTACTATACAATAAAAATATTAGTATAAAAATAAATGATCATATCACTTGCTTGAGTAATTTTGATATCATTACATAGTCAATATGCATAGATTTCTGTTGTACAATTTATTGACCTAATATACACATTAGATTAACCTTCAAAGAGACTTGATAGAATAAGCCATTAAGCTAAAATGGACAGCTAAAGGGTATATAAGCAAAGTTCATAAAGCAAAAAATGAGAAACCCTGTCATATGAAAGAGACTTGATTAATCATACTGTCTAGCTAGCAAATATTTATAATCTATATTCTATATTTAAAACTATTTCATTCAATGATTTTTCAGTACATTGAACAGGCAATCACCATGATGGACATGTAAGTTACTGGAAAGTGATAATTGGCAAAAACCTATGAGGTGGGAAGTATACTTCTGAATATTTCACGGACTAATCCTTAACCTCACAGTCTATAAACTAGTGCAGAGTCAAATATCAATTATTTTATGAAACCCATCAGGATAGACGTTCATAATGACCTTTAAAACATCATGCAATATAGTATAAAGTTATAATATCTTCTTAATAAGTTTATATTTTTCCTAAATCATAAAAGGTAGCATTTGGAAAAACAGTAGCTTTTTAGAAAAAGAAGACCTCAGTTTGAATTCCTACTTGCCTACTTAATAGTTGGATCACACCAAATTAATTGCAAAAATGTTAAATGAGATCACATTTTCAAACTGCACTAATATTTCACATTTTAGCGCATTGAACTGGAATTAAAAATGTCAACAGAGTTGGGCTATTAGGGCTATAAAAACTTATTACATTGTATATTGAACCCATTTTGAGCCCCAGATTAGATTAATAGCATTTAAGGGTTGGTGTTTGACCTGACGAGATCAGCATTAATTTGGTCTAATCGTCCCTTAGTCTCATTTTGTACTTTTAGAAGTGTGAATATATACCCAGTATTGTTGTACATTGAAAAGATTTACTTACTTTAGACTCTTTATAGGCGCATATACTTAAAGAATATCTTGATTCTTCAAAATGACTTTGGCTTTGTAATTTGGGGGCTGTTAGTGACTGTTCCAATATGCTTCATGGTTGTTGTCATAAAACACTGACCAAAACACTGACCACAAGCAATTTGGGAAAGAAGAGTCCATTTGACCAAGATATTAGAGTCCATCACTGAAGGAAGCCAAGGCTAAACTCAAGGCAGGAACCTTCAAGCAATAACTGAAGAAGAGACCACGAATGAGCAATGCTTACCGGTGATCTCTCCATGACTTGCTCAGTCTGCTTTTCAGATACAATCTAGGACCACCTGCCTAAGGTTAACACTTCACACAGTCGGTTGGGCCACCCCATAATAATCATTAATCAAGTAAATGTCCTACAGAAGTTCCTACAGAAAATCTGATGAAAAGAAATTCTTCATTTTTTTAAGTTTTTTATTTATTTATTAAAGATTTCTGACTCTCTTCTTCCCTTAAATTTTTAGTTGTTAATAAAAAGAAAAAGAAACTAGTCAACAAAATAATTATGGTGGTTATAGTGAGATTTAAGGCACTTCCCATTATCAGATGATCATATTCTAAAAGAACTCAGGGATAGTGAAATAAAGTTTCATTACAAATAAAGTGGCTATTTAGACTCAAGTGTTTGAATGCTTGTCCTAAGCTAGTGATGTTGAGAGGATGCAGAATCTTTAATAGCTGGGAAGACTAGATCAAATATGTAGGTCGTTGCAGGATAGATTTTGAGGTTTACAGCCTGGTGTGGTTCCAGCCTTGGTTTTACTTCTTGTTCCACCAAGATATTAGTAAGCATGAAGCTACCCTACTTGTTCTCACTGCTATGGAATGCTCTGTTACCATGCCGTGTCTGCTGTGATGGATTGGTTCCCCTCAAGTTATATACCAAATTCTGCTCTATTAAGCAGCTTCTGATAGGTATCCGTGATAGCCATAGCAAAAGTAACTAAAGTAGTATACACACACAATATGTATTACAACTAATTTTATTTCGATGGCCAACTGCAAAGTCTTTGTATTTAAATATAAATTCAAAAAATGGGGATTATCAGTTTGTCAATAAATGCTCATCCCAAAGTTTAATACTTTATAGTTTAAGAAATCTAATGTAGAATTTTAATGTTTATATAATTCACTCATCATATTTACTCAAATATGAGAAGTATAATAACAGAAAAAAATCTTAATATAAAATTTCAAGTTTATGTTCACAAATTCAAAAGTAACTTCCAATTAAGTTTCTAAACTCTTTAAAGGCTGGATTCTAACATTTGTGTACTCATTTATAGGACTTGATATGTATTTCTTTACTATCTATTTATATATCGATATATCATGGATATTCTAAATTCAGAAAATGTTTCTAATAAAGAACTTATGCAATGAGCTGTATGGTTTGTCTTATTTATGAAAGAAAAGAGCTTAAATTATAGGAAATAATAAGACACTCTGGTTTATCTTATTAATTTTGCTTATAAAATAATGTACATCATTTAGATAAATTCCACTGTAAATTAGATATCATGTGAAAATAAATTAGTGCATTATCAATGATTTAAATTATAGGGTTTTTAAAATATTGTCATAAAATAAATTATTATAAAATACTAATAAAACATTTTTCTAATAGTCCTGTATCTTATAAACCATTTCAGTTTTGCTTTGTTTCAAGTACATGATCATTACAAGGGGCTATTCATATAGAACCCTACCTAACTTGTGCCAATAGAACTTTTATGAGCAGTATTTCAGAAGAATTTTTGTCCCATATTTTCACTGTTAGTCAACATTAAATTTTACTTTTTGCAAAGCCAGCATGTATGAAATGATATTATTGCATGTCCCTAATTGATAATAAAATTAACCTTTATTAAGACCTCTGAATTGTTTATATCAGTTAGGGTTTCTAAAAGTATTGCTTATTTGGAAAGAATTTGCTTATAAATGGTTCAAATATAAAATATTATATCTTGATCTATCATCTGTGTACTACCTTTCTACATAACCATACCTAAATAAAATCAAGTAGGCCGGGCGGTGGTGGCGCACGCCTTTAATCCCAGCACTCGGGAGGCAGAGGCAGGTGGATCTCTGTGAGTTCGAGGCCAGCCTGGTCTACAAGAGCTAGTTCCAGGACAGGAACCAAAAAGCTACGGAGAAACCCTATCTCGAATAAAAAAAAAATCAAGTAGTAAACAATAATAGTATGTTTTGTTATTAATCTTCATTGTGGACATGATTTTGAATTTCTAGACTTATATTGAATCCTAGACATATGGATGTCTGGGCTCTCTCACCTCTGGTCACATTCTGTTTGTTACAAGCTTCCCTCTTCCAGGGTGGTTTTCTTTTCCAAGTGGCTTCCTATTGACCATAGGATGTAAATTTGCTGGTGTTGTTTTCTTTGTCATCTGCATTCTAGGACCATGTTCATAAACACTCAATGCTTAAGACTAATGTCATAAACCCTATTCTAAACGAATTAAAGACACAGAGCCAAGGCAGGGTTTTCATTTGTGTTCTGACAGTGCTTTTGTCTAAAGGATTTTTCCTCATAGTTTTCAAATCATTTGAATCTCTTAGACATTGTAAAGCAATATATTATACAGCCTCTGACCTAGCCTATTAAGTTAATATAAAATCTGGACCATCACTGAATGTGTCAAGAGAGTGACCATTTAATATTAAACATAATATGATAGGTAGATTATTAGAATCAAATAACTGTGTCTGAAGAAAAAGAACTTTTAAATTGAAACTTCTAAAAGTGTTCATATATAATATTTCACTTAGAATCTCAAAAACATTGTAGATATTTTGCATAACTGTACTTTTTTGATTTAGCTTTTATATTTTCAGCATTAATTTTGATATATGTGGGTGCACACGTACCTCAGTGCTCACAAGTAGGAATTTTAGTATAAATTGCAGAAGTCAGTTCTTTCTTCTTACCATGCTGAGCTTTGGTTGCCAGACTTGGTGGTAGGTGTGTCTACCATGAGTGAGTCAGCAATCATATTTCAATCATCTTTATATTAACACAATCAAAAGAGGAATCTTTTTGAACTCAGTTTTATGTTTTAAGGAGATGAATATAAAATTTGATGAAATCAAATCAAACAGCCTTTTATTTTTGTCAGAAAATAGCTATCACAGCAAAGTCAGTAGGATTCCATTTCAGTTGTTATACAATACAGCCCTAGGCAGAAGAAATGGAACAAAGAGGATATAAAGAGAATACAACAGAGTGAACATATTCTAAGTAATAAAAAAGAGAGCGTAACTGGAATCAGATAAACTGAACTGTGCAAACAAAATTGTTCATAACATCGTAGTTCACAAAGAAAAACATACCTTAATTTATATCTTCTTTTAACATTTAATTTCTAGTGAAATATGTGTTCAAGCACATAATAATGAATTTCAATAATAAATAAAATCATTTGCCCTTTTACTTCTTTTTAACTAAGAAAAGAAATCTTTCATGAAACTCTAAAGGAGGGAGAGAGAAGTTGGTATTTCTGAGTTTTAGATCTGCACTAATATTAAACCCTGTATAATATGAGAAATGTGTCCAAACGTGTATCTTTTCTAGTCCACATTCAGCTGCAATGAAGGCATGTCAGGCATGGAGCACATCTATGTGCAGTGATGGATGGCTCATGTTAGAAACTGCTACAGAGGCAGGACCATTAGGGAGATGGATGAAGGCATCAGTAAGGAGAGGCACACATATCTGGTAATGGGAAGGTCACATCCCAAACATTAACAATCAAGAGCATTAATACATTTGCCCACACTGATGCTTTTTCAATAGCGACTTTTGACAGGTGCAACCTGTCTGCCATATGTCTCTGGCTGAACCTCGGGGACCGTTTTAGTTCAGTACACAAATACATCCATAGAATTGCCTTCAAGATGATAGAAACAACTGAGCAAAAGTGCTTGGCATTTTTATGTTTTATATACATTGGAACAAATCTGGATAGACAAATGTGGAGGCTTCTGTATAAAACTCTGCTCCACAGAGCATGTGTGTGGCGACCATACTTCCCTTTTCAGCAACTCTCTGCACAGGATTATATGCAAAAACCATGTCATACTTGATTTTTCAGTGGTCCAAGTCACAGTTACCAATTAAAGTGCTTATACTTAGGGGGCAAGGGGCACAATAAATAGTCAACGAGTATTAGAAAATTACAAACCAGGATCCCATCAGTCAATTTCCATCTTATTAGTTCATTTGGGAGTTCTGGGCATTATCTATGCCAGGAATTAATATAGATGTCAGGACAAATGGGCCATAGACACTAAATGACTGCTGAGAAGTTCCTATTACAACAAAAAACAACAGGAAGATTGTTTTTGAAAAGGCTCAGTTTCCACTGAGAAAGGACGATATTAGATATAATTTTGGTGAGAGGCAGGATTGATTTCTTTAATCCTTGTCTAGAGATGAAGTAAAATGAGAAAGGACAGTGTCAGAATGGAAAGTGTCACTGGCCAAACATCAAAACCGAAGATTTCCATTGAAATTTATTTTCATATTAAAAATAATTGGCATGTAACCCACAATATAGGGATGAAAACTAAATGTTTTTAGCTTAGCAACACTGTGTACTTTTTATAATATTGCTAAGAATTGCCAGTGCTCACGTTTTTGTTGTAATTTTTAATTTATTCTTCATTATTTAGTGTATATGCACACTTGGGCTCATAACTGGCCCATCTATCACTCATCTACCGCAGTGGGCTTAGGGAGGTCTGAGGAAAATTTTCAGAGCTCCATAATCTTCTTCCACCATGATGTAGGCATTTCCTTAAGTACAAACATTCCTGGCTTAGTTCTTAACATCTCAGCGAGGCTAAGTTTGTACAGACATACACGAAATAAAATGATTTTTGTCAAGAAATGTTTAGAGGATATTTCTCAATGGTGGAAATACTATATATATTTAATTTGATGCCATTTGGATTGTCTTGAATTTGCTGTTATATCACACACTTACTTTGTACTGCTTATTAAATGCTAAAATATGTTAAGTCTTCTTTTATGCCTCCTTAAACTTAAGGAGAATTAAATGATCATTATTGCATCCATAAGCCAAACATTTGAGTTCATTTACTTTGGCTTGAGAAGCATTTATTCATTTGGTTTGGCCTTTATATGAATGTACTTGTTGGTTATAAAGAGAATATATTGAAAGCATGTCGAGTAAAGAACTTTAAGAATAGGGAGAAATCTAAAGATCAGGGTGCAATAAAAAGTGATCAAAATGACTTTTGCTGAAAACTTTTTGAGTGAGAAATATTCAAAGAAAATCTCTACACAAGTTTAACATCAAGAATCTTCCCGCTATGAGTATAGAAAACATAAAATGAATGACCAGTGGCATAAGAGGCTGAGAATGTGAGGGGCAAAGTTAAGAGTATAAAGAGTCCCAGGTATAGCAGGGAGATCAAACTATAAGCCACTTAAGACACTCCTGAAGGCCGCTCAGCATGGAGGGGGTCCATTTATGCCTGGGATATTCCTGGAAAGTCAGTAGTATCTGCTATGGAAAAGACATCCAACCAGGTGGAATACATCTGACATTTGCTATACTTTCAGGTTTTATGATAAAGAATAAAATTTAAACCTCCCTGTTAAGCACAAAACTATTTTGGCATAAAAGAAAATAACCAGAGCTGTTTTACTAAACTTGTGAGCACATTGCCCTAATTGTTTGCAGTGCCTTCCTAGTGAGGTTATTCAAGATGGTCTGTCTGTTATTATTTTGTTTACTAAGATAGCCCTGATACTTGGTGCCCAGTCATGTTAACATCTTTCAAAGGGACACCTTGTCTTCCAAGTCAGTGACTAAGACTGTTTATTAAAACAGTGATTTATAAAGATATATTTTTCCTTAGCTATTTATATACTTAGTATTTCTGTGGGATAACCTGTTTTTAATATTATTAATATGTTTTATAGACAATGGTTAATAAAGAATCTGTTTTGACCTATAGAAAGATAGGATGGATTCAGGCAGGAAAGTCAAGCAGAAATACAGGAAGAAGTGGAGTGAGGGGAGATGCCAACAAGCTGCCAGAAAAACAAGATGCTCTAGGAAACATATAATGCCACAACGCCAAGTGGTAAAATACAGATTGATATAAATTGATTAATTTAAGTTGTAAAGAGCTAGTTAGTAATAAGCCTAAGTAACAGACCAAATGGCTTGTAATTAATATTAAGCCTCTACATGATTATTTTAAAAGTGGTGTAGGACAGGGCAGAAAAGAAAAGCCTCCATTTAGACAGTATTATACAGGCAGGTGGAGTAAAAGGTTTTACAAAATGAGAAGAAGTAAGTAAATATTTAAAGACTGTCTTTGAATGCATTTTCATGAAAACTAGCAATAAAAAAATACAAAGAACCAGTATTACCAAAGAAAGACATTCAGGGAGCTATTAAATGAAATGACAGACACATACTTTAAAAGTTACATATTTAATCTTAAAGTGAAAGAAGAACATTATCTTCTGGTGCATTTGACAATAAGGGTATACAGCAAAAGTTAACTTTTTCTGGATGATCATAATATTCTAGGAAAAAATTAATAAGAGCATCAGTATAAATAAAAGAAGTCTGAGATAGTAGAAAGGTTAATATTTTCCTTTTGATTTCCCATCGGCTAACTTTTTCAAACTTCTGTTCTAACAATAAATAAGACAAAATACAGAGTGAAATCATTGTAGAATTTATTATACAGGACTCAACCAAGGTTCCCTTTTGTTCTAGGATACACCACTTAGTATATATAATTTAAATTCCTTTCACTAAAAATATCAAAACTTTCTCTATATATAGTTGTACATGGAGTTGTGAACATTATATATAGTTTTTGTTTTGTTTTCTTTCTTGTTGTTGCTGCTGCTGTTGTTTTTAGAATGTGCCTTTGAGGTCTAGCATGTGTGATATCAGAATGTGCCATATACTCTTCCAAAGGAGAGTGGCAGTCAAGGGTCTTAACCAGATATTATGCTTATAAACCAATCACTAACTGCCATGGCACAATAGCTCTAAGTGTTGAGTAATGGTACACATACTTTGACAATAACCAACAGTTCTCTAATAGGACTTAAGACTAGTTCCGTAAGAGGGAGACCAGGCCTTTTATGGGAAACCTACCTAACTAGTGCAAAAGAAGTCATGGTTATTGAAGGAGAATCTGTACCACTATTTTACTAAAGTGGCACAATGCATAGCAATGATCTATAAACCTTTATTCTTATACCAATAGTTAAGTGCAGGCCTCAAGGAAACTTCTCTTGCAGCAGATGAAGACCACTAGAGGAAGCCACAACCAATCTTAGTGGAGAGTATAGACCCCAGTCCCTCTACAAGACACTCCTGCACCTAAGGCTCAAGGAAAATATTAGAAGAGGTGACAGAAATATTAAAACCAGAGGATTAGAAAGTTTGCTATAAGATTGTGTCTCCTAATAATAAAAGAAACTACACCCATAAATTCTCACTAGTACATTGCCCAAATGTGAGCCGGAAAATGACAACAATTAACATGCTAAACTGGACAGAGAAAATAATTCCAGGAGGCCTTCACCCTAGAGAAAGAACTACAGGAAACTGAGGAATGCTGGGAAGAGAACGAAGAGTATGCAAAGTAGTTGTTCTCCCAAACACTCAGCCCTGAAAACATATGTACAAGCATCATTGCAGTTATATTTATGATTTCATATACATTAATTATATGTATTTATTTATAATATATAAGTGTATGTTTATAGATTTTATTTATATCAGAAATGCTGGAAACACTATATATGTATACATACACATATATATATGTAATAACAATTAGTGTAAAATGAGGCTTTATACATTTGAATAATAGTTAATGTTATATAGGAGGATTTGGAGAGAAAATATTAGAATGTTGCAGTTAAGTTATAACTTCAAAAATAGAATAAAAATTTTAAACAGCATAAGAAACAAGCACAAACAACTTTGGGAGTAAATGTAAAACTCAGAAACAATTATAAAGTTTTGACACCACAGTGGCACTTGTTTTTAATCTCAGCAATCAGGAAACTGAGGCTGGAAGATCCCCAGTTTGATCTCAGCTGAACTGCATACTGAGATCATCCCACAAAATTTAGAATAAACAAGCAGAATAAAAAAACACCACTCCCTAGTAGGACATTTGTATGATTTGGCAAATTTATGCTTATCTCTTTGATGATTGCATATGTTGTAGAACTTAAAATATTTTTAATTTGTTTTTTTTATCAAACTGTATTTTTTTAATTTAAAGTCCCAAATATTTAACTTATGTACACAAACTAATATGCGAGCCCCAATAAATCATTTCATTCTTGATATTTCTATAAATAAGTTTTTGTGTTTCTTATGGATATAATGGGCTAATTAAATACTAGAATTTAGCATAACTTAATTTTTATTATGTTTGATGAAGAGGTTGTTCAGTAAAATAAAAAAAAAGGTGAGAAAATCGTAACTGCTGCTTATGCGTCCATTTCAGAGCCATGACAGGCACATTGTGCGCTTTCATTTATATGATATTCTTAAGAGACTATTCTACACACGAAGCAACTAGATGATTCACAAGGAAGAGGGGAGAGAAGAATTTGAGAGCATTCATGTATATGGTTTACTCGGAGGGAAGGGAGTGATGGAAAGATTTGGAAACTTAATGTCTATGAAAGTCACACATATTTGAGAGTGCAACATTATAATCAAACTATATGCATTTATTTTTTATAAATTCTTTTTATCATTACTATCAAACAAACAGCTGATTAAAGCAGTTTATTTCTTCTAGAGAACTGCAATTCTTCTGTTCCAAAGCTAGTAGTGATATAATATTTTTACAGTGTTTTTCTTTTTTTTTTCTTTTTCTTTTTTTTTATTGAGAATAAGAAAAAAAAGTTCCCGCCTCCTCCCAGCCTCCCATTTCCCTCCCCCTCCCCCCAACCTTCTCCCCCTCCCCCCTTTCTTCTCCCCCTCCCCCCACTCCTCTCACCCCCCCTCTCCTATCCAAAGAGCAGTCATGGTTCCCT
>NW_026067931.1:124455-138806 GCF_014885135.2 Alexandromys fortis | reverse complement strand
TTTATTTATTAAAAATTTCCACCTCCTTCCATCCTCCCATTTCCCTCCCTCTCCCCCCTCCCTCTTGCTCTCCAGTCCTAAGAGAAGCCAGGGTGCCCTGTCCTGTGGGAAGTCTAAGCCCCACCCCCTCCATCCAGTCTAGGAAGGTGTGCATCCAAACAGACTATGCTCCCAAAAAGTCAGTGCATGCAGTAGAATCAAAATCCTGTGTCATTATCATGGGCTTCTCAGTCCACCCTCATTGTCAGCCACATTCAGAGAGTCCGGTTTGATCACATGCTCATTCAGTCCCAGTCCAGCTGGCCTTGGTGAGCTCTCATTAGATCAGTCACACCATCTCAGCGTGTGTACACACCCCTCGCGGCCCTGACTTCCTTTCTCATGTTTTCCCTCCTTCTGCTCTTCATCTGGGCCTTGGGAGCTCAGTCCAGTGCTCCAATGTGGGTCTCTGTCTCTATCTCCATCCATCGCCAGAAGAAAGTTCTATGGTGATATGCAAGATATTCATCAGTGTGGCTATGGGAGAAGGCCAGTTCAGGCACCCTCTCCTCTCCTGCCCACAGACCTAGCTGGGAATATCTACTTGGACACTTGGGAACCCGTCTAGAGCAAAGTCTTTTGCCAACCTTAAAATGGCTCCCTTAGTTAAGATATCTTTTTCCCTGCTCCAATATCCACCCTTTCTCCATCTCAACCATCCCATAGAGTTCATAACACCGTCTACTGTTGGAAGTCTATAAATCTGCCCTCCAGCATCTTTATAACACACTCTGCTGATGACGGTCTGTATGTCTGCCCTCCAGCATCTTCATAACACCCTCCGCTGATTATATTCCCTAGATCTTCTCTGCAGTATCTTTATAACACCTTCTGCTGATGAGAGTCTGCATATCTGTCCTCCACCATCTTCATAACACACTCTGCTGATCTTATTCTGTATATCTTCTCTCCAACATCTTCATAATACCTTCTGCTGATGATAGTCTTTATAGTTGATCTCCAGCATCTGCCTTCATAAGACTCTTCTAAACTGAATATCAATGGTCTCCAGCCAGATTCTCTGAGGGGTCTGGGTGCTTAATATTTGACAGCTCTACTGGAGGTGAATGCAACTGTGAAAAGCATACATTAGCCAGCATGTAAAGGCTCAAAGAGAACTCCACTTCAAGGTGGGTCTTTTATACTAAGCTTTTTAGCTCAGTTCATGTGAATGACATTTCTCATACGAGTCACTATTTTAAGAAAAATAGCTTTTATGTCATTTTGCCTGTCCTTCTTTCTGTTTCTGTACTAGGACATAAGGGGGCCAGAATGAATTCTTCCAAGAAAATATTATGACATTCATACATCCCTATAATAACACATCAAATTATCATACATAGGTACTTCAGTATCTCCTAAATTTATACATCTGAGAAATATAATCAGTGCTTTAGTCCCTAACAGACATATGGAGGTGGGACAAGGAAGAATGACCTTTAGATGTCAGATGTAAACAGAGAGGTTAGTAGCATCAGTAACACAAAATAAAGTACAGAAACTGATGTGACCTTGGGAGGCTGAGGAGGATATTGTGATATAGGTTTTGAGATGCAGTTTAAAGCTAGAGTACAAATTTACCATTATTGACAATACATTTATACTATCATTTTTGCTGTTGCCATATAATATTTTATTCTTGTTTTCGGAGACAGAAATAAAGCTCTCTTTATTTTGCAATTTAGTGTATTGGCTATCTACAATAACATTATATATGACTTCTGTCAGGGTTGAGTATGAGTTTAGTTCATCTTCACAGTTAGGGTATTAGAGTGTATGTACAGTGGACAGAAAGTAGATGAAACTGATCCTCTATGAGTGATCACAGTGAGAGAGAAAGGAATTAGATACACTGAAAGGTGAAGTGCAGAACAAATATTATTTTGTTCAAAGGATTATAGCTCAAAAGTAGAGGTATTCAGTTTACTAAATGTTTCTTTTCAAAAACAATTGTTAACTTTTCACAATCTCTCATTTTCAAATTGTACACTCTGACACTCTTATTTTTCATTATTATATGTGAGGACATTAATCTAAATTTAATAATATTGCTTAAGCGTTTTTCTCAAGAAATAAATTCAAATGAAATTTTAATAAAACTATTCATGCATATAGATCCGAAGATAAACTAAAGGAAAGACCCATTTTTAACCGAGCATTTCTTCTGTTTCATTTGGATCCACACTTTAGAGTTTGCAACCCTGTTAGGTAGCTATTAGCATTTCAATTAATGAACTTTCATCAATAGAAAGCAGATCAACATATTCTTGTGCTATTTGTAAAAACAAGCTCTAAGAATAAAAGACAGTTGATTCAAATATTGCTGGGCTAAATTTAAGTGCATGTCAATGAAATATTGGCAAGACCTGCTTCTGAAATTCTGGCACAATCGTGTCCCCATTGTCCTCTGTATACCACAGCTGCTAATCCTTTCTGGATCCACAATCAGTCTAACTGCTGAAATCCTTCTATTTCTAAGCACTCTCTTCTTTATAGTTTTAAAATCACAGACTCCCTCATTCTTTTTATTTGCTCATAACATAATGATCAGTTCTACAAATTCAAATAAATGTTTTAAGCAGCTGAAGAATTTGCACATGGGTTACAAGTGCTTGCTCCTCATTCACAATACCCAGGTTCATTTAATAGCACACATATCTCACAGGTCACAACTACCTGTAATTCCAGGTCCAGTGACTCTGACACTCCTTTTTTATCCCATAGATACCTTCAAGTATGCAGTGCACATAAAGTGAACACTTACACACACATTCAGTTAAATACAAATAAGATATATATATATATATTTAAAATGATAGTAAAAGATTACCATTGATTTTGTATCTAAATCCTGTTACTGTGAACTAATGCAAGGCCTTTCATATCTAACAAGGTAATATAGATAAAGATATGGATATAGATATAGATATATTTGTTTTTCAGAGTCAAATCTCCTTCAAGATTCAATGTTTTGGCTGGGCGGTGGTGCATGCCTTTATTCCTAGCACTCAGGAGGCAGAGGCAGGTGGATCTCTTTGAGGTCGAGGACAGCATGGTCTACAAGAGCTAGTTCCAGGGCAGGCTCCAAGGCAACACAGAGAAACCCTGTCTCAAAACATACAAATGAAAAAAGACTCAAAGTTTAATCCTATGTTCCTCTGCTTTTCCAGCTTCATGCCTAGAATGAGACATCATAGACAATCAGGTTAGGTTCCTCTTGGATATACTTTCAATTCTTTGGATGGTGTTAATAATTTTGAAAACTGGTCCAGTGTTACGTAGATTGATGCATAACAGTAAATGATCTGAGGGATATTGTTTTTTTTTTTCATTCATATACCTAGTCTGTAGGTTTTTTAAAGAAGTGATAGAGACTTGAGAGATATCTCAATTGTCACTGGCTACTCTTCCACAGCACGAGCTCAACTCCCAACACCCACAAGGTGGATTATAATCATCCTCAACTCTAGTTCCAGGGTATTCAGGATCCTCTTTTGGCTTCTGCAGGGACCAGGCATACACATGGCATGCATACGCAAGAGAAAAATACATATATACATTAATAAAAAAAATTAAAAGTATAAACATTGCATATATCATGACATGTTTATAATCTTGGAACAAGGGCATCAACAAAATTTTTCATTGTTAGTCTGATCTTGATTAGTGTAGCAATATAGTATTTGTCATGCTTCTCTACCCTAAAGTTACAGTATTTAAGGTGTATTTTTATTGTCTTTTGTTTGTTTGGTTGTTTCTTGTGTAACAGCCCTACCTGTACTAGAACTCACTTTGTAGACCAGGTTGGCCTTCTAATTACAGAGATCCACCTGCATCTACCTTTCAATTACTGGAATTAAAAGCGCATGTCATATGCTTGACTAACCATTTTATAAATTATTGTCTTGAGCTTTGTCTCAATACATTGCGCTTATGTTGAGAGAGGGATTAGAAAATTCTCCCTCTCAATTAAGTATTCCACCTAGATCGCTTTTAATTATTGGCATGGAAAAAAAAGGTCAAATATCCACTTATTTATTTAAGCAACTATTTATTTGTATCAGAATGTGATATTAGTACATATATTTCCTGTCATCATATTCAAATAGTGCTTTGTAAATTGCATTGTTAAACTCATTCCAAATCAACCCACTAGGGTATTCTTCACTCACTTATTAGCTCTCTTTGACATACACCCATCGTTGTTACTCATCATGGATTTTGTTTACTGTAATTATTTTAACTGAAAGATAGTAACTGTCAATGTTTATGTAACAAAATATAAATTTTGATCAGTGTATACATTACAGAAAGTTTTGATTAAGCTAAGAAACATATCCACCACTTAAAGCACTGTGCTAACATTATTCTTTGAGGGCATTAAAGTCCTATCTATTATCTGTGTATGTAAACTCAATAAAATATTAGTTACTATTGTCACACCTACTACAGTATGTCACTATATCATAATTCTTCTCTTTACCTTAAAAGTTCTGTTTTTGATCAACCTCTCTTTTCTCAGGTTTCCTCCCTAGGCATCTCTTTATTTGAAATGACGTTTCTGGACATAAGAAGGTCATGTGGAATGTGTCTTTCTGTTGCAGGCTTAATAAACATAGAATAATTATTAGGAGTTCCTTAGTACTGCTGCTGCTTACAGCTTCAAGCATTTTTGTATACTGAGCAATGTGAATGCATAATCAATGCTCACACATTATTTTAAAGATTTATTTCTTTATTTACTTGAAAAAGAAATTAGAAGTCATGTTTTCAGGACAGGTAATGGACTGCTATTTATTATAAATTTACCAGAAAAAATACACAAAATAATTTCTATGCTAATATCATTAGGTAAATAAAATAGTGGTTATATATTGCCATTTTACAGTATTATTTTATTCAAATTAGAAATTATTTTAGAAATGTCATATACCACCAAAAGCCTCTTAGATAAGGTTACATACCATTTCTTTGATAGTGAAGAATAAGGAACTGTAGATTAATGACAATTGGAAGAAAAAACCATTAACTTTGTGTTTTATTTAAATTAATTTTCTCACCAGATATACATTGATAAAATTTTCAAATTATTCTCTTCTTCCCACCCAACCTCTTGAGAGGTTCCTCCAGACTTCCTCTCTCATGGAAATACCCTCCATATCTGTACCTCACTAGTAAAGTATAAGGCTTCTAAGGTATTATATTATAATAATATAATATAAATGATAAAATAAAACTAACACATCATAATTTTACAAGACAAAACCAACACAAAAAAACGGAGTCCAAGAGAAGGTACAAGAATCAGAAAGTTACATATTTTAGAATATTGTTTTAAATTGTAAGTTGTATTGCTTTTGTTTTTAGTACATTTGTTTTACTTTGTGAGGCTGATTTCTTTGCCTGTCTAAAACACCTGATGGCCTAATAAAGAGCTGGATGGCCAAAAGTGAGGGAGGAGAAAGGATAGGTAGGGCTGATGGGCAGAGAGTATAAATAGAAAGAGAAATCTAGAAGATGGAGGAGCAAGATTGAACAAGGAAATGAGGATGTCAGGGGCCAGCCACCCAGTCAAGTGCACAGTGATAGTGATAGATATACAGAACTAAGGAAAGGGAAATGCACAGAGGATAAAGATGATGGGATGATTTACAGTTAAGAAAAGCTGGCTGCAAATAAGCAAAGCTAAGGCTGGGCATCTATAATTAAGAATAAGACTCCATATGTGATTAAATTGGTAGCTTGTTCGTGTCCCCACCCACAAAAAAACCCCAAAAGATCAAAAAGAATAAAACAGCAACCAACAACACCCACTATTATTTATACTCAAGAATCCCATAAATACACTAAACTCGAAGTCATAATCTATGTGCACAGAACCTGTTTCAGACCCATGCAGGTTCTTAGCATACTGCTTCAGTCTCTTGAACTCATAAGAGAGTTGATCATTGTTGATTTAAAGGGCCTTGTCTTCTTGCTGTCCTCCATACCCTCTGGGTCTTATACACTTTTTTTTTCTATACTTCCACATGGTTTTCTGATCCCCAAGATGTGACATTGGATGGAGACAACCTATTTTTGACTGAAAGTTCAAAGTCTCTCATACTCTACATAATGTCTGGCTATGGGTCTCTGAATTTGTTCCCATCTGCTGCAAGAGAAAACTTCTCTGATGATGACTGAACAAGGCACTGATGAGTATAGATTAATATGATGATCAGTTATTTTATTGCTACAATATTTTTTATGACATTAGTAATTGGTTTTACCCCATGTTCTTAGGATATTTAGCCTCTGGTTTTGGTCAGTCAGGCATTATTGAGGATAGGTGCAATCTCATGGAGCGGGCATTAAGTCAAATCTGATACTCATCGGTTACACTCACAAGCTTTAGGCTACCATTTCCCTAGCATATCTTTCAGGCAAGACACCATTGTGGCTATATTGGTGTATATATTTCTACTTTGATAATACACAGAGTATTTTCCTGTACCAAATATTCTAGAATGAAGGAGAGAAGACCATGTATAGGCACCAGTTTGACCTCTTCATGTTCAATGAGTTGTATAGGAATTGTCTTCAGCAATGGAACTTGAGATCAGTTTGTGGACAGAAACCTGTAATCTTGGCAATAGCCTGAAACATTTGGAAATTTCCATGAGACTGTTTTGGCCAACAACTCAATCACATGTAACCCAGCCTCAGGACTGGAAACTTCATTTAATGACAAGAGATATCAAGTTGGGACTTTGTCTCTTCCACTATTTGGCGATTTCATTTAAACCACTTTCATGTATGAATGTATATTAGGAAGCTTATATTAGGTTTTCCATACTATTATTCAAATGATCCTTAATTCAGCTATTTCACCATATCTTCCCTTATTTGTCTAATCTCCCCTTTCTTCCACACTAGATTCCTCATGTCCATCCATAATTGTATATTTTATTCTCTTTTCCTAACAAGAGCTGTCTGTCTCTCCTCATGTTTTTCTTCATACCCACAAATTACAGCTAAGTTTTCATTGACTTAACAGATAATATCTACGTATAAGCAAATACAAATCATCATATTTATCTTTCTTGATCAGAGGTACCTCACTCAGATTTTTTTCTAGTTCCATAAATTTACCAGCAAATTTCATTATTTTTAATGGCTGAATAATATTCTGGTTTATAAATATACCACATCTTATTAACTCATTCTACTCTTGAGGGAAACCTAAATTGTTTCTAATATTGAGGTATTATGGATATAATAGTGATGAGCACTGTTGACAAAGTGTCTCTGTGATAGAATGAAACATCCTTTGGATATATGTCCAAGAGTGGTATAGTTGGATCTTGAGGTAGATTGAGCAAATGTTGGCAAGGGACTTGACTCTGGAGGGGTTCCCAGGTGTCCAAGGAGATGTCCTCAGCTTGTTCCTTGGTCAGCAGAAAAGAGGGTGCCTGAACTGGCCTTATCCTATAGCCACACTGATGAATATCTTGCCTATCACCATAGAACCTTCATCTGGCAATAGATGGAGATAGAGACAGAGACCCACACTGGAGCACTGGGCTGAGCTCCCAAGGTCCATATGAAGAGCAGGAGGGAGATCATGAGCAAGGAAGTCAGGAACGTGAGGGGTGCGTCCACCCACTGAGACGGTGGGACTGATCTAATGGGAGGTCACCAAGGCCAGTTGCACTGGAACTGATGGAGCATGTGATCAAACCAGACCCTCTGAATGTGGCTGACGGTGGAGGCTGATGGAGAAGCCAAAGACAATGGCCCTGGGTTTTGATTCTACTGCATGGACGGGCTTTGTGGGAGCCTAGTCTGTTCGGATACTCACCTTCCTGGACCTGTGGGAAATAGGGAAGACCTTGGACTTCCTATAGGGTAGGGAACCCTGATGGCTCCATGGACTGGAGAGGGACGGGAAAGGAGAGGGGGAGGGGAGGGAGGTGGAAATTTTCAATGAATAAATAAATAAATAAGAATATACTCAGATATTCAGGACCTAAGTTCAGATTCAAGGGTTATGATATCGGTAAAAGAAACCCAGTCGATGTTTTTAAGCTAATAGTTGGATTCTTTGTGGGCAGGTAATATCAAAAATGAGAATGTAAGAATTTCTCCACCACACACTGTCTCAGGGAACATTTCTTTACACTCAGGAATTTAAAAGAAATTTAAAAGAAAAAACCTTAAAAGTGTTATTTCATGTAGAAAGTGCTACTACTCAAATTATTTGAATATATTTATGATAATTTCATATTATTTATTATTGTCATTTCTTTAATTCTAGGACATATATGATACTTAATATGTACAGCTTTTTCTTTGACTCTTACTACACCAGTGACTTGTGCTCAAATGTAATAAATTTCCTTACCTAGTGCCACTGAGAAAATCAAAAAAGAAAGAAAAAAACTTACATATGTATGCATTGCAGTAAGGGAGAAATGCTACCCTCATTATTCTCTTCTTTCCCTTGCTTTGGAGCCAGTTAGAAAGAGCAAAGAGTCGCACAAAAGCCATATTTTAAGCGAAAGGCTTATTTGACAAGAATCATTTCAAAATTGAAGCTATCTTTGTCATCATAATGGAATATGCATTCTCATAGGAAATTCATTGTTTTCTTGAAACAAGATTTCCTTGAGTGCACAAGCTTCTTTAAGCCATGCATAGACTATGGGTATGATAATACATGGCTTTGTCATTGGAAATTAATTTTTCATACACAATATGCAAACAGAAGTGGGCATATGGCAACTATCCATTTCATTTTATCAGTTTGCAAAATCTGATTTTCTTTACTCTGTCAGTGTTTGCTGTCGAGACAGATCTATTTATCTGGTACTGCTCAGATTATGTGTCACTTTTTGTTTAGATCTTCGTTGAGTCACAGAAATGCTTTTGTCCTCTTTGCTTACAAGGTACCTGTTGAGAAATGTGGCTGAAGTTATAACATCAATGGAAAGTTACACCAAGTTCTATAATGAACAAGAAGGTTTGTGATCATTTTAAATGCTGTAGAATTTGTAGAATGTATCAATAAAAATGAAAAATAATGACAACATTCTGCTCAAATATGGAACATAGGTCAATTATGATTAGTGTGAATAACAGAGCTACATATGAGAGAAGTGCATGATCTGTATGCAGTGTTCATCGACATGTACTGCCAACTCCTGCCATAAAGAAAAATATATGTCATTAAAGAGACTCTGCTTTGTACCGTGTCTTATGTTTCTTTAACCTTTTTTATTTTTAAGATGTATTTCATGCGTAGAAGAGTCTCTTATTTAAAATTTTGACAAGAATATGGCAGACAGCTGAAAAGAAAACTGTAATTGTCTTGTAATGTTATTCTCTTTCAGATTCTATATCATGCCATCATATCATGTTTGTTACAGGTTTAGTTTTTAAACTCTAATTACAAATGTAGTTTTTTGCTCCTTTGTTTAGTAAGTAAAAAAATTAAAATGTAAGAGGGAAATGCTGAGGTTCTAGCTTCTTTCAACTTTGATTTGTGTGTTTATGTCTGATTACCACACTTCAAAGTGGTTCAGTGCAGCTAAGGCCTATGTTTCCACAAATGTACACGTCCTTCACTTCATTTTCTGCATGAAGTCTCCTAAAATAGGACAGGTAAAGTTAGAAAAGATATTTAATTCTGAACTTTAAACTTAAATTTTTAATTTTTTTCAGTCCATAGTCATATTTTCTATTTCCCGAATTTAACTCTTATAAAGAGAACAGTTGTGTTTTTAGATTCTTTATGTGTTGTGTCTGGAAAGTTCACTCAGAGAGATAAATAATCTGATCTCTAACACCCCTATGGTTTCCCATCTCATTTATTTATTTTTACTGAAATTGATATTTTCTTACATAATATATCCTGATTAAAGTTTCCCCTTCCTTATTCCTCCAACTTTCTCCATATTTCCCTTCCCATCCATACTCTCTCCATTAAGTCCTTCATTAGAAAACAAATGGGTTCTAAGAAAATATTAATAAAATGAAACTTAATGAGGCAGAACAAAGCCAACACATCATAACTGAACAAAACAGAAGGAAAAGGACCCAAGAGAAGGCACAAGAAACAGAGATGCACTCTTTCACACATTCGTGAATTTCACAAAAACACAAAACTGAAAGCCATACATAATATATACACAAAGGACCTATATGGTAAAAAGAGAAAAGAAAAAAATGTATGTATAAAATTAAACATTAAAAATAATAATTTACAAGCCTGTCAACTGTTTAAAATAAAATCCACTTTTAATGTATATCATAGAGCATAAATATACATAAGATTTTAGGTTTATAGAAAATATAATATATATTAATTAGCATTCATTTAATGTAGTCAGGAACCTAGACAAAGATATATAAGAAACCATGCTTTTCTTGTTCATAACCTTTTACTTCTATCCCTAAACATTTCTGGTTTTATGTGTTTATTTCTCTCTCACACACTCTCTCTCTTCCTCCCTCCTCTCTGTCTCTGTCTCGCTCTGTCTCTGTCTCTCTCTGTCTCTATCTTTCTGTTTGTGTATGTTTGCGTGTGTATGATGTTTTGTTTCCAAAATGTCTGAAAAGCAAGAGTAATTTCAACAGAAAAGCTGGGGACATATAAATTGGGTATTTGTGACATAAAAGAACGAAAGTGTTGAAACTGTAGTATTTACATCAACTTTGTTTTCTCTTATAATTACTTTCCAGACAGATATTTAGTTATAAAAATGTCACAAATATATAGTATTCAATATTACATATACGTGTCATTCATGCCTACATATGCTGAGATACACATATTAGGTACGATAAAATATAAAGTACAACATGAATAGTCACATACTCATAATTGTCATAGTAAGTTTTCTATTGCTACTAAAACATCAAAAACCAAAAGTTTATTTCAGCTTATTTTTTTTATTTTATTAAACTTGACCTGAGTGAAAATTAGGTCAAGACTCAAAGTAGGACCATAAAACAGGAATTGAAGCAGAGGTCATTAAGGAATGTTCCTTACTTGTTTTCTCCACAAGAATTGCTCATTCTATTTTTTAATACAACCAGGAGTATCTTTCTAGGTGGTTGCATCAAGCATACTTTGCTGGGTCCTTCTGTACCAATCATTGAACCAAAATTTGCCCTTCAAAACTGCTTAGAGCCCAGTTGTGATAAATGGAGGAATTTCTCAATTATAGTTCCCTCATTCCAAATAATCCTTGTTTTCAGTAATCTGACAACTGGCTAACAATTTCATGTTTTTAAAAAGTATTAAGGAAAAGTGCCTTGCTAATGGTGTCCAGTTTATTATTGCTCATATTGATTCTTTGACCTGTCTTATATGAGTCTCATACTGTAATATAAAAATCATTATATCTCATTTGTACATTTGACTATAGAAAGTAGCAAAGTTTTTATAGAAAATATTAAAAATTTTAACATTCATATTTTTAAAAAACTTATAAACAACAGGAAGTATCAAGAACAATTATTAAAGGAGGCAAAAGTCAATTTAAAAAATATAAAAAAAATATGAAACATCTTAGAAAAATCAATAAGTCATAGAATACAATCTATCTTTGTTCTAAATGAATAAGATAAAAAAAAACACACCCGGTTACTACTAAACAACAAGCAAAATGGTCATGAACAAATTTTGTCAAGTCCAGGAGCTAAAAAGGAAGGGAAGACTGATAAATCTCATTGGTTACGATACTGGCGTTGCTGGTTTTGGGGGATCCTATTCTCTTTGGATATATACCTTGCTAAACCTAGATGTAGTAGGCAGGGCCTTGAACTTACCACAGGGCAGGGTGCCTTGAACTTTCTTAGGAATGGTGTGAGAGAAGTGGAAGGGTGTGTGGAGGGAGTAGGAGGAGTGGAGGGAGTGGGAATTTGAATTGATATTTTTTTAAAAGTAATAAAATAATAAAAAGTAAAGAAAAAGAAAGGGAAGACTGGAAGTCTTGTGTATTATAAAGTTCAGACATGTTGAAAACTTTTAATTTATGATTTGATATGTTTATTTATTTAATTGATAATTCTTACCAATAATGGTAGTTCGTCTAAGCATGTGATCAAGGAAATGTGTATGTATATAGATGAAGAGTCAGTAAAAATACTCAAAAAGCATATTCATATAAACTCTACATCAGTACCCAATCAATGACTGCTACTATTATAATAGGTTGTCATGGTTATTTATTCAGCAAAATAATATAATGTGGCAATAATGTAAAACTGGCGATTATAAATAATATAGGTTAATATAAAATAACTGTACAGAAAGGTATGTGAGGAGTGTTCTATAACTCATCACTACATTTGTAAAATTAAAATATTATATAATATTAAAGTATGACTTTAGAAGTAAAAAAGAATTATAATCTTTAGAGATAATGTAGCAAACACCTATTTATGGAGTTCAGAGTCAAGCTCTAAAAACATGAAAGCTTATTATGTCCTGATATTATATGAGGACACTGTTTGCAATGGGTTAATGCAAAGAATCATTGCTACCATAATTGCATATGAAAATAACATTAAATAAAATACCTTTAGTTTTAGAAATAAGTGTGGCTTACCTAAGCATTGCTTGCTAAAAGTTTTTTCTGTAATTACTCTAAGATACGCTCATAATCAAAATGATTAAAAAGTATTGTAAACATGTCAAAGTCACATGTACCGAATGATAGTAATACTGCTAGTTTGTGGGTGTAAATAGTACAATAATCCTATTCAATCTTTCTTTCTATATAAGCTTAAGTGTTGTATAACAGAGACTTTAAAGAAATCAATACTATAGTTATGAAGCACAAAAAAAAGCCATAATTTATCCTTGTTTTCCTAGAACTTCGTCTTAGGGTTTTTATTCCTGTGAAGTAACACCATGAATAAAGCAACTCGTGTAAAGGAAAACAATGAATCAGGGCTGATGTACAACTGAGAGACTTAATTGATCATTGTCCTCTTGGAAAGCATGACAGCATGCAGGCAGATATGGTACTGGAGAATTAGTTTAGTGTACTACAACCAGATCTTTGGAGAGCATGAAGAGAGAGTGACACTGGGCATAGCTCAAAGACCACCCATAGTGACACACTACCTCCAATTAGGTCAAACCTAATCCAACAAAGTCACACCTACTAATGGCACCACACACACACACACACACACATCTAGTACTTTTTACAGGGAATATTTAAGATAGAATCCCTGAATTATTTCTTAAATACTCTGTTTCCATCACAGGTTTAAATGTTTTGGTAGTCTTATTCTTCCAAATACTTATTGCCCAGGAAACATGTCATTTCAGTACCAATAATTGTCTAGTTTTACTAACTAATATTAAAATCTCTATAATTAATTACACAACATTACAATATATTTAATTAAGTTTTAAATTCGTGATTTTTTTCATTTCTTCTCCTCTATAATTTCAAATTTCCTGCCCATTAGGTAAATATTTCAATATAAATATATGAAAATAAAAATCTCATGTATTGGAGTATATTTAATGATAAATATGGCCATGGACCATAGTTCAGTAGTAAAAGATGGGCTGCACATGCACAAGTAATCAGTTTCAATACCTGGTGCATGCACATACATGCACACACATAGGCATGCACACATGTACACACACACAAAAACAGAAAGAAAAGCCTTGTAACATTTATCAGATAGTTTTCAGAGCCACACAGATAACATAATCTGTGCTAATGTAGCTCCCTAAAGTGCCCCAGAAATGTTCACATAAATGTGAACTTTTCACCAATGTACCTTTCGAGATGTTGTCATCTATGCAATGCTTGGACAGTTTACCAATACAGCTAATGATGATTCATAGTCCTCTAGTTTTCTGAAAGTGAATAAGCTCTCAGTTGATGCTGTGGAATAACGCTTTTGTTCACTCTATAGATTTGTCACTCATATTGGTTTAATAAACTGCTGATTGACTAATAGCTGTTGAAATATGAGCGGCGGCGGGGCTGCGTCCCCAACACCCCAGCCGCTTGGCTAGCTCATGCCCGAAATAACAACACACAAACTGTATTCATTTAAAGAACTGCTTGGCCCATGAACTCTAGCCTTTACAGGCTAATTCTCGCACCTGGACTAGCCCATTCCTAATGATGTGTGTAAGCACCCCAAGGTGCGCTTACCAGGAAGATTCTAGCCTTCGTCCATCCTGGGAGAGTGTAGCATGGCAAGCATGGCGTCTCTGCTCCAGAGCAGAGCTGTCCGGTCTCTCCGGGAGCAGAGCAGAGTCTGACCTCACTTCCTCTTCCGCCCAGAAT
>NW_026067931.1:116108-121450 GCF_014885135.2 Alexandromys fortis | reverse complement strand
AGAATTTTATGTTGTTCATGTTTATTTTTAGGTTAATAAGGTATTCTAGATACATAGAGATTATATTTAGTATAGATAGTATAATCTTCAGCCTCTTTAAAGAGCTGTAGAAAATGGCCTTTAAGCTAACCTAGAATTCTGTGCCGAGACACAATTACTCCTGGCGACACCACTCTACTCCCGAGAGAACGTTGAGCACCAAAGACACTCCACTGGGAGTTTGTCTTCTTGGCAGAATTGGCCTTTGGGTTAAGAAAAGCCCATACCTCATCTACTGACAAAGATATGAAACAGGATTTTCTTATCTTGCCAAGACAGGGTAGGATAATTCTAAGAAAATTCCTTGCATTTGATAATGGTATGTCAGTCATGCTAGGCCTTAGCCAAAGTTGGTTGACTCAACATTGCGAACGAGAATTTGGGTGATTGCCCAGGTAGTCTGTTGTCTCTGTCATTTATGGCACGCTTTGGATATCGCTCATTTGTTAAGTAATATTTATTCCCTTCTCGGATCTTTGACGGAGTTGAAGATTATATAATTGTAATTACTCTCTACATTATTTAGACTCCTTGAGATAGAATGTCTGGTAAAACTTTTGTTCTCAATATTGTTTGTTATATCTATTATTTATTATTATTGTTTATAGTTGTATTTAGGTTAGTTCTGTCTTATTTAGACAAAAGGAGGGAGATGTAGGGATAAGCCCTCCCCTTGGGGGCGGGCTGCCCTCAGGCGTAGGTTTACTGATATATATTGTGCTGCGCGTCCCTTCCGCTCTCTCCTGTTTCCGCTGGATACTCCGCTGGAACCTTGGTTTTGTGAGTCTGGTTTTGTTATTAAATTTGTTTAAATATCAATTACTGGTGATTTATTGATCCGACCGCTGCAAATAGCCAGGCAGGAATTATAGGTAATGCAACCAAACTAAGAGAATCCTGGTAAGAGGAAAGGGAGAGAAGCAGTCACCAGTAAGATGCAGAGGAAGCAAAAAGAGAATGCTTCTATCCATATCTACACATTCTACATCTTTTTCTTTTATTGATTTCTATTGAGCTATACATTTTTCTCTGTTCTCCTCTCTGCATTTCCCCTCCCCTTCAAGGAGATCTATCTGTTCCCTGAAGTCCCTTACTCTATATTTTCCCTCTTTGGTTCTATGGGCTGTAGCTTGTCTATCATTGACTTAACAGCTAATATCCACATGAAAGTGAATACATACCATATTTGTCTTTCTGAGATAATGGACTTTACAATTTTTTTGGTGTGCTTTTCTTTATTTTGGGGGAGGGGTGCATGGTTTTATTCTGTTTTCTTGGTTTGGGACATTTTGTTGTTGTATTGGTTTTTGGTTTCTTTTTGAGAAAGAACATAATGTCAGACTAGTAAGGAGGAAGAAAAGATCTTGAAAGACTTGTGAGAGTGAAAAGATATTATCAAAATATATTTAAATTAACAATATTTTAAATAAAAAGTATAAAAATTTAAAAAAAAAGTTGAAACAGAGTGCAAAGACCAGAAGAAGTCCATGAAAACTATAAGAAAATGATTTACAACCACCCACCAACATTAGGGACTGCTGATAGAGCTAAGGGCTCTCAATCACTCCTCTTCTCACAGCAAAGCCTGAGACCAGCACACCCAAGAGATCATGAATGAGGGAACTGTGAATTCAAAAGCTTGATTGCTTGCATGTATACCAGAAACTCACTCTAAGCCATTGAAGGTAGGTGCTTCTGCAGTAATTGGCTAGTATAAATATTACATAGTGTGGCTGTCCACCAACTTTGATCATCCTCACAGCTAATATTCTACACTGGGAATAATAAAGAGTTTGCACCAATTTCCCTGAGCTCTAGGACTGATTATAGATTATAACTACTGAACTACACATGGCAACTACAACACAAATCAAACCAGCTTGAATATTACAAATAGTTCAATTATAATAATAGATTTCATAAAAAATATCCAACCAAGAACGTAAAGCTAGGCATCGGAATCCCAAAGCAGTAATATAAGAAACATGAAACTCCAAAGTAACATAATACTAACAAAATTATTTATCTCATAGTGATGCACTCTTGTGAAAATGAATTGGGTGAGATACTCAAAAAGATCAACTCTAAGTATATTTAAAGATATTAAAGAAGAATGTGAATCACTGAATGAATACCAAGAGAATATGCACAAACATCTAAACAGCATGAGAAAATCAATAAAAATATAAAAAAAAATCATAAAAGAGTTGCAAATACTGAAGGTAAGCCATATTAAAATACTAAAGTTGAAACACACAGCAAATCACACTCTATGGAAACTCTCACATGTATAAAGGATCAAGGAGATAACAGAAAAATGTAGAAGGAGCAGCAGGGCTGTGTCCCACCACCCGGCTTGCTTTACCTGAAATAATTACATGGAAACTATATTCTTTTAAACACTGCATGGCCCATTAGCTCTAGCCTCTTACTGGCTAACTCTCACATCTTGATTAAACCATTTCTATTAATGAGTATACCACCACGAGTTGGTGGCTTACCCTTAAAAATCTTAACCTGCTTCCATCTCGAAGAGGAGAGTTATGGCGTCTGTCTCACTTCCCTTCTTCCCAGCATTCTGTTCGGTCTACTCCACCTATCTAAATTCTCTCATATCAGGCCAAGTAGTTTTCTTTATTAATTAACCAATGAAAGTAACACATAGACAGATGACCCTCCTCCATCAAAAGAATATATGAGCCTGAAGAAATTGTAGATGAACAACATCATTGGGTGTTAAACAGCAGTATCCCACATAACTGCTGCTAATTTCTTTCTTGATTAGGTGCTGATTAATTGAAAAATAGGTAGCACCTTAATTTTGTACAACCACAAAGAAAAACAAGTGTATAAAGTTCTCAGAATATTAGATGAATCTGTGTTTTTGATTGAAAAATGGATATTAGCTGCCAACTCAGTCTCTGAAACACATGCACCGAATTTCTTCCCTCATATGTAGATAGTGGCTTCTATTTCCCTCTAAGAGACTTTTTTTTTTTATTTCTTTGAGACAGGGTTTCTCTGTGCAGCCCCTGCTGTTCTAGAGCTTGCTCTGTAGCTCAGATTGGTCTCAAACTAATGATCTGCCTGCCTCTGTATCTCAAGTGCTCGGATTGAACACATGACCCACCATCACCTGGTCCTATAAGAGATTTTGTGTAGGTATCAGTATATATAAAGGCAAGGAAACTATACAAGTCTCATGAAGTTTGTGAATGAGACTTTGCTATAAGGGCAATAAAACAATGTGAGCTGAAAGTGGAAATAGGACTGCTCTGGACAGAAAGATGTAAGTGGGAGTGAGGGGCAGGGTAATGGGGGAGAGGCAGGAGTGAGGAAATAGCAATCAATATTACAAATATATGAAAAGGCCACAAGGAAACTATCTTGGACATTTATTTTTTAAAAAATCAAAATTTAAAAATGCACAAGCTAAGGAAGAAGGCACCAAGATGACTAGTCCCTGTTCAAAAACAAGAGAATAGAGAAAAGCCAAAACTTTTATGTTGCATGTCTAGGTGGAGGATAATTTAGGGAATTTCAGACATTATCTCAATGTAGGTAAAGATGAATCTTCAGTTGAGATGCTGGTGCGGGATAAAAGCCCAGCTTCTAGCAGCAAGGTGCACAGGGACTCTGTCACCGTGAGCTACAGTTTCCATCACAAGGGTCCAGGCAGTCGCTAAGAAAGCTGACACCACAACTGCTGACTCTAAAGTCACCATGTACTCTAACAAAATGAATGTCACAAATGCTGCTTCCCAAACCTGTAAGAACTGCTTCCATAAGAAATAAAGTACATCAACAAATTGAATACACCATTGTTCCAAACTGGGTAGGACCATTGATACATGCCTCCCCTGGGACTGGCACTATGGAAGCCATCCAGAAGTGAGGGAACTTCCAGTTCCGTGCCAACTTGATTATTCTTTGGGATACAATCTAAAGGTGGGCACCTTCAGCAACACAGATTTACAATAACATTCTTAGCATGAAATCCAGAAAGGGTATTAGCAAAATCCTTATGTAATGTCTTATGTACATCTGTGGTCTTGCTTTGCCAATAGCTCATAGGGAGCTATCCCACACCTTGTAATAAAATTTTCACTTAATAACTTTTAGCGTCTGATAAGAGCATCATCCACCCCAAAAGAATACCTTCAATTTTTTTTGTTTTAAATTTTTTCTTTTAATAGATTTCCAAAATAATAGACTTCCATGAAGATTTTTCAAGCCTCACTGCATTGATTAACATTTTTTGTCTCCTCGGTTTTCAAATATGCTTAAATTTTTCCACCCTTACTATCTACTATCTCCCTAGTTACTTTCAAATCTTATATATCCTGATCTGTCTGCTAGATTAAGGTGCACTTTTTTTGATTCCCATTTAAAGACCACTTTTCAACTTCCTGGACTTTTAATTTATTTTTGTTTGTGTATAATGCATGCATGTATATGTGAGTGTTCATGTCTGTAAATGCAGGGATGCATATGTCACATAAATGTAGAAATCAGTTATGACAACCTCAACATCTACTTTCTCTCTCGTTCTCTTCTCACTCTCTTGTTCTTTTCTCTCTCTCTCTCTCTCTTTCTCTCTCTCTCTCTTTCTTTCTCTCTCACCCCCTCTTTTTATTTCTCTTTCTCTCTCTGTGTGTTAAGTTTATTGTATAGAGCGCTGTATATATCCCACATGCCCACTTAGGGCATTTGGTGGCAGTAAAGGGTGCCATGCTCAATTTTTCTCTGCCTTATTCTCTTGAGAGGTATCTATTGCTCAACCAGAAGCCCAAAGCTCACCAATATTTTTGCTATGCTTACTGATTAGCAAGATCTAAAGGTTCACTTGTATTCATTCCCTCAAGACTAGAATTTTACTTATATATGAAGAAGGCATGTTTGGCTTAGTAACACTGGTTCTAGGGATTCAAACTGAAGTACCCATGCTTTAAGAATAAGTGTTAACATTTAAAATCTCCAGAAGTTTAAAAAAACCTTTTGACTAATACATAATAATTGAACATAAGAACATATTATGGGGCCATGAATGTAGTGGCCACATAAGAATAATTAATATTTGCATCTTTATTTTAGTTTTAGCATTAGAGGCTCTGAGAAAATTTCTTCTACTTATTTATTTATATATTGTGAGCTGTAGTTAAGCCAATGTCCTATATTCAATTTACATTACTACATGTCTTTAACAGAATTTGTTTTTTTTTTTATTTCCAAATCTTTGTTTATCCTGACTCCACACCAGTCATTATAAATACAATATGGAAACTTCTTTTTTTCTTTTTTTT
>NW_026067931.1:90383-116103 GCF_014885135.2 Alexandromys fortis | reverse complement strand
TTTTTTTTTTTTTTTTAAGAATGGCATGTCCCTATGTTATTCAGGCTGCTTTTAAACTCCAGGGCTAAATGATTTTCACCTCAATTTGCAACTGCTATACTTACAGAGATGAATCATTGCACTGCATTAGCATAATATATTTTAGTATATATATGGGAATCAGAAAAATACGTGTTTTCTTCTCTGTACTCATTTATTCAGAATGTTCTCTGATTCCCTTAATCTTCCACACGCAGCAAGATGTGTTAAGTTTTATGGCTAAATACAATTCTGTAGGTTACATACACTCTATAATTTTCTATATTCATCTATAATGGATGTCTTGTTTTTTTCATATCTACCCACTGTGTATAATGCAGCAACCAATAAAGGTATATGTAGGTCTCTTGATTATACTAATAGAATTTTCTTTGGCCTTTATACCTAAAATGAGTTAATCAGGTCATTCAGCAGATTTACCTTCGTTCCTTAAGGGATGTCTATTCTAGCCTCTGCCGTTACTGTGATGACTAACATTTCCACCAGCTAGAATTTTCTATAACTACATATAAATTTTTCATGAAAATAAGGATTATATACAAATACCATAAAATTTTTAAGAGAGTATTCTAGAAAAAAATACATTTTTAAAACTTAAACTTCAATTTAAGTTTATCTAAATCAATGTTAGAGGTTTTAAATGTATAAAATAAAAAATTAATCTATTTTCTCAAAGAGAGTGTTTGCTGTTATGGGTGATAGCTACAGCTATATGTTTAATAATCGTATCCCCATGTCATATTATATAATGTCACTATTTTTGTTTATATTTGTTTTTTATCCTGTTCCCAAATCAATTTCTTCATCTTTACATATCACATAAATTTTTCTTAACTATGAAAAAACCCAGCACTGAACAATGAAAGATAATTAAAATAGACTTTTGAAATTATTGAGTCAAATACATGTGCTAAAATATTTATTCAAAATAATGGCTGTTGTGCAAATTATTCATAAACTGTGGTCAACAGAAATATCAAAATTATCAATATTTAATTTTAGAAATATTCTTTCTGTTTAGTGACAATGCAAGAGATTATCTGGGGGTATTAATGGGTGTTATTAACACAAGGGGGCAGGCAATCTTTATGTAACCCAAGCAAGCTTCATACTAGGTCCAGCTTTCTGCCTCACCTCTCTAGTGTTGAGAGGATGGGGTGTGCCTGGTTCTATAGAAACACAAATTTTGATGTTTAGATATGACTGCTTGTTGTTTGGTTTATTTGTTTAATGGAATTAGTGAGTGTCATAGATTTGCTTTCTCTATTTCTGTTATAAAAACACCTGAAAATGTCAACTAATGGAGGGAAGGGTTCATTTGAGCTCAAAATTCAAGTCGTGCTCCATCTGGTAGAGAAGCCAGGTAGCAGACCTTGAAACTAGTGATCACATCACATGCACAACCAGAAGCTAAGCAATGATTCACACATGCATGCGTGTATTCAGCTCTCTGTCTTCATTTTATAATGTCTATGGCCCCAGTCAAGAAATGGTGTCACCCAGAGTAGACAGCAGATCTCTGAACGTCATTAATGTAATCACTGATCATCCTCCATGGCTCATCACTAGGTAATTCTATTTTCAGTCTTGTTGACAATACCAACAATCAAACAATGAGATTGTTTTTAACTTAGAAAGTAATATTATTCAGGAGGTGGGTTAGGAGAGTAACGTTTTAGTTTTTTCGTTTGCACTTGAACTTTTGAGACTGTGTTGCGCAATTTTTGGAGATCCCCTGCAGATAAGAGGCATTTGAATGTTGTAAGTTTATAAAAAATTTATGTTTCCTTTAAATTGGTTTTTATACTTTTCCAGATTTGCCTACAAGGAAAATGCTACAATGGTTGGTGGTCTTCAGTTTCAAAGTATTGCTTTGATATTTATAGTAGCATTTGTTGCAGAGTTTTTCAAATAATCTGCTTTAGAAGCCAATATAAGTCAAAACAAAATCATTCTGATGTACCACATGAAAAATAGATTTAAAAGATTTGGCTGAATTGAATCATTTCAGATTGTCTACCACCTGTCATTGCTTTTTCTAGGCTAAAAGCATCCATTAATTTGTACCTGGAGCTCGTGCAATTCAAACTGCTTTTCCAAATGGTTCTGAGGTACATTAGCAGAGAGGGCAATGGTTGTTGTTCCGAATGCCAAAGAATTGAACAAAAACGATAAGCAATCTTGACTAAAGAGGGCATGAGGATTAAAGAGGGATGCTCACGAGCCACAACTGCCAACTCGATTGCTGTGTAGTTGTTCCAAACTGGATCTAAATCCAGAGAATAGGCATAGTACAAAAGGAATGGCAAGGAAATAGTATTTATTCACCATGTTAAATTCGATGGGCATACTCTCTTCACTCCTTTGTGAGGTAACTAGTATTTGAAAAGTCATGCTCCATATCAGTGACTCATCTCAACATGCAGCAGCAGCAGCATTACTGCCTTTGTGCCTATCACATTGCGCTGTCAACGAGAAATAAATTCACATGTGTCCCCTACCTTCTCTATTGACAGGGTTATTGACTGACCTATGTTTTGTAACAATTTTCCAACTAAGTAAATAAGCTATGTTGGTGATTAAATTTCTACAGAAATATTTTGGTACTTAGACTCTCATTTCACAACTCAAATATTCATATAGTAAATTTATTGTGAATATTTTGAACTCAGTTTTTTTTTTTTTTTTTTACTTGTCAGTTTTAAAATGCTTGCCTCGCACAGCACTTTCTAGTAATTAAACATTCGGCACAGAGTTCTACACTGCCTTAACTGTCTCTTTTACCAGAACTCACCACTATTATCAGTTTACATGCCTAGTTTTCATTCAATTTATATTGTTTATAAGACAACACAAACTTAGATATGTTATTACATATGAAGCTTTCTTTTATAAGTGGCTAGAAGACAACATAAAGTTTTGCTGTGACATATTCTGACTAAATTAACTACATGTGGTGAGTTTTCATAGCAATTTTACAAATAAAGTTTTTTTTTAATACCATTGATACTGCAACTTAGGAAGTACCTAAAAGAGGCACTTCTAGATAAAATTCCTAAGACTTTAGCTCCAGAAAGTGCCCGCCAACAGAGAGTGAAATGTCAAACATTTGACACTTGAGTCTCACTCCTAAATAAGATGATGGCCACACACCCCTCACACATTTCACTGGCATTCTTTCCAAGGAACCTAGCAAGTGAATCCGCAACTCTTTTCTATCTTCCCATTTTTGTAAAGAAACTGTCAAATCTGGGTTTTCTGTTCTGTAGGAATCATGAAAACAAGCCCAAAATGTTTCCTAATCCAGCTGTTTTCAGCAGGTGACAATAGGATTTTTGTGTCCACTGTGTATCTGTGTCATGTTACATAGTTACTCCTGCAATCCTTACCTATCTAACTGAAATGAAAAAAATGCCCAAAGATGACAACCAAGCATACGATGACCAGTATACAATATCTGGGAAATAAACATGTCTGTGTTATAGGATTGCTAAATGTGAGCTTAAATTTCACAAGAAACAATGCTGTGCTATCTTGGTAGTAGAGAGTAACCCAAATTCATGTACAGCCAACGACATGGTTTTTGCTACTTTTTATGGTGTGGCATGCTTATTAATAGATTTTATATTTATTTTTTAAAAAGTCAAAATAAAATAAACATCTTACACCAAAAATTAATCAGACATAAAGTATACGCATTTCCATAAACTGTGTATTTAGAAGAGCTTATTTGAATCTGTGGTATTTCTCATTGGATTTTATGCCTAAACTATTGCCTATGATTTCATGTACTTATCAGCCACCAAAAATTGAAAATCTATGACAGTATTAGTACTAAATAAACAATTATCTTTATATCCTTTTTTATTACTATGTCTATTACCATCATTCAGTCCTTTCTCATTCCCTATTACTTAACCTTTCAAACTCTCTATTCTGTATGTTATAAGGTATCTGCATCATCAATTTGTTACATATATAAGTATATTACTGGCTAGTTTCAAAATATGAAGAGAACTGTTCAGTCATTCTAATCAGCTTAGACCATGAAATCCTATATGGACAAGTTCAACAAAACCGTCATATACAAGCTACCTATGCATGCTTCAGCATTGCCAGAGCATAAATTTCATTCACTTTTTCAGATTCAAAATATAAGGGAGAACATGTGTCTGTCCTTCCTTCCTTCCTTCCTTCCTTCCTTCCTTCCTTCCTTCCTTCCTTCCTTCCTTTTTTTTCTTTTGTAGTGATAATCTGTTTATGTTTTAACAAATAAAGCTTGCCTTAAGGTCATAGTACAGAGCTAAACCATTAGAGGCCAGTCTGTGGTGACACACACCTTTAATCTCAGTACTTGGGAGTCCCATGCCTCTAATCTAGCATTAGGGAGGTAGAGACAGGAAGGGATGAAGCTGGGCAGAGAGAGGAATATTAGCTGGGAGGAGACAAGAGCTCCATAGAGTCTAAGGATGACATTTGAGGAAAGAGTCTGAGGGCAGGTTCACACTGTTTGGTCTGAACATTGGTAAGGTAAAAAGGTCTCTCTAGTGGCTAGCTGCACTGCTCCTCTGATCCTTCAGCTTTCACACCATAATATCTGACTCTGTCTTTATTTATTAGGACCAATTAGAATTCATGTTACCTACCTTTCTTTCTTTCTTTCTTTCTTTCTTTCTTTCTTTCTTTCTTTCTTTCTTTCTTTCTTTCTTTCTTTTTTTCTTCTTTCCTTCCTTCTCCTCCTCTCTTTCTTTCTTTTGTGATTATTTGATCCCAGTTAATATTCACATTATTTGCACTATTAAGTTCAAAATTTCTTGAAAAATGCACTTTCATTTTCTCTAGATATGAATAGCATTCCATTTTCTATATATAGCAAATTTTCATTATCCATTCATCCACTGATGAGCAACTAATTTATATTCTCATTCTTAGCTATAGTAAATAAATCAGGACTAAGCATGTGGACACAGTTATATCACTATGGTAGGTTATGCTGCTCACAGGATATATGTCCTGGAGTAGAATTGAAAGGGGTCATATGTACTTTCTTTTTTAATCTTTTGAGAAATCTCGAAAATAATCAGTAGCTATAGTGTTTTGAATCTCCATCAACAATGAGTAATGCTTCTTTTATCTCTATATTTTCTTCAACATTTGTTGTTATATTTGTTAATGACAGCTACTCTGACTGTGGTTAGATAATTTTTCAGGCTAGTTTGAATAGAACTTCCTTGATAGACAGTAAAAATGAACACTTTTAAAACAGTTACTGGTCATTTGGGTTTCCTTTTTGAAAACTGTCTATTCAGTTCATTGGCCCTTTTGCTGTTTGAAAGTTTTACTTTCCTGGTGTTTAAGTTCTGCAATTCTTCATAAATTAAATTAAATTTGTCCCTTTTCTGAAGTATGGTTGTCAAAGTTTTCTCCCAGTCTGTGGACTATTTTCTTATCTGTTTGCTCTAATGACTGTTTATCTGCTTCCTTTCCTGAATGCAATCATTTTATTTCTTTTTAATTATATTTCTTATTCCTTGTAGTTAGTTTATGCATTCTTAGTGTTATATTAAAAAAGTTATCGCCTACCTAATAAAATGTATGGTACCTCCTTACATGGAATAATACTGTTAACTATTTACCTATAAGAAAACTACTTAATAAACACAATTCTAGTTATAAACAAAGCTATATAGTTTTAATGAACTTTTCACAATAAGAATAATAATGCTTATTACAAAAACCATCAACCATCTAACATGAACCACAATAGGAAAAAGCCCTTTTTGAGTTACTGGTAAAGGCCATCCAAGAGACTCCCAAAATATGCACATATTTGATGCCAGAAGACACAGTGAAGTCTTCCAAAGGAGGGGGTCTACCAATGGTCCTACCAAGTTGTGATGCCTATAAACAACATCAAAGATGGATATTGCACAATAACCCTAAGGGTGCAGTTAAGTGTCACTGAAAATCTTTATAGTATTCCACAACCCTCTAATTAGACTTAAGGCACAATCAAAATAATGGAAATCATACCTGGTATGAGAACCTAGATAACTACTCAGTGCCAATAAAATTATTACTGTTGTAGAAGAATTGACAACCACTGATTTACTAAACCAGCATAATCCCTAGCAATCATCTTTAAATGCACAGGTAGCTAAAGTCTTCACCCCTTGTCCCTTAAACTTCTCTTCACAACAGTCAGAGACTACTACAGAAAACATCAACCAATCAAAATGCAGAGTTACAAACCTCTCTTCCAATGAATATTTCTTCAAAACCCTCCCACACCAAACAGCCAGAAACATTGCAGAAAAGGGGTTAGAAAGATAAGAATAGGGAGTTTGTTGGGAGATTATGTTTCCTTGTAATGTCAGAAGCTACATTCATAAAGTCTCACAAGCATTATATGCAACATGAACTAACGAAGGATATCAGTGGGCATTCCAAGGTGGATGGGTAATAGTCCAAGAGGCTTAAGCCTGGGCAAAGAATTACAGGCAGCTGAAAAAAAAACATTTGGGAATGGGATAAGAGGTCTTCCCTAGGAAAAAGGATGGCAATCAGGTTTTCAGGGTCGAATGGTCAGCCTTGAAAACATACATACAAAGTACTATTAACAGGAGTGAACATTCATATTTAGGTATATGTGCATATTGTATACAACAGCAATGAATGAAAAACATGTTATGGATTTGAAGACAAGTGAGAAGAATTTGTAGGGAGGAACGCGAAGGGAGAAATTATGTAATTTTATTTTCTTAAAAAACAGAAAATAAAAACTTCATAATAAGCACTAAGTTAAAAATTTGTATATGTTTTCAAATAAAGCATATCTAGTTTATATGATATTTATAATATGAGTTATGAAGATGAACAATTTATAAATGCAGGGGAGATATAGGTTATAGTAATAGACACTGCATGAGACTGCATACAAAGATTATTAATCCCCCTGCTGCAATAATATACCTGAACAAAGCCATTCATAATAGCTGTCATGAATAGATTTATTGTTAACAACACAACCCCAAATCATCAGGGAAGATTATCTTATTTTTTTCTACTATTTTCAGTAGTTGATTATGACTTGGGAAGTCATGCTGATTGTAATCTGACATGGGAAGATCCATCTCACTGTGGGTAGCACCGTTCCATGGACATGGTTTTGTGAAACACATAAGAGATATTTTGATTGAGGGAATCATTATGGAGCTAGTAAGAAACCTGGAACTACAAAAATATCCACAAGAATAACCCCAGTTAATACCCTAAGCAAAGAGGAGAGGTGACAAAACTGGCCTTGCCCTGTAGTCAGATGGATGAATATCTTAAATGTCACCGTAGAACCTTCATACAGAAACTGATGGAAACAGGCAGAGGCGCACAGTGAAGCACTGGACTGAGCTCCCAAAGTCCAGTTGAAGAGTGGGAGGAGTGAGAATATGAGCAAAGAGGTCAAGACCATGAAGACATCCACTGAAACAGCTTACTTTGAGCTAATGGGAGCTCACCAACTCCAGCCAGACAGGGAAGGAACAAGCATAGGACCAAACTAGTCCTTCTGAATGTGGATGACAGTTGTATGGCTGGGACAGACTGGGTGACCACTGGCAGTGGCACCAGGATTTATCCCTACTGCTTGTACTGGCTTTTTTGGGAATCCATTCTCTTTGAATGGATACTTTGCTCAGCCTAGGTAAAGTAGGGAGGACCTTGGACCTTTCCCAAAGGAAGGTCCGTACCCTCTCTGAGGAATGGATGTGGAGTTGGGAGTGGAAGGAGGAGGGAACGGGAGGAGGTGAGGTAACTGTGATTGGTATGTAAAATGCAAAAAGTTGATTTGTTTTCTTTTTTAAAAAAATCGAAGAAGGAGAAATTGAGCTGAACAGAGTCAGCCAAACTAGCAAATGAACATGTGTGTGTTTGCTGCTCTCTGCTCTTGAATGTGGCTATGATTTGACCTTCTTCAAGTCTTCTTATAGGTAAACTTTCCTGAAAGATGAACCATAACCTGCAATTATCAGTTCAAATAACCTCTTTTCTCACCTAAATAATTTTTGGTCATGGCAGTTTGTCACAAAACCAGAAACCAAACCTGCACAATAGACTGCTAGTTTTATCTCACATGCTATTTGTGTTTAATATCATGTGTTATTAAACACATGCAAGTGTTTAATATCAATAACCCAGCATACTGTAAATATGTTTACTAATACATAATTTTGTATACTGGAAACTAAGGCAGCATATTAACTTTCTTGAGCTTCAATAACAAAAGAGTTTGACCTAGATTGTTTAAACAACAAAATTATGTTTTTATCTGCTATTCTGAATGAAGAAATCTGAATATAAAGGTCTCAGTGTGGTTAATTTCTGCAGAGTGTGTTTGTCCTGACATGTATAAGACTGCCTTTTTGGTTTCTAAAAGCAAGAAAAAAATAGTTACAACATTCTTTAAGGGATTTCTTTGTGAATGTGTACAGTAGGACATTTAAGGATATAGTACATTTAAGTTTTTAAGGTAAATTCAGTAAATAAATAATTCTCTACATTACATGACAAAGGGGTCTACTACAGGATGTCATCATCGAGATATTGAAAATTTTACCCAATAATTGCCTTAGTATTGAATGAAAACTGATTCTAGCTTTGTTCTTAACATATTATTTGTTCTATCAATAAAGTGCATATTAATGTTAGTAGCATATTTCAAGTGTTAATAGATAAACTAATTTCCCATTGTCAATTTTACTTTGAAGGGAGATGAAAGGAGAGAGCAAAACTGAGTAGGACGTACAACATCCAATAGTGAATGAAAGGCATTAGGATCAGAGAAATGAAAAAACTCATCAATCTTTTTTTAAGAGAATTATGCTCTCAAGTTATTCTTAGCACTAACAAATCTAACATGTAGATTTGAAGTTTTTAAATGTAGTTTTCCAATTTGAGTATTTTATAAATCTTTGTTTTAAGCAATATGCATAAATTGACATCAGACTATAAATATTTCAAATTTTAATTCTTAATATTAATTGCCCCAAAATACATCCAGATATGAAGTATCAGACTGAAACACTAAATTATTTATCAATAAATAGAAAGAACAAGTTCTAGTTTGACCCACGTAGACAGAGACAAATCAAGACTGACACACAGCAGATCAACTAAACAATCGCATACCACAGCCTATACCCTACTTTATGCTCATCTGCCTCTTGATTAACTCATCCCAATGCTAGTCTCCAAATTCAATTTGTTTTAATCATTCCAGAAGATAGGAGATTAAAAGATTCTAAACTAAATAGCTGAGAATTTTCATCTATAACAATATCAAGGATGCTTCCAGCCACAATAATTTATAAGCGATCGGTGTCTGAATTTATTGTTTCTACATGCAATATTTCTATCAATATCTTAATGTTTCTCTTGTTACAGAATTTTCCAACAAAGAAACTAAACATATGAAAAACTTATGTCTTGAGCAATAGGCATCCTAAAATGTGCATATGTATGAAATTATTACAAATCTGAAGCACACTGATCAAATGCAGAAAGAATCCTCCTAAGTGCTAAAACAGTTGGAAGAGTTCTCCCACCCCCAAGTCCTACTTTTAAGTTCCTTTGATAGAAGGTGGCACAAAGTCAAGAGAAAACTTAAAACAAGCTTCACATTAATATTTGAAAAAGGGCACCCACTGTGTTTGATGTGGTGCCCTTCATGCAAATCATGTAGTCCAAGAGAAATCCCAGTAGGAAAGATACTGCTTTCTTCTTAGCATGCCCCCATTTTTTCTGATGGATAATAATGAACTTCTCACACTCCCTTCGCAACCCCCACCCCTCAAGCTACACAGAAATTAAGTTATTACTTGCTAGCTGAAGATTTTTTTGACAGTTACCAGGCTGTCTTTTTATTATTATTGATATTTGGTCCAGAAAAAAATGATATGAATTCTCATTTTAAGTATGAGAAAAATTGTCATAGTTTTGTTAATATGAACATAATAATCTCTATGATAATTTGTAAAAAAATAAGACATAGTCATATAAATTATTTCAAAGCATGATGGCTATTTTCAAAAAGCACTTCTTTGTGCACTAGAAGCCTGCAGAGCACCAGTGTAGTGGAAGAGGGGGGATAATTGATAGAGAGCCAATGCACAGGGAATACCCACACAACCAACTGTGAATCCTCCATAAAGCACTCTAAATTAGGGAGGAGTGAACACAGCAGCAGACTCCACAGTTGGAGCTACTGCTGTGCGGAAAGCCTTTTCTTCTTTGTTGGGTGGCTCTGCTTCCAGGGCCTATCTGCACAGACTCGGGAATCCGAAAAACGAAACTGAAAGGAAGTATTGATCTGTCTTTCTCTAATAACAATATGGGATAGTTAATGTTTCCAGTGACACCACACCACTAAGTTGACCTAGAAGAGATCCTGGGTAGCTTTTCTTGCTCTCTTTAAAATTAAAAACATTTCTGTTCTACATTGTTTGTACAAACTTCAAGCTTATCTAATGAAATAAATTCAAAAATGAAATACCCACAGTATTTTCTTAAGAGCTTTCCAAATTGTTCATGCCTTTTAACTCCACCTCAATTTAAAGGAAATATTCTTATAGTACCCATTCAGTACAGACTAACTCCTCGACATTTTATAAATTGTCAGCATCAATATTAAAAGGTGATGGAATTTCATACTCTCCTAACTATATAACATGGATTCTTATGATAACCAAATTTCTGTATTTTAGAGGTTTATAATAAACAGAGTAAAATCTGTCTGGGAATCTCCCCAGGATACTGAGTAATGCGTTTCTCAATTTTTATGATTCCCATAGCTTCTACAGTCTAAATTGGTCATGATAGCTGAGGAAGCTTTGGAAGAATTTCAGGATCTCAGAATATTTTGTGTAGGTGAAAGGTAGGTAGTCATGCTAGGTTTATGCCTAGAAATAACAAGTACTTTATGTGGCTGATTAAACATTCTCACCATTCCTCCATTCCATTAAACCTTCATATTTTTAGTCAAATGAAGATGAAAATTACATTAGGATGCAAACTTTATTATTTCAGATGTTGATTTGTTTTCATGGTATTTTTTGCTCAGTACTTCTCTTCTCAGGACATACTACTGCATGCCTTTAATCCCAGCACTCCAGAGGCAGAGGCAGGCAGATCTCTGTGAATTCCAGGCCAGCTAAACTATGTACTAAATTCCGGGAAAGACAGAATCATATAGTGAGATCTTGTCTCAAAAGAGAAAAGAAATTCTTAATTTTGTGTTACTTAATTTTAAAGATATACAATAGCATATACAATTTTAGAAAAATGCAAGCTTTGCATACTGGTTTAATTTGAGTAATAGTCTAATTAAATATATTACACCTAATACAGATGCTTTCAGATATTTTAATATTTATTATCCTGGGTGTGAACAAAAGCTACTTTATATAACACAGTAACTGATTTACCATGCAAAGATTTATTTAGTCTTTGAACTTGTTTATTTGCAGCATTACATTAGTAACAATTTTAAATTATGAGTCATAATGAAAGTATTCATTTCTTAGATAGCCTACATATTTTTGTGTAACTTATTATATTGATCATGATTTATCATTCTTACTTTTAATATGATTTTATAACAATTCTGTCAAAGTGTGATTACCTGGGTAAGATACCACCATAACAAAAGCTTTGAAAAATACTGTATCAGATGCAGACTTAAAATTGTGATCACAGATATGAAAATCCCTAGTTGAATATTTTTCATGTTCTGCAAAGAAATATCACAATACTGTGACCAAACAACATCAATAGTATTGAGTTTGAAGTTTGTAAGGCCCTTGGACATTTACTTTAGTTTCCCCTTGAATAAACTAGCAAAATAAATAAATAAATATAAGAAAGTAAATAAATAAAAATGTGTAAAGGATATTCTTGTTAAAATATGGACGCTGATATTTATTTTATATAATGAGTTATTATTACTTTGATACTTTTAAAATAATGATTTCTTATCCTTTCTTCAAAAAAAAGCCATGAATTTTAATATGAAATCCAAAAAGTAATGTAACTAAACAGCAGCCTTCATATGGTTGGTGCCAGTACACTGTGTGAGGGAACGACTAAAAAAACTACACCTACTCAAGAATAGTGGATCATATCTTTAATCAAGCACTTGGCAGGAAGAATCATGAAGATCTTTGTGAGTTTGAGCCAGCCTAGTCTACAAAGTAAGTTCTATTATATTCAGGACCTTTAACATAGAAATCCGCACAGACACACACACACACACACACACACACACACACACACACAAAGTAAAGAAAGGAAAGAAAAAGAAGGCTACACCTAAGCCACCTATGCTATATGGCTTATAGCAAGTGGTAGGTACTGTTCTGAATTTCAACCAATGATATCTTCAATAAAGCACCTTCTAATTACTGTTCTGATGATGCTACAATTTATAATTAACACATACAGTGATGGGGAACTTCAGCCAATCACATTCTGTTAAGGGTGTGTCCCCCTGGGGCCACACAAAACAGATATAAACATCCTTGCTTGCTTCTCCCTCTTTGCCATCTGCATTCCTGGATCGCTGGAACCCTGGTTTGTAAGTTTTCTTTTTCTATTTATTAAAGCTAAATATTAAGTTCGTCTGGTTAATTACAACTTCCAATTGACCATGCCCCTTCAATACAGAGCAGTGTAAGACTGAACACAGAGAATTTCATGTCTGAATAGATTTTGATGAGTATTTAGTATATACATTATATATAGTGTTTTATAAATATATATAAACATATATATATGTGTGTTGTATATATGTATTATGTGTGTGTAGTGTATCTGTATTGAGATTATATTTAGTATAGACAGTATAATCTTCAGCCTCTTTAAAGAGCTGTAGAAACTGGCCTTTAATCTAACCTAGAATTCTGTGCCAACGAGACACAATTACTCCTGGCAACGCCACTCTACTCCAGAGAGAATGTTGAGCACCAAAGACACTCCACTGGGAGCTTGTCTTCTTGGCAGAACTGGCCTTTGGGTTAAGAAAAGCCCATATCTCAACTACTGACAAAGATATGAAACAGAATTGTCTTATCTTGCCAAGACAGGGTAGGATAATTCTAAGAAACTTCCTTACATTTGATAATGGTATGTCAGTTATGTTAGGCCTTAGCCAAAGTTGATTTACTCAACATTGCGAACAAGAATTTGGGTGATTGCCCAGGTAGTCAGTTGTCTCTGTCATTTGTTGCACATTTTGGATATCTCTCATTTGTTAAGTAATATTTATTTCCTTCTCAGATCTTTGACGGAGTTGAAGATTATATAATTGTAATTACTCTCTACATTATTTAGACTCCTTGAGATAGAATGTCTGGCAAAACTTTTGTTCTCAATATTGTTTGTTATATTTATTATTTGTTATTATTGTTTATAGTTGTATTTGGTTTAGTTCTGTCTTATTTAGACAAACAGGGGGAGATGTAGGGATAAGCCAGCCCATTGCGGGCAGGCTTGCCTCGGGCGAGTGTTTACTTATAAATTGGGCGCGCAGAAGTCTGCGAGCCCCTTCCTGTTTCCTGTACTCCGTGGGAACCTCGGTTTTGTGAGTCTGATTTTTCCATTAAAGTTGTATATACTTATCACAATTTTTCTGCATTAATCTAAGCCACCACAGGTACGGGTTAATGGACTAAGACAGATAAGTGTTGATATCTCTCCTCATCAGTGAAACTTCTTTTCCCGGTCGAATGAAACCACTATAGAAATCTACAAGTGATCCAAATGTAGAAAACAGCTGACCACAGAGTGAGCAACTGAATGAATATATTTGCAAAGCATTCCATATGGCAGAAGCTCAGGGAACATCCTGGAAAAGGAGACAGAAAGATTGTAAAAGACACAAGATCAGGGTATCTGCTATGAAATAGTGTCATTTATGTTTAACAGGAAAGTTATCCTTATGAAATATCAATATGGCTACTAAAACATGGTGTCGACACTGCCAACACTAGTTGACATGCTGGGGCCCAAGGGGAGAATCTCAAAAGGCCTTACCCTAGATGCAGAGCAACAGGTGATTAGTAACTACTGAGTGAGGGAAAATAAATCTTCTCCAAAGACAAGCTGCCTGATAGGATACACAATCCCCAGCCATCAAGCCTAAACCCATACATACTAAAGACACACAAACTGGATTCATCAGGTTATATTAATAGTGTGTTTTGTGTATTATTGATAAGGATTAAAGAAGGGATCAGAAATTTGAGATGGAGTTAGGCAGACACAGTAGGAGATGACAGTTTGAGAAATGGGCAGGAAAAAGATGTAAATAGCATACTCAATTTAGAATTATGAAACTCTAAAAAGATTAAAAATTTAAATTGACAAAAGAATAATGCTATACCTGACTGTACTGTAGTCCCAAAGGCTTTGTGATGGAAGTTTCTAAGAAAACTAATCCTTTGACTATGAAATAAAAACTAATTTTCCAAAATTAGTAAGTGAATTTATCTTCCCCAAGCTAGTATGGAAAAATTCTTTTGCATATAAGTTTGCTTATTCTGGTATTATATGGTTGATTATAGAACAATTACTTTTTCTAGTACTCAGCTTAGTATATTTTTCATCACAATTTAAGTCTGAAATTCTGAAGTAGACCTTACTTCAATTTTTTGATAGCAGGGAATTTTAATAATAAATAGTAAGTATATATTAATTTATAATAAATAATGATTTTATTTTCTTTATGACATTGAATATATTTTACTTCTGTGATGTGCACTGAAAATTCTTGTTAGGAACTCATTTGTATACTGCTGAAACTGGACATGTGACTCTGGTAGTGCAGTAAAGTCTAGTTTCTTGAGCACATTATGTAATTTGGAGATCAGCTTTCTATCAGATGTCGACTTGGTAAAGAAATTTTCTCATTCTGTAGGCTGCTATTTTGTCCTATTGATAATGTCTTTTACCTTACAGAAGCTTTTTAATTTCATGAGATCCCATTTATTGTCAGTCTCAGTGTCTGTGATACTGGTTTTCTATTCAGCATGCATGGATTTCCCAGGGAAAGGAGAAAGAGGGGAAAGTGTGTTCCAGCTGCTGCTCCTGATATGTTATATAAAATATGTACTTTGAGTACAAACTTGACATGAATTATAAATGGTAAAAATGAAGTCAAATGATAAATACTGACACAGAAAAATATTTTTTTTCTTTAAGACTTTTCATTCATTTTGTATACTGACCACAGTTTTTCCTCCCTCCTCTGTTCCTGTTCCCTCCTCCCAGTTCTCATCTACCCCATCCATCCTACCTTCTTCAGTCCTCATCCAGAAACTGGTAGACCTGCCAGGTGAGTCAAAAAGCATGGTTTATCAAGTTGAAGCAGGACCAAGCTCCCCCGCTGCATCAAGAGTAGGTGAAACAGGCCAGCATGAGGAATAGGTTACCAAAAGTCAGCTCAAGTGCCACGGACAGGTCTTGATCCCACTACTAGGAGCCCTACAAGGTGACCAAGCTACACAACTGTTATTCACATACAGAGGGCCTAGGTAAGTCCTGTGCAGCCCCCCTTGCTGTTGATCTAGCCTTTGTGAGCTCCCATAAGTGCAGGTCAGCTGTTTCTGTCGGTTTCCCATAATGACTTGACCCTCCTGTGTCTTACAATCCCTCCTCCCTCTGTTAAACGTCAGTTAGTGGATGAAGGCTCTTTGTGGATAGGATGTTCAATCATACTACAAGGATATTTGCTTAACTGTGTTTATAGCAACATTATTTGTAATAGCCAGAACCTGAAAACAACCTAGATGCCTTTCAACCAGTGAATAGATGAAGAAAATGTGGTACAATTACACAATGGAGTATTATTCAGCTGTAAAAAAATAATGACATCATAAAATTTCTAGGCACATGGAAGTAACTAGAAAAATCATCCTGAGTGAGCTAACCCAGACCCAAGAAGACAAACATGGTATGTACTCACTCATAAGTGGATATAGCTGTAAAGTAAAGGATAACCAGGCAGCAATCCACAGCCCCAGAAAAGTTAAGTTACAAAAAGGATCCAAAAAGTGATACATGGATTTCCCTGGGAAGGGGAAAAAGATTTGGGTAAACTGGGGGGAAAGGAGGAGAGCAGAGGATGGGAAAAAGGGAACATGAGGGATTCGGTTGGGCAGGTTGGACAAAGAACAGAGGGGGAGAGTATGAAAGAGATATCTTGTTGGAGGAATCCACAGGGATGACTGACCCCAGCTAAGACTCCTAGCAAAAGTGAAAAAGGTGCCTGTACTGGCCTTCTCCTGTAATCAGATAGTTGACTGCTAATTGTCATTGAGGAAAAAAATATTTTTTACTCAATGTTCTCTTATATTTAAAGCTAAAAACACAATCCAGAAAATAAACCTAATTTCATTTTAAAGCTTACAATAAGCAAAATATTCTGAGTAACAATGAAAAAAATGAACAATTAAGAGACATGTGGACAAAAATGTACGATAGATGCAGCTTACATGGTATGCCTCAAGTTTTTTTTTTTAAAAAAATAGAAAGGCTGTTAATTTTCAAAATAGTTCAAAGATGTGAACAGATATTTGTATACAAAGGAATGTTGAACACCTGAGAGACCTCATCTCATTTATCATTACAGAGGGAGAATCCACAGTAAAATACCATGCATGGCTTAAAATAAACAAGCATATTGACAAAGCAAAATTAAATCTCAGGTGCACACTCTATTCATTATGCAATCTGGAGGATTCAATCTTTTGGAGTCTCTTTCATATCTTAATTAACTGGGCTGCTATGAGATGCGAGTCTAAATCTGCAGAATGTGTTTGGTAAAATACATTCAGTTGACTGTGAAATGAGCTATTATTACTGTGTACCTATGAAGCTATCAGGGAGGTGAAATTGTAAATGCTTGATATACAGTGATCACTCACTTGTACACTACTGAAAGTGAATGACATCAGAAGAGTTATTCCCTATTAGACATAATAATAAAATAAATGCCAGGAAATAGTGGTGTGTGTGTGTGTTGTTGTTGATGTACCATGACTCATATGTGGAAATCAAAGGACACCTTTGTGAAATTCTTTTATATTTCTTTGTTTCCTATCATGTGGTATTCAGTGATTGAACTCTGGCTGTCTGGCTCAGAAGCAAACATCAGTACATTCTGATTCTACGTTGTAAACCTATTTAACAGATTTAATTCATGTGCACACTAATTTACTTAGAAACCAATCAAGAAATGAATGTTACAAATTAAATTAGGGACCTAAATATAACTTTAAATATGCATACTATATCTATGGTAATGTGGAGTAAACTGTTAATGAATTATTTCAATGTTTGCCATTAAATGGCCTCAATTCAACAAAAATATTCACTATATAAATATTTCTTCGTTTTCATTGCATCTGTTTCTGATGAGTCACTATAGAGAAGGGTGATAAAACTTCAAATTCTAAAGCTCTAAAAGACTCAAAATTGTAAAGTAACTCCCAATTAAAAGAAAATTTTAAAATGTCAACAGTTCTTTGGTGACAGTTTTAGTAGAGTATTTGAAGAATCTTATTTTGGAAGGCCTTCTGGTCACACCCAATTACTATGGCTGCCTTGGTTGTGGCAGCTGGCGTGCACTCTTTGATTACACTGTCATTAAAATGTCTTCTATATCATCTTTAATGCCATCAACACTCCATTTGCTTTCTGCATTTTACCCTCAAGCTGGAGGAACACTCACAGAGGTATCTCTAAGCTTCTTTCACACTTACAGGAGCTGGTGAATCAGAGGCTGGAACGCTGCTCTGCTTCAGCTCTGCTACATTCCAGATCCTCCATGTGTTTAGTGCTTACTCCCAGGTCTGTTTCTCTCTTACCTTCTAGGAACAGAAAAGAATTGCATTTCAGTAGTTTCCCAGTGCAGTATGTGAGAAATGCTATTAAGGATGGCAATATTGAAAGATAGTCTCAAAACATATCCGCAGAGCTGAGGCAGGGAAAATTCAATTATTTCATAATGTTACATAACTTCTTTAACCGACATGGATAAATTAAATCTATACAACATGAGGCAAAGCCTGCAGACTCGTCTCTGTGGACAGAAATCTAATGAAGAATTAAATCTTCCTGTCTCTGTCTATCTTTCTGTCTGTCTGTCTAGCTCTTTCTTTTTCTCTCTCTCTGTTCAGACATATGACTTGCAAAATAAGCTCAGAATTTCTGTTGGTATCCTTTCAACAAGCTAAAGCATGCAGGCTGAGTTCAAGACCACCATGGTCCATATGGTGAGCTCTAGTTTTAAGAAAAAAGAAAACTAGAAAAGTCATATCTTTAGAAAATAAAAAAATTAAAAAAAATGAGTAAAGAAATAAATTTCATTTTTTTTTAATTTTCCATTCAATTATTTACACTTCCTTCCCTCCTCCCAATCCCCTTTTGCTCCCCCACACCCCCTCCTCCATCTCCCACCCTGCTTGAGAGAGGGCAGGGAACCCTGCTCTGTGGGAAGTCCAAGGCCCTGCCCGCTACATCCAGGCCTAGGGAGCTGTGCATCTGTATAGTCTAGGGTCCCAAAAAGCCAGAACATGCCGTAAAAACAAGTCCCAGTGCCTTTATCAATGGCTTCTCTGTCAGCCCCCATTGTCAGCCACAGTCAGAGAGTCCGGTTTGATCGCATGCTCATTCAGACCCGGTCCAGCTGGATTTGGTGAGCTCCCATTAGAACAGGTACACTGCCTCAGTTGGTGGACCAACCCCTCGCTGTCCTGACTTCTTTGCTTATCTTCTTCCTCCTTTCTGCCTTTCAACTGGACCTTGGGACCTCAGTCCGTTCCTCTGATGATGGTCTCTGTCTCTGCTTCATCCATTGCCGGACGAAGATTCTATGGTGATATTTGAGATAATCATCAGCGTGATAGTGGGGCAAGGACTGTTCAGGTACCCTCTCCTCTGCTGTCCAAGGATCTAGCTGGGAACATTCTTCAAAGGCCATTTTTATTTTAAATCTTATGGCAATTGCCCATGAAGTATTATATTTTATATGAACTATGTATGTATTTTGTTATTTAGTTTGTTTCCCACTTTAATCAGAGTAGACACCTCCAAGATTTTCAGACACCCTTAAGTTTGGGGAAGTTTTCAATCACTAGTGCTGTTGCTTTGACAGTCTCATCCCACCAGAGCCCCAACTCTTTCACACCATAAACATTTCCTCCACGTTTCATGACAGTCACAGTGTTGGACAATTTTGATAGTTGTACGATGAATTCCAGTTAAATTCTAGTGATTTTTCACTGAGAATATCACATTGGATTGGGAGTCCCCCTTGTTATATAAAGTGTCTTGAACACAATGAAGTTTCATAGTTTCTTTTTTATACATAGATATATGAGAATATCCTTTTTTAAAAAAGAATTACATTGATTCTGATTTTTGTAAGAATTTTCTGTGTAGATGAAGCATACATAGATTATTCATAATAAAACATAAGATTTGTGCATTAGAGTTGAAAAATATTGAATAATGACGTCATATAATCTGAAAATTAATTTAATTAATATTTGTAAATATTTTGAGTTAGACCACAAATAACAAATGGAATTTTACTTGGTGTCAAGGATTTTGCTATCTCTTAACTTTGATAATTTCAGTACACTGTTCACTACTCAATATCAGAAAATAGACACTGACTCTTATGCTAACTTAGGGAAAGTCTCAGTATGGATTTGGAAATAGAAAAAGTCACTAATATTTATTGGCTTCCAAAGGAAAATATACCTTAATATTAGGAAATGTTTTTTATCCACTTCAAGATATTTTTATTTTCTTTTGTTCTCAAAAGTACTTGTAATGCAGCTCTCTCTACTGAAAAACCAATTCTCATTTATAAATAAGAATATGGGCTTTTATATATGCACAAGAATTGTACACTGGAAGTATTTTCCCCCACATTAATGCTTTACAAGGATGGTAATATCTTAGGATTTTAAAAACCCCCAAGAATAAATATAAATATGGAAATGTGCCTCATTGCCACATGTAGACCAAATGAAACAAAACAAAAACAAGAAAACAAACAAAAATAAATAAAACAAAAAGTTTATGTGAACAATATAATCATGGTTCATATTTTCCAGATATTCTTTATGAATAAACTGTTGCAGTGAGGAAAGCAGTCTATCAAGTAAAGGGAAGTAGAGGTTGGAGAACTGGGGCTATGAACATGAGATGCAGTGTTCAGAAATTTCAGAGCTGTGTATTCCATCTTTCTCAGTCTTAGTAAATTGTTCTTTCTACATAAAATCCCAGGCAGTTTAGTATTTGCATCTTCATCTATATATCTTTTATATGTTGTTTATTTAACTTGGCCAAAAATTGTATGTGACATTATAAAGAAGTGATAAATGTGGATATCATCACCTGTGCTTACAATTGTGTAATCATTGGACTTGCTTTATGAAGTGAAAGAAATCTCTCTTTTGATTCCAGTGTTGTGTGGATTATATACTTAAATCAGCAGTGTTTAAAGCAACTATACCTATAGTAGATAAATATCATGTGTCACTGTCTTTAGTTTTTGTCATTGTTTGTGTTCCTGGGGTTTGTTTAATCTCTTATACTAGTTTTCTGATAAGTGTTCTATTATTTACTTAATAATAGCATATAAACTATGTATAATTTTAATAAATTGTATTGACATGTATATATAATTCATTATAATTTCGTTTTGAAATATCTAGTTTATAGTCAATTCTATACATTTTTTATTTTTGTACAGTATGCTATTTCTGACATATCTTGAATTTACATTTTATACTCTTTGTATTACCTTTATATTGAATAATGTAGTACAATAAAATTTTGATATAAGTACACTAGAGTGTATTGGAGAACATTTAATGGGATTGCATTGACTAAATATTATCTTATTCATATTTGTTTTTTATTCTTAGGTGTGGCCATTAATACTTGCATATATTACAAAGTAAGGTCATATTGTAAAATGCTAAATATATGTACTATTAAAATATGTTAGATATTAATATGACAAGTATATAAGAAGTTGCTTATAACTTTTCTGATACCCACAAGCTACTTTTCTGTTATTATTTGCCCTTTTTACTTTTTATAACATCATTCTAAATTCATCTGTAGCTTTGTACAAGTTTAGCAATACCACCCATGAGGTATTCTTCCAATCTATACTGAATGTTCTTAAATTCACTAGTGATGCATACAGCCTAGAAGAAGAGCAAATAATAGAATTTTGTAACATTTAGTCTAAGATCAGAATTATCAAAACTCAATCTGTTTATTCTCAATACTCAATACTTATAGATTTATATTGTCAGAAATAAAGGTAAAAATATACATACTTATGAGGTTTTTTTTTAAACATCATTGGAAAATTTATTTGCCTTCTTTTTAATCCCAGGAGGAATATTGGAGCAATTACATAATACATCTCATTTGTTTCTTTTTCTGCAAAGATTACAGTTCATGATTTTTCTCATGGGCAGAAAACAGTCATTTTCTCTTCAGCCATAGATATCTAAACATTCTTGTTAGGAGGATAAGCCTTGAACATGTTTTTCTATTACAGCCAGACTTTTTTTCTTTCTCTTCCTTCTGTTGATCATGTTCAATGTGGCTACTATTTTATGATCCTGACATTTCCAGTTAAAAGGTTAAAAAATTTGCCCAATTCATCTTGGCTGGTTAAAAGTTATAGTGGCTAAAGAGACTGTTTTGAAATCATTTATTCAATGAACAATAGATGAAAATTCAGTTTTATTCACACACAAGAAAAACTATAATTCTTTAAAAGTATTCTCCCAAAAGAAGGGTTTCAAGAATTTCCTCAGAAATGATGACAATATGTCAAATATCTCCTTGAAAATCACAGTGTGGTCATTGGCAAACAATTTTCAATGACCCATAGAAGAGTTTTGACTTTATAAGCAATATTGTAAATTCATAGCTTGGCTATACTGTGTAGAATAAAAAGCTTTCATCTGTCCACTTCTAATTTAATAGAATGCACTTCTCTTCCCTGAAAAGCACTAGAGGTAATGACCTGAATTATACTTCTTTGACACTACATCAGAAAGAATGAGAAAGAGCTCTGGGGCTGTGTACACAATGGAACACAGTTCACCCATTGACAAAATGACATTTCCTTTAAACTGTAGAAGCACAAGTGTTTCAAAGCATCTAGGCATTGTATAAAATGACACCTAAAAGCATGTTTTGAAAAGTAAATATAATACTATATTTTGATGATATTCAGTAGATTACAGTTGAAATAAAAAGCTAGTTAAAGGCATAATATTCTAAAAATGTGTTGTTAACATATACCCAGTCACAGAGGAGGCTTGAAGGAAAGAGCATCATTCTTATGGACTCTAGAAAATTTTATGACATGGAACTTTATCTGTATCTTACATGTATGTGATGTTCAAAGCTATCATATGAGCCCCAGTTCACTAGTATGAATTTTCTCTGAGGGCATTTGCAAAAAGTGGAACTCCATATTTATTCACTCTAAAGGAAAATCAAAGATGAATGACAGTCCCAATGATGTAATAAGTAACTTGGAATTTTCTGTGCACTGTAATATTATAAAGTTAAAAAATTAACCTAGCTGATATATAATAGAAGTGCTTTGATTAGTTTAGGTTATTGTGTTACCTTTTTGCTAGACTGAGTATCTGATAAATGTTCTAGAATATCCATCCTTTTGGTAATAGAGAAGGCAGAGGAATTCCAGACTGTAGAGAGCCCATAGGTTGGATAACCTTGTTGACAGCTCTTGTATCTGTCACCAATCTCCATTAATCAGATTTCTTTTTAACAACAAATACAGGAGAATTCCAAAAGCCAGTTTATTCTTCAATATGGTGAGCATCCATTTGCTCCTTTACCAGTTGTTCTAAAGCCTGCAGTTTGTCTTCCATTAAAGGCTATTGTTTAACCCATATGGGTTTCTCAATTAAACATTTTAAAGGCAAGACTGTTATTACCTCTGAAGGTTTGCTAGTTGTTTTGTGTTCTTGTACAGCCTGAATGGCTGATGACCTTTGTTTATAATATTTTATAATGTCCTTCCCAGATACATGAGTTTTAGGGACTGCAGGAATGTTAACCTGGGTATTCCATTGCTTCAATAGGTCATGACCCCATAAATTCACATCAATATTAGCTACATATGGCCTCAGTCTTCATTTCTGTCCTTCTGGCTCTATGAATTCAACCCATCTAATGCTTTGTTTTACCTGAGATAGGGTTCCAATTTTTATGAGTTGAATATCTGCCTCTTGAAGAGACAAATCTGGATGCCAAAATTTAAAGTACTGATGTTCACATCTGCAATGTGTCTAGTAATCCCTCAATTGAAATGTCATTTAGATGCACTCTTAGCTTTGGTCTTTAATCATTTATAGAAGTCTGCCAAAATATGCATTTTCTATTTCCTACTGGAGATTTTGACTCATCCTCAAGGCCCATTTCATCACTCAGAACAGAAGTATGCCAGAATATATGTTTACTATTTTCTACTAGAGTTTTTGACTCATCCTCCACATTTATCCCATCATTCAGATCAGTATTGTTTTTAATAGTGATCATTTCCTTTTCCTCTATGGATCTCCTAGACCTCTAGCATCACATACTAGTAGCTCTCAAAAGTACTGAAGGAATTCTAAATAGGATACCTAATATGTATGTGCATATCTTTTACATTTACTAAAAAAAATATCAGAAATTGGGAAAGACTGTTTAATATCTATAGAATTAAGGATTTTGTGGTTTTGTTTTTGTTTCATACAAGATTTTTTTTTCTCATTTCTTCACTAATAAATCACATGTAATTCATGTCTCTAGCTATATATTTCAGACAATTAATGGTTCAATCTCTGGCAAGATAAGACAGGATAAAATTGGCTAGTTCCCCACTTTAAAGAATTAAGTGTATTAAAGAAACTTGTGTATAGTAATTTCCTGCTTGAAATACAAATGGAGGCACAGCTTGAGACTGTTTATGACCATCTTAGTGGTATATAAGGAAATGTTTCTCATAATAAAACATTTATATCTTTGATGTGGGAGTACCCTCTCTGTGCTCTAATTACCATTAATGAATAATGAAATCGCCTTGGCCTGTTGATATGGCAGAATGTAGGTAGGCAGGAAAGATGGAACTGAATGCTGGGAGAAAAAAAACGTCAGGGAAATGCCCTGGATGCACTATCAGAGATAGACATGCTGGAACTTTGCTGGTAGGATAATCACCTTATGGTGATAAACAGATTAATAGAAATGGGTTAAATTAAGATGTAAGAGTTAGCCAATAAGAAGTTAGAGCTAATGAACCAAGCATTAATTTAATTAATACAGTTTCGGTTCTTGGTGGCTGGGACAAACAAGTGGCCCCTCCTCCTACATGTCTTCATATAAATAAGATTATTTTCTTATGTGCAAATTTGGCTAAGTATTTTTTTTAAATATTTATTTATTTACTTATTATGTATACAACATTCTGTTTGTGTGTATGCCTGCAGGCCAGAAGAGGGCACCAGACCTTATTACAGATGGTTGTGAGCCACCATGTGGTTGCTGGGAATTGAACTCAGGACCTTTGGAAGAGCAGGCAATGCTCCTACCCACTGAGCCATCTCTCCAGCCCCTTGGCTAAGTATTTTGAAGCAGTTTTCAGATTCAATTAAATATTCTATTTGAATGTTCTTTTAGATCAATAAACCTGTTTAGCTAAATTCTTTTGTGACTTTTGTTTTATGGATAAAGTCAACAAGTGAGGAAAATGCAGACATAAACATAATAGACAGAATAATTAGTTCTCTTAGGATTGAGCCAAATCATCTGCTTCCTAATATGTGAAATTAATAATGAGGAAAAACTGTAGTTCTACCATTTCAATAAGAAATTTATTTCATTGTGAAGACAGCATTGGGTCTGAATAAGATTCACTTTGGCTCTTTGCCCTTAAAGTGAATAAAACTGAAGTTTGTATAGTTTCAATTAAAATTAAAACAACCTAGACACAACTTTAGTCTTTCTGGACAATTAAAAGTTTACAACTGATTAAATGTTGGCATAAATAGGCTGTAGATTTATACACATATTTGTATATAACTATTTAAATATATACTTTCTCAATGAACAACTTGTATCAAGAATGGATTAACAACTAATTGTTAATAATTATGTATAATACTTATGAATCATATGCAGTATATAACTGGTTAAAGCAATTTTCAAATACAGATCATGTTAAGCTTTTTGGTCAACCAACAAAGAGCATAGAGTAGTAAACCATTAGTCTTGAAATTATTACACTAATAAAATTTAGACTTCATCAAACTTCATTAAAGTACTGTAAAATGAAACAACAAATAACACTGTGGGAGAAATAGAACTAATGTGAATCAAGTTTCCACTGCTTCAGGGCCCTTAGTTTGAACAAACACAGTAGTTTTACACATGAGGAATTGGACTCAAGATCTATCTATCTATCTATCTATCTATCTATCTATCTATCTATCTATCTATATGAAGAGAGAGAGAGAGAGAGAGAGAGAGAGAGAGAGAGAGAGAGAGAGAGAGAGAGAGAGAGAGAGAGAGAGAG
>NW_026067931.1:45399-89596 GCF_014885135.2 Alexandromys fortis | reverse complement strand
AGAAGAGAAGAGAAGAGAAGAGAAGAGAAGAGAAGAGAAGAGAAGAGAAGAGAAGAGAAGAGAAGAGAAGAGAAGAGAAGAGAAGAGAAGAGAAGAGACAGGGAGAGAGAGGGGGACCGAGGACAGGGGAATAATGGGAAAACTTTTTTTCTTCTACTTTTTGTAGACATCCTGACATTACTGATGCAAAATGGTAAACTGGCAATAAACACTCCATTTACATGAAGAATTGCCCAAATGCCCCCACACATCCTGCTTGTCATGCACATTGCAATGCTTCCAATTGTAGTGCAACATATGCTAAATGCTAAATGCTTGAGCTGAAAAATGATTTAAACAAAATAGAAAAGATTTTTTAAACATTTATTTTGCACTTTCTAGGATTCATTTAATTGGCAGATGTTCCAACATGCAGAGCAAAGTAGCTTAACTAGCTAGTGGAAAGAACAATGCCTAAGAAAGCTGGAGGATAAAACGTCTTCTTACCTTGTGGACCTTAGAAGTAGAAAGCAAAGAAGTAAGTAAGTATTAAATAAAACTTCAGAGGAAATCTAATAGTTAAAATAGTGAAGGGCTTCCAAATTCCTTCAGGTACTGGCAGTAAATGATGTATCGATTTTGCTGTTAAACTGCACAGCTGTAACCAACACATTAGACATGGAAGATAAAAGCAATGCCTAAGAGCACCTTATTTCATCTGTCACACCTGAGGCACTGCCTTCTTCAGACTTTTAGTGTATTAGCACAGAAAATCAATTAGGTAAAGAACTAAACAAATGAAGGGAGAATGAAAAGGGCCTCATTCACAAAGTGCCAGGATGTCAACAAGCCCAGGAGACTTCAGTGAGCTGTGCGCTATCTCCAAATAAACCATAACCACTCCTTCTGAACTTATAAAAGTCACCAATTATGTTTCAAAGATTCCACTAAACATATTTTTGAAGGTCCTCCACCATTAAGCAGAACATGATAGCACTAAATTGATTATGTGCAAAAATGAGCCATCTATAAAAATATACATTAAATGATTATCTTTTAACCTTAAGTTTAGTATGAATACAACTTTAAAGCCCTAATTATTCTCTGTCAAAAAAAAAAACTCACCAAAGTGCATTATGAGTTTGCCAATAGTGTTTCAGATTGACAATACAAATGAATTCTCATAAAAGGCTACTGCAATTTAACATTTCTATGCCCAAGTTGAATGCTTCTGCATGGTCCCAAATTCACAGAACAATTTTAGAGATTAATCTCCTCTACCATTTCAAGTGTTATCACAAAAATGAAAGTACTCCCACTTATGTGGAAAATACCTAAGCATAAGTGTGGATTTTTCACATTTTCCATACTATATTAATTAATCATTTTATGGGACAGTTGTCTTCCCAGTAAGATATTAAGTTACTTCTTGAAATATCTTGCAAAAGGTGTCATGCAGAATTTATGGAAGCTAAAGTTTTACGGCTTCATATACCCAATTTATAGAAGTGTTTCTGCTTCGTCTCATTATTTCTTGTGTCACTAGTATGTATCAACTCACCATTTTATATCCCCAACACTTCATCATACCTATAAATAGCTATTACACTAGAATTCCAGGTTTTGCCTTTCTTCTTTATCAGTATTAGTTTTTGATCCAAAACAAGTGTTCCATGATCAGCACCATGAACTCCGCTCCAAGCACAACTGCTATCCTCTGCCGCTACCTTTGTGCTCAACTAACAGAAGCAACGCAGGAGAAGATTTTTTTTTTAATTTTCGTTTTTGCTTTCTATTTACTTTTTATAAATATATCTCAAACACAGCCACTCCTCCCTCATCTCCTCCTATCCCTTCCTAACTTTCCTATCCCTTAAATCTACTCCTCTTCCACTTTCCTTTAAAAAAGAACAGGACTCCCTGGGATATCAACTGAACATGGCATTACAAAGTTATTTGGCTCACACTTCACAGGTGGAATATTGCAGCAGTAGAACTTTGGGTGTCTGGTCATCACACTGCATGAGGAAATCATTGGCAAAATCTATACTCAGCTTGCCTTCTCTTTTTTATTTTCAATGAAACAGCGTTATTCAAACTTCCAAATTCTGTGACTCCATAACAGAATTCCTCATTTCTAGGCATCTCCCAAACTATATAATTATTTTTGCATTATCCATAACTATAATTTTTACTTTATTTTATATTTATATAAAAATTATATATATATATATAATTTATATATGGAGATTTGCCAAAGGAGTCATGACCCACAGGTTGAGAATCACTGGTCTAGAAGTGTGGGTTAGTCTTCTCACCTCACTTAATCTAATCTAGAAAACCATCAGAAATATGCCCATAGCTTTTCACCATGGTGACTCTGTCTGTGTTAAGTTCATAATAAATATAAACTATCATTATATAGCTAGTGTAGGAGCTCCTTTTATGATGATGGCTGAACATTCCTTCTCTGATGATGACTGAACAATGATGATCTACTGATCTATGACCATACTAGAATATATTGAGTCATTCTCTCTCGCTCCCCCATATATATATATATATATATATATATATATATATATATATATCCAGTATAATTTGGTTTTACCCTATGTCCCTGGGCTATGTAGCCTCAAGTTTTTGGTCATCCAAAGAGAGTCAAATTATGGGTTCATTCTCATGGATGCAACGTGAAGCACATAAACTCTTTTTATCTTAGTAAAAGTTAAATCTGTCATGCAGTGGGCTGCATGACCTCAAACTATCCCCATGTGTGGTCGTGGGCATCTCCATGCTCTCCTGCCTGTGCACACCTAGCAAACCCGGTCAAGTACAGGCAGGGGAGGGGGGTTACTGATTCACTATGAGCTCTCAGCTACTTTCCTCCTAACCCCAAGCAGACAATGAGCATGTTTTAAGCACCTCTGTGGTAGTATCAAGCATTCTTTGGGTATATGACAAATAATGGTATAGCTGGATCTTGAGGTAGACCAATACCCATCTCACTAAGGAGCTTCAATCATGCCAAAAGTGATCCATAGATTCAATGCAGTTACCATGAAAATTCCAACACATGGCGCCCAACGTGGGAATAACTGAATCTACAAAAAGCCTGAGAAAGCTTGGGAAAGAATGGAGTGAAGCATGTTTTCTTGGTATCAACAATTTTTCAGGTCTACTCCGCTTGCTAGAGGCAAGCAAGCGCTCTCATCTAAGAGAGGCTTCCTGACTCAGCTTCAGCTGCAAAACCCTGCAGCTCATTAAGAGGCCCTGCCACAAAACACTTAAACGGTGTTGATGAAAAGCTGAACGCATGCTTTTCGATTTTCAGATGTAGCAGGAAAAAAGCTGTGCCGTTTAAAAATGCAGGCTTTCTGGGCTGTCCTGCCATGGCAAACTCTGACTCTTTTGCAGGCGGTTCGTGTGGTTTGCAAGCACAGGCTACTGAAGCTCGCTGGCTGGCAGGGACCTTGAAACATAGAATTGTGGCTATAAACATGACTACAGCCTGTATCTCCTCCGTGAGGCTGGAAAGCTAAGGAATGTACTGGATCTATCTGGCAAAGCCACGGCTTTAATCCTACTAATATTGCTCAGTAATTTAAAGGCTCATGTGGTCAGAAAAAGAGAGATATACAGTAAAGAGATTCAAAGACAAAGAAAATGTTTAAATGATTTACAGTGTTAAAAATGTATGCAGACTAAAAGTTAAAATTCTTAAAAAAAAGTAAGAAAAAGAGAAGTTGTGTGTGGTAGTACACGCCTTTAATCCCAACACTTGGGAGGCAGAGGGAGATTGACCTCTGTGACTTCAAGGTGTGGTAGCACACGCCTTTAATCCCAGTGCCTAGAAGGCAGAGACAAACAGATCTCTGTGAGTTCAAGGTGTGGTAGCAAACACCTTTAATCCCAATGCCTGGGAGGCAGAGACAGGCGGATCTCTGAGAGTTCAAGGAGAGCCTGGTCTACAGAGTTATTCCAGGTCAAAGAGATACAGAGAATATAAAATAAAAGTAAAAATAAACGAAATAGAGGTTAAAATAAAGCGTACAAAGATGGAAAATACACAGAGAATCTTGATACTGTATACTATTATGCTCTCTTTGAATTGTTTGAATGCTGAGGAAGGAGCAACAGCTGCTAAAAGATATTTGTTTATAAATGCTGCTGAACTAATCCATCGTAGAGATTTTGATGCCTTGACTTTGAAATTTGGATCTAAGGACATGATGCTTTCGAAAGGAGTTTCCTATTTTGTTTTCACAGAGGATGAGACCCTGTTCATTTCTTCTATTCCGATATGGTATGATGGACCACGCCCTCCTGAACGGTTGCTGTGAATACCTTCAGAAAATTGCTTCGCTCAACTGCCAACTGAGATGAAACTAGCACACAGGTTATACCATGAAAGACCTAATTAACGACGCCCCCATTCAGCAGGAAGCAGTTTGGAGAGAAAAAACTGCGCCCATATTCCCAAATATTGTTTATAAATGTTCTTTTACATTTAAAGGGGGAGATGATATAGGTATGAATAATTTACATTGATATGGATTTTGCTTTAGTGATTTAAATTTAAGGTTAATTTTGTAATGTATATAGGTTGTTAATGAATAATCATTAATAATAGTTAAGTTTGTAGTCATGTTAGTTAAGATTTTCTAGATGTGCATAGATATATTTTAGATAGGCATTCTTCATATTTTTCAAAGATTATAGAATATGGCATTTTAAATGTTTTAATAACTTAGGACTTTTCATGACAATGAGACACTCTGCTCCTGGCAGCACCAATCTACTTCAAGAGGAAGATGGGCATCGAAGAGGATCCTTATGGAGTTTGATAGCCATTTGGGCAAGAAACTGCTCTTGCCTGGACTATTGCATAAACTGGACACAGAGAACCCGCAGAGAGAGGACTGCTGAACTTGCCTAAAGGTGAGATGATCTTTCGGGGTTCCTGATTCATGAAAGAGTCTGCAAGACATTCTTCAGGACAAGCAGATAGTGACTGCCTTTGAAATTTCCTGCTTTGTGGAAATGTCTGCTGGAAACTATGGGCCTGTAGGCCGAAGATGGATGCCCCAACGGTACAGAGGAACTTTGGGTGACTGTCCAGGCAGCGAGATGTCTCTGTCATTTCTAGAGCTTTGGATGTTAAGTTAAAGCCTTTTTTTTTTTGTTTAAACAGAAAAAGGGGAAGTGATGTGGGAGTGTCATATATCAATCTGTTGATTTCATTGGTTAAGTTATAATAAACCAACTGCTTGGCCTTAGCTTAGAACATAGATGGGAGGAATAAACAGAATAGAATTCTGGGCGGAAGAGGAAGTGAGGTCAGACTCTGCGCTGCTTCCAGAGGGACCGGACAGCCGCCATGCTCTGCTCTCCCAGGCAGCTGCAACCCACGATGGACTTAGGCTAGAATCTTCCCGGTAAGCGCACCTTGGGGTGCTTACACACATCATTAGAAATGGGCTAGTCCAGGTGCGAGAATTAGCCTGTAAGGGCTAGAGTTCAGGGGCCAAGCAGTTCTTAAATGAACACAGTTTGTGTGTTGTTATTTCGGGCATGAGCTAGCCAAGCGGCCGGGGTTTTGGGGACGCAGCCCCGCTGCCCTTATTTCAACAAACACAATTCTTCAAAATTCTTTGAAAGACAATATTAGCTTCATACAGAAAAAAAAAAAAGAAAAGCTGGATAGTTAAAAACAATCCTGACTAATAAAGGGCTGTGAAAGGTGTCACCACCCCTGATTTCAACTTTTCCTATAAAGCTATAGTAATAAAAACAACAACATGATATTGTCACAAAAACAGACATATTGATCAATGGAATCAAATTGAAGACTCAGAAATAACTCTACACACCTACGGAAAACTGATTTTTGATAAAGAGGCAAAAAATTACACACTGGGCAAAAGACCATCTTCAACATGGTGCTGAACAAATTGCTTGTTGAATAATGAAAATAGATCCAACTTGTGACCCTGCACAGAACGCAGCTTTAAATGAATCAAAGACTACTACATAAACCAGAAACAATGAATGTGATAGAAAGGAAAGTGGGAAATAGCATTGTGCTCAATAGCACAGGGAAAATTTTTCCAAACTAAACACTATTACCACAGGAACAAAAACAAAAATTCACAAAAGGGACCTCATGAAACTGAGTAGTTTCTAGAAGACAAAGGGCACAGTCCTTCAGATTAGGTGGCCTTCTACAAAATGGGAAAAGATTCTTGACAATTTCACATCCAATAGGGGGCTAATATCTAATATATACTAAGAACACAATAAACTAGATATCAAGAAAACAATGTTCCCCCAAATAAGACTTGAATCTAAACAGAGACTTTTCTGTAGAGGAAAGTAAACTGGCTGCAAACACAAAGAAATATTCAACATTCTTACTTATGAAGGAAATGTGAATTGAAAATACTTTGAGGATTCATTTTGCAACTCTCAGAATAACTAAGATAAACAAAACTACTGGCAATTCGTTCTGGCAAGAATGTGGAATCAGAACCAACATACATTGTTGGTGGAAGTCAAACTTATATAGCCAATATCGAAATCAGTATGTCAATATTTTTTACTTTTGCCTGTTTTCATTGTCAATATCACATAAGGTTGCTTGCAGTCCCGTGTTTTGAAAATTCTTCTTTCATTGGCATTAGCTTAACACTTGCTCTGAGATTAAAAATGCAATTTATCCAGAGGTCTCACATATCTCCAGAGATAAACACAAATAAACATCATGATTCATCATGTGAAAGTGAACAAGTTATTAATTGTGGTACCTTTAGCCCATCTAGTCAAGCTTGTCCTGAGTCCAAAATATGTAAAAGCCCAGTTTTCACAGGAATGACTTAATTATTTAACAATGATTATTAAAAGCCAAGCAAAACAAGTGACTAAGTGACTTCAGGTATCAGCAGCAAGGCTGGTAGATGGCTGAAATTGTCAATTAGAAGCGATTATTTTCCACACACAAAAAATTCACATGTTAATGTCTCCTCCGAAAAAGCATTCTGTGAACTGGGAGAAAATGTGTTATATTGGCCTCCAAGTTACATTGTTTCAATAGGTCTGTTGGAAATGAACAGCAACAAATTCTCATGAAGGAGAAAAGCCTCATGAAAGAAAAGAAAATTCTCATGAAAGAGCAAATAGGATCTGAAGATGGATCTCTAGGTAACAAGCAAGCCTGGTAAAATCACTCCCTAAAGCAAAGCACCATTTGGGAAGCAGATATAGAAATGGGACAGCTGTTTTCCCAGAGTCTAATAGTCACCGGTGCTGGACTTTAAAAGGTCATTGACGATGGACCTGAAGTGCTTGGTCTTATTTCCATATATAAAACGAGCATCACTAACAGCCCCATCATAAGCATTTGGAACTCTGCAACATTACCAAATATTTAAAGCGTAAAGATTTATTTGTCTTACAGTAGAGGGTTAAGCATACTTCCCATTTTAAATATTAAAAACTCATTATTTCTGTGACATCTATACTACAATAAGCCAAGGCATTAAAAAAGGAAAAGGAAGAAATAATTTGTGTAGTTTTATTTTCTAGAACATCTCAAGATTATTTTGTCTTGAATAAAGCATCTGAACCTTTTCTTCTTGCAAAAGAAAATGTAATGCAGACGAAATATAAAAAAAATCTTCAATTTTCATAGCTAGCAAATCAACAGACTTTTAAATTATATCACAAGGCACACTCACATTTCTAGATGATGGGTAAGTTCCTATGGCGTTTTCATTGCTGAGAAATTGGAGCTCTTATTTGTGCTCCAGTGAAATGAACTCACAGAACAGTTTCTGAGAGATCCCTCACCTCATGCCCAGTGTCATTTGTCAACTCTCTGTAGACCATCGGCTTCTCTTTGAAGGACTTCACCTCCCTAAACATCTCTGAATTGGACTTTTCTTTGCAATTTGATTATCTAATGGTGGGATCCTGTATTTTCTCCATTTTTTTTTATTTTTTCCTCCAAAGTTAAAACATTGGAGGTAATTGTGCAGATGCCCATTTATAGTTCCCTGTGGACCATGGTGTTTCATACTGACACACTTCTACACAGCTGGCCTTTTCATCAAGTTACAGGCTCACATAGTTCCTAATTTTTCCTCATTGACATCTTCCCTCATTCTTTCTTTTTTCTGTCTAAACCCCGTTGTATATTTTATTCATTTCTTCTCCCATTTCAAACATTCAGGTATTAGGCAGCAGTATCTCAGTTACTATATATTTTTATCCACGTTGAAAAAATGTCACAATACAATAATGTGTTGGAATTCTTCAATTTATATGCACAGAGAACCACAAGAAAATAGTTTCATAAAAGTAATTGTAATTAAATTCACTGTGATAAAATTAATTGAATATTAATCAACTTCCTCAATTGTTTTACGTGATCTCTTATCATTTTTATTACAATGATGTAACTAGTCTTTAATTCTAACTTTCTGCTTCCTCACTCTTGAATCAGTGAGAAAGACCTTTAGAATAAAAGTGATCTTGGCCTAAGGAAATAGCTCATCAATCAAGAATTGCCCTTTTTATGGGTTAATCGGTTAAAAGTCAACTATTCTTCACCAAGAAATTGTCAAACATACAGTCATTTAGAGCTGGAGTTCTTTTAACTTAATGACTTAGGCTACTACCTACAGTCCAGCCAACTTGTTTATTTTGCTGATGAAAATTTATGGAAAACAAAAAATAAGTACATTAAAAAGTGAAAAACAAATCAAAAGAAAACCCCATCTATATATCTCTATACCTAGCTCATTTGCTCTTCTTCCTTATCTTCCCACACATCTTTCACATTAGTTCTTATTTCGCTCTCACCATTCCATATCCCATCCCTCTTAAAACTTACCCTAATCCTACTTATTAATTTTTCTTTGAGAAACAACCAGTAAATCACTAACTGAGAGAAAGCAGGCATAATATACAACTCAAAGAGCTCAGGACTCCTGTTCCATTTCTGTAGCTGTCACAAATACCCTGACAGAAAGTAACACAGATAGAAAGGGTTTATTTCACTTGCAATGAACAAGTTAAAGTCCATTATAGCGGAGAAGGCAGGATGTCAAAGCCTGGGCTCACAATACCTCTATATCTACTTACAAAGACATGAAAGTCATTGCACTGTTGGTTTGTTAACTTTCCAGCTTGGTATTTCAAAGTCTACGCCATTAAATGGTAACACTCAAGGCAGAACTTAATACATCAGTTAACCCTGAAAACAGTTCTCCCATAGACAAGCCCACTGGCCAAAAGCATCTTAATAAGTTCTCTAAAAAGCATCTCCTCCTGGGAGGTTCCAGCTTGTGGTGAGTTGATATTTAAAACTAACCTTCATAATCTACTCCTTGTCAATGTAACAAACATAATCACACCTACCTCCAAAACACACACACACACACACACACACACACACACACACACACTTAAAACATCCTTTCTATCCCTATTCACATTTTCAGGTTAAACTCAAGATTTAAAAGTACCAAGTCTTTAAAAATTCCAATCATTTAACAGTTCCAAGTAAAATAAAAACAAGTTACAGACTTCATTCCCTAAAAAGGAAGAATGGAGGCATCATAAAACAATCACATCCTAACAAAACCAAAACTCAACAAGGGGAGTACCAAATCCTGCAACTCAACGGTTTTCACGCGAGCCTAATCTTCAGATCTCCAAAGGGCATGGGCAGCCCCCTTCTCTAGCTCTGGATAGCTTCTCTCTTAGGTCAGCTCCACCTCATACCTGCAGTTCTCTCTCAGAGACCAACTGTCCTGCCATTTATAACATTTTGTGGTCCACATTACACTTGAGGTTTAAAACTCACCAATGACTTTTCAGGATCTCTGCCCAGTGTTTCCATCTACATGTCTAACTCTAAAAAAACAGTATAAGTCAGACATGATGTATGTTCACGAAGTCTACAGTATGTTAAGACATTAAAGGTTAATGAAAAAAAAAAAGTACTGAACAATCTGTGAAGGGGTAACTTTTTATTTATTTATTTTTTGATGAAGCTTCATACTCTTTTCCTTAATAGCTTTACTAATTTAAAATGCCCACTAATAGTAAATATGTAAGGATCCTTTGGACAACATTTGTGAAGCACATATATGCAAATACAGGCATATATCAGTTAAACTGTGAGAGCGAATATATTTTATTGAATTTTTGTTTATTACTTTTTATTGTTTTTAAATTATTTAAATTATTTCTTCTTTTTTGAAATTATGTAATTAGGTCATTTTCTCCATCTATTTCGCTTCGCAAACTCTCCAGTACACTCTTCCTTGATCCTCTTCAAATTCATGACCTTTTATTTAATTAATTGTTATTCATACACATATATGTGCATATATATACACAAGTGTATATATACTTATATTTTATATTCATTTTTCTAATGTATAATTATACTGCTAAAGTTTATATGAGTTCATAATTGGTTTATATTCCTTTGAAAGTTCTCTATTCATATAGTTTGCTACATACATATGGTATCATATCATAGCTACAATTTTTAAGTGTGCTTAACATTTCTGAGGTTTACATGAGAATAATATTTGAATGGCTCTCCAGTTTTTGAAAAGACCTAACTCTTTTCACTAACATGTTAATGTTTTGTGAATTTTGAAAGAGAACATTATGTGCACCATATGTTTGATAAACATTAAATCAACATGATGAATTTTTTGAATATGTATAGCAGTAAAATTAATTAATTAATTAGAAGTAATGGCCTCAATACTGACTCAATTTTACATTTAAAACATAATTGTGAAGTTTATGCTCTCTGAAATTTCATAAATAAATGAAAATGAAGAGCTCAATTTATTTGTTCTTTACTAGTGAAAAAAGAAGGCCAAGAAAAGATTACTTCAAATCCTTGGTGAAGAGAGAAATAAAAATATACCATAAGGTAAATTATCTGAATTAGGTATATCTTTCAGATAAATAAATAGCACTATAAAATTTTAGAGTATCAGCTAGATTAAAAATAAAATTTGTTTAAAAAGTTGGAATTAATGTTTAAATAAAGTTGGCCGTGGGTTTAATTAGAATGTTTGGAGAATGTCAGTGTGGAATGTTCATAGTAGGTCAAGAGAAACCTAAGAAGACAAGTCAAGCATTTATCTATTCATCTCATCAGTAACTGTTTTCTCAGTTCCTATTAAGTTTGCATTGCTATATTAGGAACTCTGAATCCAGAAGTGGGCCAAAAAGTGACAAAGTGCCCTTTCTCTTGGTGTCTTTATGCTCTAATTTGAAGAAATCATCGGCAAAAGCAACCGACTGCTTTGGTAAACAATAAATTATGGCAAGTCAATAAAGTGTCAGAGAATGAGTTGTTTCCTGAATGCTTCCCTTGTATGATCTTATTTTGAGAAGGGATATAAAAGAAGTAGTAAGTAGATGGATTGGATAGAGAGTTAAAGAAACAGGAAGTAACTACATGATTTGCATGGAGAATGACTATCTCAGAATAAGAAAACAGGAAGACCAGCAGTGTGCTTGGTTTGCATAGGAAACAGCAAGACTTCCTTGGGTCTAGGTCTTAGAATGTCACAGTTCAGGGGAAGGTTTGGGGAGCAGAAGTCAGATGGATGAGTAATTGGAGTATGGTTTGAAATGGACTGTCAATGACGTATTGGTCCATGGAAAAGATCAGGATGATGTGTGTCAGGATGTAGCATTCGATTTGGTGAGGTTGGCTCTGAATATCTGAGAAATGATTAGAGAAGAAAAGGATAGACGTGTTTCTGTGCCCTTGAAACAATGAGGAAATTAAAACAAAATTGTATAATGTCAAAACTGAAAATAAATTTATCTAACACCATCCTAGAGCACGGTTCAAGTATGAAAATGCCTTCTGTCTGTTTTTCAAGATTTTATTGAGGAAAATAATACTATTGGTAAAGAATGTGTTTTCATGATAAAAAAAAGCTGATTCCCTTGTACATAACATAGAAATGTGAAATCCAAATGATGACTAAAATTCAAAATGCCTATTAATGTACTAGAATTTTGAGAATATTAAAGATCTATATTTACTTTTTATTGGATTTTATTCATATCTCTAAAAGAAAGCTTGCTGCTTATGCCCACATGTTCTGCACAATTATAGCATGGATAAAGAATTTATTTTAAGTGTAGGACAAAAAAAATAGTCTCTTCATGTATAATAAAATATGTTTGTAGAATTTTTATTTTATTTCCTCTTTTATACTTCTAATTTCTTATAGCCTAAGTGAAATCACATATAGATTATTACTAGGCAGACCAATAGTGGAAATGCAAGAACATAATATTCTTATTTCTATAAAACAAATACTTAGCTGTCACAATTCACTAAATGGGGTAATATTTTATTTTAAATATAACAAGAGGATAACAGAGAAATATGGCACAATTACTCATAGTGTCAGTATTGCTGAATAGGTCAAAAAAGTGTTCATAAAAATATTTTGAAGGCAGATGCTTATTGCCGTTTAATGAGAAAGACAATGCCATCACAACCTAAGTGCTAAGTACTCAATAACTCACTTGACAGTATGTGCCCAGATTTCCATTATTACATACAGTAAAATATCCTGAAATTAATTTATATTTAGACATATATTTTGCAGTTGAGTTTGTAAGATTCATTTGGTTTTGAACCCTATTTACAACTGAATTAAGTATTAGTTTGAAATTTTGCAATATTTGGGTAAGAGTATTTATAAGAATATTTGTACTGGATTAAATTACATGGATATTTAAGGTGTCACTATTTCCAAAAAGGAAAAATATATATCCTTCTGACTATATATATCCTTCTGATTATCAGTTTGGTAATTATTAATTGCATTCTTCAATAAACAATTATTTGAAATATTATTATTCAATGTGAACTGAATACAGTATATACATTATTCATTTGTCAAAATCATTATCAAAACATTCAGAAAGAGCATGTTCACTATGGAAGATCTGATGCTATAGTCAGATGGAGATTGGAGCTCAGAATATTAACTCGCATTTCAGATACGCATTGGGCCGATGTCATTTCATGATTCATTCAGCTTTCAGTTACCCTTGGAAATGGAATATAACTATGTTTGAAGGAGTTAAAATCTCAAATAACTTCTCATCTCATGGCAGACATTAATACGCATATATTTAACTAACATCTAGCCAAGAGTTTCATGACATAAGCAAATGTTATATTTTAACTTTATCCAACCCTGTTTTCTTTTCCACTAGCCAGGAAATAGAGAACATGGTGTTCAGAAATACATGATGGAAATTTAAGAAGTTTAATAAAAATGAACTTGTAAAATAATTAGCTCTACTGGGTAAAACATCGGAAGATCTCATATTCATGGTTATTTTGTATTTTACTTCTTTAGATAAAGTCTATTTTAATTAAAATAGGATTATCTCAATTTCTTCCATCTCTTTTCTCCTTCCAGCATCTTCCAAGTACCCTTCCTCCAACTTCTATCATGTCCCCCTATTAAATTAGCAGTCTTTTTTTTTATTATTTTATTTTACTCAAATATAAGTTCAAAGTGCTTTCAATAAATCCCATGTCTTAGTTCATCAAATAAAAAATTGCCAAATGCCCATATCTATGCATCATAGAAACAATATCCATATATTTTAGACTGAACAGATAGGTGTCAATAATTTATTTAATAAAATAAGATGTTATTAAACTCTGACTTGTGCAGAAATACTAATCTAGATGACTGTTATTTTTCTTCTCACAAAAGTTATCTTATTTGAAAGCATCTAAAAACTATTATGACAGATATTATATGAGGCTCCGGATATTTGAGATATAGTCCCTAATCTTTGGAAACTTTCAAACTAGTTGAAATTAGTGTATTCTGGAAGAAATTGGTGAGATATTTCTCTGATCATATAAAAAAAACTTGAGAAAATAAAAGGGGGGAAATGTAGCATATTCCAGGAAAAATTTAGAAAAGACTGATAAGAATTCATATTTATATGAGATTTGATATGCTTCTCATAATAGGACATGTCAGCATTCCAAACAATGATGAGCAAGGAAGAACTGTTTTGAAGAGCAATATTAGACAAGCTGCTAAACAGCAAATGACTATGAATTTTCAAATTTAGAACGTTAAAACTAAACTGAGGAAGTAGGTTTTGATTTAGGCTGTTCAATGTGTTGTTTTAAGGCTTTATAAATGATTATAAAATGTTGGTCCCTGCTATTTAATTTTTCTAAGTATTCAAGTCTCTCTCATAGGTGCATCTTGACTGTTCCATGTGTCACAGGAGGCACACCAGTTTCTACCCATAACCCATCTCCTACTTCCAAATACATTTACTACCTATTCCAGGTCTCTAAGGCTGCTATAACAAAGCACAATAAACCAGAGGCTAAAATGACAGAGATATTTTCCTTCCCAGTCCCAGAGGCTGAAACTAGGAAAATCAATTGTCTACAAAGCATGGAGTTGTTAAGTGCTCTGGGAAGTAACAAATCCTATGTTCTTCAGGTCATGGTGGTCTCCAGTGATCCTTATTCCATCAGACCAATCTATATGATATTTTGTGTTGTAACTCTATTAGGCTGTAGCCCACTTTGTTCTTTAAGGTCTTAAACATCTCACAGATTTGCATCAGTCTACATGGACAGCAGATGTTTCTTTGACAAACTGAAATAATACCTTTGAAATACACCATGAACATTAATCCCTACTTGCTAGTTTTCTGTGTGTTAGAGATGCAATGTACACTACTCTTGGTCAAAAATAATTATCAACCGACACTAAATGTAAACTTTACTGGCTGCAATAATGGCTGGCCTGGAAACGTTTGGTAACTGTTAGATAGTGCCACAAATATCAGGGGCATAATCAATTACTATCTGATGGGATTTAAGTCTGATAGGGTGGGGATGCAGTCATGTTATACATGTCAAGCTACATCTTAGGCTATTAACACATAATAGTATCGTATAAATTTCTCCATTTGGAATGAGTTGATGGAATAGATTACAATGCATCACTTAAGATATTTAAGAGTCTAGATATACTAAAATATAAATAACCAGGCCGTAGTGATGCATGACTTTAATCCCAGCACTCTTGAAGCGGAGGCAGATGGCTCTCTCTCAGACTGAGCCTGCCCTGAGTAAGTTCCAGGATGCCCAGGGTTACACAGAGAAATACCATGATAAAGAAATAAATATATAAACAAAAATATAAAAAATAAAGATGGTTAACAATATATTTACATATATATTTATATTCACATATATACACACACATAATTGAAACACAAGATAACATAGTAGTACATGATTACCCCTTCAACTATATGAAGAAGTAGGTGGACTACTTGACACTTGATTCTACAAAATAGATGCTACCCTGATTTGTCTCAAAACACTATTTATTTTAATTAATAATCCCTTGACATATTTTTGTATTCACTAGGTTGTTTGTAGATATTGTATAAAAGATACTAATAAATACTACTTATTTATATGATGACCTAAATACATGATTATCTTGTAGTAAGATACTATTTTAAAATTTAAAATATAATATTTGCCTAGTGAAATCAGATAAACTTAAGATATTGCAAAAATTTCTTCAAATTAAATAGAGAAAAAATAAATTCAATATGTATTTGTGTTCAATACATTTATTTGACTGTAGACTCTACTTACATTCTAATGTTGAATGTGACATTGTAGTTAAGGGAGCTAATACGACTGCATAGCTGCCTAATCCAGTCCTGTACTGTATGAGGCTATGAGGATGTCAATCATTGCAGAATAGACATTCTTTGCTAACACAAAAACCCTAGTCAGGAGTTGATTTCAATATGAATAGACTATTTTCAAAGTTATTTCCTGTGAATGCAAACAATCTCATTTTTATGGATTCCATTTATTGAGAACTCAGTGAAATCAGGCACCTGTGTTTTTTTGAGGTTCTACAAGGACACAGAAAGCCTCACTTAGAAGATCATCCTGTTGAACAAACTATAAAATATTTGTCATTTTTAAAATAATTATGTTGGCAAAAAGAATAGAAATAATCAGCATTTAAATAAATTGATATTTTTTCTCATTTATATGAAGATAAAATGAAATTCCAAATTTGTTAGTTTTCTACATATTCATGAAGCCATTTTACAAAACATTAAAAACATTAACTTAATTAGAAAATATTTTAAATAACAATTTGTTTATATTTTTGATTGCTTATATTTTGTAAACTGTTCTATTGTAACAAGATATTCCCACTTTCCTTATGAATTATCCATGGCTGTTTCATGATACAAACTTGAGCTGAATATTTTGACTAAGGCCCAGATAAAAGAAAAAGAGCCTTTTAAAGGCCAAATTCACATTCTTTTCCAGCTGAGGCCTTTCACTGGTGTAAGAGAACAGCCTTAGTCTTTTGCATTCCTGGAACTGCTGATATTGTCTTAACAGCCTCGGGTTGTTCACAGGGCTGGCCTCAGATCTATGGTGAGGTCCTCAACTACTGCATAGTGAGTACACAAAACAATAAGACAGTCTGGGTGCCTGGGTTGAAGTAGACACAGTGTTAAAACATTTATACTGCGATAGATCTACACATTCAATATTATCCAGAACTTTTTACAGAACTAGAAGTCCCTTAAATTTTTCATTGAACTGCAAAAGTGCTGAATGCCTGCAGAGTAGTATAAGGAACAAACAGGAGAGATTTAACTCCATGACTAGAAAAGACACACATTTTTGTGTTCTTCTAAATCCATTTTAGGAAGCCATCGACTGTTTACTGATAAGGCTAGGTGAAAATTGCAAGAAAAAACATTTAAAGCCAATAGAGCTGATTGTCTTAGTTGGTGCTTCCATTGATGTGAAGAGACACCATGACCATGACATTTTTTAATGGAAAGCATTTAATTGAGGTGACTTGCTAACAGTTTGAGAGGTTCAGTCCGTTTTCATCATGGGACATGGTGTCATGCAGCCAGACATGCGGCTGGCTATGTCTTGTTCATCAGACAAGAGTAAGCAGACTCAGTATTATATTGAGGAAAGCTTGAACAAAAAAGAACTCAAAGCCCACATTTACAGTAACATACATCCTACAACAAGAGCACAACTATTTCCAAAGTCTACACTTTCTAATAGCGCCACTGCCTTTGAGATCCATGTTCTTCCAAACTAATAAACAGAGATAAAAAATCTTAGCAAAAATTAATAAATAGCATGTTTTAAAGACTACTCACAGTGAGAAATATGCTTTATTTGCTGAATACAATATGACACTTTCAATGTGCTAATAAATGAAATTCTACTAATGGAAAACAACATAAGAAAACATTAATGAATACATTGAAAACAAAGCAAAATATATTTGTGTGTGTGTGTATTGGAGGACTCTTAAGAAAATATTCATATCATCCACATCAGTCTATGGAATACTGCACTTTCTGTCCAAAAACACATAAAAACAAGTTTTTGTATAAAAGGATTGCATATACTTGTATCCTCTCGATGTGTATATATATATGAATTGTCACAGAGAGGAATTGTCTTCTATAAGTTAACCTATGTAAATAAAATAAACTTTAAGAATTACCGTGACAGTTTTCACAGAAATAGAAAAATATATTTTCAAATTTATAGAATCATTAAATATAACACATAGCTATAGAAGTTTTAAACAAAAGAAAAAAGTCTATAGACATCATACTACCTGATGTGAGGTTATATATTATAGAACTGTGTTTATAAATCAGTTTTATTATGGCTGATAAACTGAAATGCTATATGCAAACCTACTTCTTTGTATAAATGATTACTTTTTTATTTTTAGGGTAATATTGCTTCCAGAAGCATAGAGTGATAAACAAAATACCAGTGTTAGGTGAGGGATAATTTCCTATGTATCGTTAGCCAGGGAGACACCAGAGCACCAAAATAATATAAGCTCTCATCATTGGTTTTGGATATTTAACATAATTACATAGTAAATCCTTGTGGTGATTTGAACATGAATGACTCCAATATGTTCATACATTTGAATATTTGTTTCCCATTTAAAGGCTGTATAGGAATGATTAGGAGGTGTGGAAGAGGTGTAATTTTGTTAGAGGTGGTATGTTTGTCACTGTGGGATGTTCTTTGAAATTTCAAAATTCTTCTCCTCCTCAGGCTTAGTCTCTCTCGTTCTCTGCTTGCAACTTAAGAATCATATGTGAACCCTCAACCTCTGAACCAGTGCCTAGCTGCCAACATGTTCCCTGCCTTGCTGCTCATGGATTTTCTTCAGTTTCAAAGGCAAGTCGCAATTAAGTGCTTTATTTTTTAAGTTACCTTAGTCAAGGCTTATTTTCACAGCAAGAGAACAACAGTAACTAAAACAGCCCTATTCCTTAAGAGTCAGTCACTTTTATTACAGGAGATTGAGAAATCCAGATGGAACTGAATTGCAAGTTTCTTTCCTGTTGGCTACCTCTAATAGTCTCTGAATGCTATATACAGGCTGATGAGTAGGAAAAAGCATCAATAGTCGTATTTACCTATCGACTCCCGTTATCATCATAGTGACCAGCAAATCAAAATATACTCTGAGGCATGAAAGTAGAGTGTGTGTGATAGTATAGCTTACCACTTTCTGATGAAATTATGTCCTGCTTCACCTGAAGAATTTCTTGCTTGATACTGTAAACTTTATAACAAGCTCATGACTATGTAGGTCATAGGCTTTAGAGAAGAACTAATCACTGCCATTTTGCTAAATGGAGTTGTTCTCAAACTCTTTGCCGAATATTTACCTTTAAACTAACTATCAGATTAGTGCTGATAGCAGCCATAGTCAACAAGACTTCTTTTGTAATCTGTAGCAGCTAATGAAGTGGAACATGACTTCTTAAAGTGCTAAGAATGAGTGAAGTGACTCATGAGGGCTCAGTCCAAAACTGAACATCTATGTCACACTCTCTGACACTTGAGTCATCATAGAAATGAGAGCAGTACAAGTCAAGAAATCTGAGGGTGAGAAGCAGTGCTCTGAAATGATTTCTGGGCATAGCATACCTCTTTAGTCATAACTCACAACAATTGTGGTTACCTTCACAAGACTTGCACAAAATCAGACCCTCAACATTTCATGATATATGTAGAAGGGAATAATAAGTCCCCTTTTCTCTCTAAAGAGATATTGGTAGTTAATGTCTGCTGGATGGTAGAGTAATTTTCTTCACTGGTATTGCCACTGGTAAATTAATTATAGCCTCTTTATTTCCATACATTCCATTGACCTCCTATTCATGTTTATGCAAAAACTCCTCAGTACTTAATGGAATACAAACTCAGACACACACAGACAGATAAATAACATCCATGCACATACACACAGACACAGAGACAGATACAGACAGAGAGATACTCACACAGCCTCCCACAAAGAAACATACATACATACATACATACATACATACATACATATACACAGACAGACAGACACACAAACACAGATACTCAGATACTTGCAGAGAAACGGACACAGAAAAACACACAGACTAACATGCACATGCACTTATGCGTGTGCGCATGCACACACACAAAAAACTATGTAAGGAAAAGGACTTCTTGGGAAGAAGAGTAGATTCAGCAGCATTGAGAGAATAAGAGACCATAATGGGTGTGAATATGATCAAAATAATTACTGACATATATAACACTGTCAAAGGAGAAATTAAAATATTTTTAAAGAGTGCTCAATGAATACAATATTGAAAATGATTTTAAAATTATGAAATCCAAGAAAAACCCATATAATGAGCAATTTCCTTTCATTTTAACAAGCTTTTATTATTTTTTTTTTTCAATTTTAAGACAGGTGTGTAAAAATCAACATTGCCAATATCTGTCAGATGCATCCTCTCTAAATATCTTTAAGTTTTTCTCGTGGTAAATTCACTAACTAGAGCCTGGATGGCTATAAAGCTTCTAATTATTCCATATTTAAGAATGCCATTAAATGCAATTTCCAGTCTTGCTTTTGTATCCACTATTATCAGTGACAGAAGGGAGAGCAGAGGACACGTTTGCTAAGCCCCATTAGCACAATGGAGAAGCACAGGTGGGAAGAATTCCTCGCAGGGACATCTTCAGAACGGAATCACATGGCAAAGAAAAATGCTTTGCAGGAGTGCAGGTGATATCATTCTGCGATGCAGACAAACAACAGAATCCTGCGAGGCAGAATCTGGAACAGACATTAAGAATAGGAGAAGAAACTGAAAGTGATAAGTTTATACTGATTTTTTCAAATAAATGCATTGGTTTAAATGTTTTCTACATGTGTCATAAAAACTTCTACTAAAACCCTAACCTTCAATGTTAACATGAAGAAATAAAGGTGAATTGTTAATCTATTACATTTTCCAATTTTTATTTTTTTTTTTGGATTGTAAGATCTTTCTTAATCCAATCTTTTCTAATTTTACGTCGTTATCCTTGATCTCACTCCCTTGACTCTTCTCATTCCACCCTTCCCTTATTCCCTCCCCATCCACTCCTCAGAAAGTGCAAAGCTTTCTATGGGGAGTTAACAAAGTTCGATACATCACTTCAAGGAAAAACCCAAGCCCTCCACCCTATATCTAGGCTGAGCAAGGTATCCCTCCAAAGAAAATGTGCTCCAAAAATGCCAGTTAAAGAACTAGGGATACATCCCGATCCCACTGCCAGTGGCTCCCCAGACTGCCCTACCCTTACAACCCTCCCCCATATTCAGTGTGCCTAGTTTGGACCTATGCCAGCTTCCCTGGTATCAGTCCCAGTGAGCTCTCTCTATCTAGCTTAGCTCAGCTGTTTTTATTGGTATCACCATTATGGTTTTGACACCTTTGCTCAATTTAGATGATTTTAATTGAAACATAATTTATGTAGGTATGTGAAAAGTTCTTTTGAGTTGTTGGTCAGGGAACACCAAGAAACTCCCAAAGTCATTGCTATTGTCATTGTGTTTATGTGCCTTTCAGAAATTGAGGGTAAAACTATATCATTGAAGAAAACACACACTTTGAACACCAAAGACATCATGAAGAAGGTAAAAAGGATTATAAAAGCCAGAGGACCAGAAATTTTGTGAAATGCTTTCTTCTGTAAACAACAAGGAAACAGCAGTCTTGAAAATCTCAACAATGCAGTTGCCTAACAAGGCCTGAAAAGAAACACTAGTTGGCATTACAACAGAGATAAGGGTAATCTGGCAAACCTCTGATGTGGGATTCCCCTCTGTATGTTGTGAATATCATGGGTTAAATAAGGAACTAGCTCGGGCCTATAGCAGAGCTCTAGGGGAACAGAGCTAGACAAGAACAGAGCTAGTTCCAGGACAGGCTCTAAAGCCACAGAGAAACCCTGTCTCGAAAAAAAAAAAAAAAAGAAAGAAAAGAAAAGAAAAAGAAAAATTAAACTGAATGCTGGGAGAAAGGAGGAGGAAACAGAGAGAAGCCATGTAGCCACCAGAGATGGACGCCAGAACTTTACCCAGCAAACCACAGCCACGTACGTAGCAATACACAGATTAATGGAGATGGATTAAGTTAAGATGTAAGAGTAAGCCAATAAGAAGTTAAAGCTAATGAACCAAACAGTGTTTTAAATAATAAAGTTTCTGTGTGATTATTTTGGGGCTGAACAACTTGGAACTAACTAGAGGCCTCCTTGCAACAAATCTCCATGCTAAGATGAAAAGATAAATACAATGAATGGATCTTTAGAGAGTGAAAATCATTCTGCAGAGAGGAGCTCCACGAAACAGTGTTATGATTTCCATCACCCAGTACTCTGGCTGGCACTTCCGGGTTCCAGGGCCGTTCCTGTGTCAACAAGCACTCAGGCACCTCACATAGACGCCCAGGATCCTCAGGCCCTATGTGACCTACATGCATCATGGTCATGTCTCCTACACATGATGCACCTGTGTAAGCACTTGTGCACATGTGCTAGGCAGTCTTTAAAAGCTAGACAAGCTTCTTCCACACTCTCTCCCTGTACCAACTTCCTCAGGCCTGCATGCACATGTCTTTCTCTTTTAATAAACTTGTAAAGTGGGTTTTGTGTGTGGTTTGTGACCCATTCTCCCTCGTGCCTGGTAATTTTAGGCAGCTCTAAATATATACACCTACAAAGAATACTAAAGGAACTCAGGACAGTGTATATGTGTGTCTGTATATGGTGTGTGTATGTGTTTGTGTGTGTGTGTGTGTATTCTCTGTATATAATATTAGTTCTATTCATGTAGCAACAATAGTTAAAGAAAAAAGTGGCTATGAATTTGAGAAGGATAGATGGGAACATAGGAATAAATGGAGGGAGGAAAGAATAGGGTTAAATGATGCAAATATAATATTAATTTGGGAAATTCTTAAAAAATAAGAATATTCATACTCATGGGACATATGCAGTTTCTATACACATTTATATTCCATGGTGCTTAAAGGAGGTTCAGTACATTTTCTCCTGTAGTACTTTTTGTTCTGGAGGAGGAATGTCATTGGTGATCTCACACAGCTCTTATCCTATCCACTACAACAACAACTGCCTTACACGGTTTGCCCACTGATGCAGTACTGTCACAAACTGGTGAGTCACCAATCACAGTTTCGTTGTGTTCAAGGCTTGCTACAGGAGTTGAAACCCATACATGCCACAGCCAATGAGATCAAGACCCTGTAGCTAGACAGTTCATGAACACTAAGAAAAAAATCCTACTAGTTTTATTCTGTTGAAAAGACATAGTAATAAGATTATTTCTGGCGGTTTATTGCTACCCTTATAGACCGGTGCATTGCTTTGCCCTCATAAGAGAAGCTTCTTCTTGCAATAGATGGGAGTTAACTCAGGAAAAGACAGTTGCTCAATGTTCAGTGAGTAAGAAACTTCAAAAAGGTGAAGCCTAAATGGAATGTCATATCACATCTGTACTTGTTACAGTTTTATTGCTGTTAAGAGACACCGTGACGAAGGTTACTCTTATAAAAGAATGCATTTAATAGGGGCCCTTACTTAGTTTCAGACTGTTAGTTCATTGTTGTTATGTCAGGAAACAGACAGGATTGGTGTTGGGATGCAAACAGAGAGCTTTTATATCTTGATCTGTAGGCAGAAGCAGTCAGTCACTGCATCTAATACTGACTTTTGAAGCCTCAAAACAAACCCACAATGACATAAGTCCTTCAAAAAAACCATAATTTCTAATCCTTAAAATACTGTTCATGAACTAGGGATCAAAGTTTAAATGTATGTGTCTTTGAGGGTCAATATCATTCAAGCCACCACAACACACACCAGACTCAAAACTTGGGGATCTGCCTGAAACAGGCTAAGGAAGCATTATGAATGTCAGAGGTAGATAACTTCAAGAAAATAGCGTTTTCCAGACAGAATGGGGAGATACATACATGACTTCATAGATATTGTGACAGCATGCAAAAGACCTGAACAAGTTGAAACTACGCAAAATTAAAAAGTGGGGCTGGTCAAGAAAATTCTACCCTTCCCTCATCAGCTTTTACATTTCATTGTTGTTGAGAAAGGGGAAGTAGGTTTATTTTTTGAAGAAGTTATACCTTATATATCAGCCGTCCCCCAAGGTAGGGCATATATCCAGGAGAAGCAAGCGCACAAAAACTGAAAAAATTATATGAAATAGAGTGGGTAGAGAAATGAGGAAGAATCTGGTACTAGTTGGAGGGGATGCATATGATCAAAAATGTATGAAGTTCAAACATGTGCTTGTTTTCTTACATTGTATGAAATTCTCATGTAATAAATAAAAAAAATATTTAACTATAAAACCTCAAGAAGGAAAAAAAATACAAGTCTCCAAAAACAGAACTTTTGAAGGTCACAAAGCCTCCCCAAAAGGTGCTACAGTATGAAACTTCAGCTAAGTGGTGGGCTAGCCAATATGCCAGCAATTCCTACACAGGTTTCCTGGAATCCAGAACTTTTGAATCATCCCTTGTGCTGAAGAGTGACGAGAGGTACAGATTGTTGTGAGCTGCCATGTAGGTTCTGAGAATCAAGCATAGGTGATGGGAAGAGCACCTGTTGCTCCTCACCATGGAGAAATGTTTCTAGGAGATCTCAGTTGTATTATTTGATGAGATATCATAAGTGACATCATGTTATATTTGTAAAATTTGTTATAAATATTTGACTTGGTTCAATGTAGTGTACATAAAAATCTTGCAATTATTTCCTACTGTTAGTGCAAGAGATTCTAGTTAATATCTAATTAAGAAGGTAAGTACAAATGGACAGGAACACATGATTCTGGGTGGAGAAATGGCTTAGAGGTTAAGGACCCATTTACTGCTCTTTCAGAGTTTCTATGATTTTTCCAGTACACACATGGGTGAGTTCAAACTGCTTGTAACTCCAGTTCTTGACAATCTGGCACCTTCTGATTTCTTTGAGTACCTGCATACACTTGTCACACACTCCCTTACAGAAAAAATAAAATGATAATAATTAATTCTAATTTTAATTATAATAGCAACAACAATACTTGGTTCACAGTTCTTCTGCAGAATTATCTGTTATTTCCTTGCATGAATGCCTGGCTTATTTTAGTGGGGAAAAGAATCCATGGCCTCTGGGTTATGGCCAAATAAATCAAAAGTGCCAAAAGTGATTCTACATTTTCTGCTTCTAAAATAGGTGTGGTGAAAATCTTTGACACCAGAAATAAATTGGGCAATTTTCTCACTATCAGCTATTACCTACAGTTAATCTTTTTATTTCTATTTCTGTATTCCTCCTAGCAAGGCCTTCTCTCCTCCACATCATGACACTATTTGCCTCAACACTTAAATACATTCAATTGGTCTCTCCAAACAAAGACTGGCTATCATTTTCAATAATTCAAGCATCATTAAGTCAGTGACAGCAATGTCCTTTTAAATAAAAGACTTTAATTTGTAGCCACTTTTTCTGAACACCTACATTTTGCTTAGGTAAAGGTACAGTGCTCACAATACAATAGCAATGAAAATAAGTATAATTAATCTGAGATACAGAAATTATTAGGAAATAAGAGTAATCCAGAAAGAGTATTCCACGTGGGTAAGAGCACTTACTCCTCTTGCAGATGATCTAGTGTTTATTACTAGCATCCATATAGTGACTCAGAACCATCTTTAATTCCAGTTTCAGGGGGTTTGATATCTTCTTCTGACCTCCACTGTCTCCTGTACAGATGCACACAGACAAATCCTCAGGGACACAGACATGGAAATAAATATATACTATTTTTTAAAAGATAAAAGAGTAATAGCTACTCCTTATTTCTTCATGAACTTGAGTGGCTAATGGGTAATAATTCAAAACCAAACTAAGCTACTTACTTATAAATTATTACTTCATATAGTAGCCTATGTAGTGATTAATCTTAACAATTTAGGAATAATTGACTCAACTCATCTTCCCTGATACATACATATATACATATATGTGTTATATATATATATATATATATATATATATATATATATATGTGTGTGTGTGTGTGTGTGTGTGTGTGTGTATCTATATAATTCTGTAATTAGATGCATATGTAGTCCCAACTAGTTGTTGAATGATAAAATATTTCCATTATTTTCAAATACTTTATGATCTTTCTTGCATTAATTTAGTTACTACTGTATAAGAAATATTATCCTCATTATTACCCCAATTATAAGAAATTAAAATCTTAATCCATTTTCATTCCCTGGCTACTCCTGCAATGATACTTTAATGATATCTATTTAACCATTCCAATAGTGTCTGGTTAGTAAAAGAGCCCTAAGCTTTTTATTATATCAGTTATGCAAGTGGTTTGACTGTGGTCACCATTGGGTTGCCTGAAGGGACAGATTATGGAGAATGTTATGTAAGTGTAAATTTTCTTTGTCCAAAGACACACAGTCATGGCTGGGGATGGTTCTCTGAAGAAAGGCTGAAAGAAATCTGAAGGTGGCACTATCTGCTATGAGGAAAGAAAAGCCCAGTGTTAATGCTTTTAGACCCACATCTACCATGTTGTGATCAGAGACTAAAATATAATCACAGATTGAACACAACACAAGCAGAGACAAAATTGTTTTCAGAAGATATTATCGAATGGTTTTCTTTCCTTAAAGTGAGCTTGGATGAAGTCCCAGATTGCACATCTGCCTCTCTAAATTACACCTGAGAAGTAGCAAGCTAACAGATGGGAATGAGAAGGACTAAAGAATGCTTTCTTTTGAATTTTATGTGCCTATAATCACAATGGCTTACACTCATTACAAGAAAGCATCTCTAGACTGGCTGATACCCTTGTAAACGTAGACTGTACCACCTGTGAGTCAAACAAGTAGGTACAGGTGCAGTTGTTGTTTCCCTTGATAAACAGGATAAGCCTCTAGCTAGATATACACGTCATTCTATCCTTTCTTTCCTCTTTCTCTTAGTTATTACAATATATTAAAATTGCATTACACAGAACATTATAAGTGCTGTTTGACATATCACTTTTCCGCATGGGGGAGTATCAATGGATCCCATCCCCTCCTTTTCTTTTGTAACTGTTTTTTTTTTTTTTTGCCTCTTTATCACTCTGCGACTTCTTTTTTTTTATGATTGTACTGCATGGTTTAGAAATATTGAGACCATATTAAATGGTCCAAATAATTTCCATAATAACTTCAAACTATGACTGTCACTTAGGAGATGTGTTGAACTGAACAAATAAAATATAAAATCTTTTATTTTAAGATTATAGTTTAATATCATTTCTCCAATCTCTTTCCTCCTTTCTCCCCATGTTCCACTCTTCTTCAAATAAATATCATCTTTTTTCACTACTACTGCTTGCATTATGTATTTGCATATATGTTCTTAAATATAGCTCTTCAATCCATATAATAATGCTTGTAATTAAGTTTTAAAGGCTGATTGATTGACACTGAACAACCAATTTGTGTTTTCTTTCCTAGGGAAGACCACCTCTTTTTTTCTCAGCTTTTAAAGGTTCCTATAATACTATATATAGAGTCAAGGCCTTCTGTCTTTTCTCCATCTTGTTTGGCATGTTTGTTTGTGTCAACCTTGTTTAGCTCATGTTTAGACAGTCACAGTGGTGAAAATTTATGGGTGTAACTTAACTAATATTTAATCTTTTAAAACAAATTGGAATAATTAACGCAATATGTTTTAATACAAACAACAGTAGTAGAACTATGAAATACTTGGCATGTTAGTTAAAGAAAACATGAAGAAATAATGCATTATAAAAGTAATGCATTAAAATACAATGTGTATAATATTTTTTGTGGTTAAAGAAGTAAACTTCTACCAAATGATCAAATGGATAGATGAAATATCTAGGTGCATTTATGGAGACTTTTAAGTATAAAATATTTCATCACTGCAATGAATCATCAGTTTAAAGCTGAGCTAGACAAGGATCAGCAGACAGTGAGTCTGACAGTGAGTTAACTGACGATGTACAATGGTCTGCTAGCGCTGACTTGCTCCTTCATAATTGTTCCACTTAATCATGTAACACATGATTAGCTAGCATTTATGGATCTTATGTTCTCGGCTTGTTTTATGGAGTTCTTGTTCTTCCCATGCAGATGTCAATATCAATTTTTGTAGAACATGGAGGAAATGTAAAGTTGAATGGAATCTGACATAAGCAAAGAAGTATTGGTTGATTAATTATGACCATGAAATCTATGTTTTAATTAGAAAATGGTGTTTCATGATGTCATCTACAATCTGAAATAACATAAGATGATTATTTAAAATTACATCTCTTTGAACTCTTAATCATGCAAGTTTTTCTTCATTTAACAAAATTTAAAAAAAATAAAGCAAGCCTTTTATATTATTGCATCAAAAACCTGCTGCAATAATAACTAAGTTAAATTTCCATAGTTCGTGATTAAATTTAGTCTTAATTCCAGAGTTTTTTATAATGGTGGTTAGGAATAAGTAATTTGACTAATGCGCTAATTCAGTAATGTAGGTGGTTTGACCATCACTTAGAGAAAGTAGGCATGACTTACACAAATCAAAGGAGTTTTTATTACAACTAACTGTTCATGTAGAAGCCATGGCTGTGAGCAGGTATGGATGAACCATCTTATTATTCTGACTTATTACATCCTTGTTAAATTTGATGAAATAAAATACAGTGGCAGAAAAGTAGTATTTCTTAGAAATTATAATTAGAATGGAATGCATTTATAAGATAATCACCTTCCAAAGATCCAATTGAAGTTGCTGATGCGTATTCAAAGCACACACACACAAGCTCAGATTATTTTGAATATAGAATAATAAATTATGGGAACTTATCTAAATTTGACAATAAAATACTAAATATTAAAACTACAAGAAGAACAAGTCTTGAAAATCTTGAATATCAGACAATGAAGGATTTTGATATCCAAAATGTGGGAATTAATTGAATTTAACTTCACTATTAACCCAAGTTGACAGACTGTAGAGAATAGGCATAAATATATGCAGAGACTACAAGAAAGCCTATTTTCAGATCAGTCAACTTATGTGCATCATGTCCTAGTGAGATGCTTCTACCTTCTCATTGGGGCTAGGCGAATATGAAAGAAACTCGGTCCTGCTCCATAAATAATAGACATTTTGTTTCTGAAGTGAGAGTCTCTTGTGTTTTTGCCTCATTTATATCAGGCTTGAGAGAAATTGTCAAAACCTTCAGATTTCAAAACAAAATAGCAGAAAAAATTGTGTGTGTGTGTGTGTGTGTGTGTGTGTGTATACACCACGTGTATCCCTGGTACCAATGGATCCATAAAGAGGACATTGAATCCTTTGTATCTGGAGTTACAGACAGTTGTGAGTCACCATGTAAAGTCTGGGAGAAACTGAACCCAGTACTTTTGGAAGAGCAGCAAGTACTCTTCACCGCATCTTTCAAACCACCAAAAAAGAAAAAGTTTAAAAATTCAGTCACATTTTTTTAGAAGTAAAACCCACAATGTATAATTTACCAAAAGCAAGATCAATTATCAGTCATCAAAATTATAAACTACTTTAAAGAGAACAAAAAAGCAAGTTACAGACTGGGATAAAAGCACTTGCAAAACATCCGTTTGGTTCCTCATCTATACAATCAATATACTGCTGTGGCATAATCGTTTTCTACACTGTGAAGATGTATAGATGACATTGGTTTAGTAAAGGGTTAACTGGCTAACAGCCAGTCAGGAAGAGGTTCGGTGGGAGACACAATCTGGGAAAACACTAGAAAGAAGAAAGGCAATGTCATGAGTTAGACTTGGAAGACGCAACAGAGGAAGTTCATAGATGAGTTCAACAAGCCTCAAAGAAGCACAAAGGTTCAGAGGAATAGATTAATTTGAGTGAAAAGTGCTAGTTAGGAGCAAGTCTAAGCAGTCAGCTGAGCATTTATAATTAATAAGTCTCTATGTGGCTATTTGGTGAGCAGCTAGTAGAATGAAAAAGTCTGCCTAAAACATAGAAGAAATTCTAGAACAACAGTAGAGGAATTTCAAGAACAACTGAGTGTGGAGTACATATGCCAGGGATATGATGAGGATATTCATGTGCAAAATGCGAAACATTAATCACCATTTATCAGTAAATAAAAATTGAATCTTAACAAATTATAGCTATTTACACATTATAATGACAGGGATAATCTAAATCTCTAAGTGTGTTACAAGAATACTGCACGTACTGGCTTTGTGGGAGCCTAGGCTGTTTGGATGCTCACCTTACTAGACCTGGAAGGAGGTGGGAGGTTTTTGGACTTCCCACAGGGCAGGGAACCCTGACTGCTCTTCTGGCTGATGAGGGAGGGGGAGGGGAGAGAAATGAGTGGCGGTGGTGGGGAGGAGGCAGAAATCTTTAATAAATAAATAAATAAAGTAATTAATTAATTAAAAATTTTAAAAAAAAGAATACAGAATGTCTGGAGCTTTCATGTTCTGGTGGTGACAGTATCAAACAGAACCATAATTCTGAAAAACAAAAAAAGTATGTACCATAAGACCTACTCAATTTTGCTTCTATGGCATTTACACAGAAGAGAAATAGAATGTATCTATCCACAGATTGGAATGTGATACTCATAAAATCTTCATTTAAAATTGCCAGAAGGGGAAAAGCCAAATTTCTTTCCTTAGGTAAGAGCTAAACAAATTACAGCATGTCTCTTACATTAGATTCCCAGAATATAATTCATTAATGGAACATAAATACAAAGGAAGCTATTATGTTCATTATTATACAGCATGGGTGAATCACAAAGTGATTTCATTAGGTAAAAACACCAGGGCAAAATGTAAAAGTATACGCTATGCTTTATGATTGATTCCTTTGTTTTTGCCCCACAGTGTATGTGCTTGGGTGTATATATAAGAAAGGATGAAGTCTTACAACTTTTAATAGAAGTTTCTAAACTGGTAGCTCTTCTACACCATCATTAGATAAACTGAACAAAGAAAACTTCAGAAATTTAGAATTCTCAACAGTATTCTAATTAAGGGAGAAATGGGTATAGAAAAGGAGAAACAGAGGAATGATTAGGAAGGAAGAAAAGGCGAAGGGAGGAAAGTAGCAAAGGTGGAAGGCACAGACTGACAGTGTAGAAACCTGTTGATGCAAAGCTGAAGCTCATGTCTTGACTATAATTCAGTATGTGCACACCACTTTGGAAATAGTCTCAATGTATGGGACATTTCTAATTCAACCTGTTACAGACATTTATTTTATTTTATTTTATTTGTTTTTTTTTTTTCAAGACAGGGTTTCTCTGTGGCTTTCGAGCCTGTCCTGGAACTAGCTCTGAAGACCAGGCTGGTCTTGAACTCACAGAGATCCACCTGCCTCTGCCTCCCGAGTGCTGGGATTAAAGGCGTGTGCCACCCTAGCCTGGCTCAGACATTAATTTTAAAATTGGCACTTTATATCCAACAAATCACTTTAGCAAGTTAACCCTTAGGGGGAGTAGAGGAAGCTCTGAGTGAGCAAAGTTCTGAGTGGGTATATATTGTTGTTGTGTATATGGTTATAGCAAGGACCACAGTCTTAGAACCATGGAAGAATGGTAAGACTCCCCTTTTGGTGAGACTAAAAACAATGGCAAATCCTCTTTCTGGTTCAAGTACAAATGTAGATAGTGTGTGCAGAAAACATCACTAGACCTAATGTGAAGACTGCTTTCTTACAGAGACAGCACCCAATGAAATTAGCTAAACCTGTCTCTTTTATTCAGCTGTATAGCAAAAATCCAACTTCCCATATGTAATAACTCTACTTTCTTGTCCAGCTGTGTGCCAAAACTCTGCCTTTCTGTTCAGTTCTATATAATAAATATGCTGAACTTTCAGGATGCTGAGATTATTCTAAGAGCCTACTTTCTTTTCCTTATTCCCTTGCCATTCCAAATCACGTCCATCTGTACAGTCATATAAGGACATGGGAAGCTTTCACAATCTCACAAATAAGCAGAAGCATAGATGAAAGGAACAAGAAAAGTATTTCTTGAAGAATTATAACAACAACAGTTACTAGTATACGATTACTAAAACATAAAATGTTTCAACTATTCTTGTGCATATAATAGTTTTATTTATAATATCTATAAATATGTGATTGAACAACTGAGTTACTGGTTTTGTCAATTAACTTTGTAATTTACAAACCTAAGACTAAAAAGTGCTTAACTTTTCTTTAGAGGTCCTAGTATAGGGGAAATTGCAAGTGAGGTTTATTTGTTGTTACCTGAATAGATCACAGAAATTGTGGTGGAGTGAAAAGGAGAAGTTTAGAAATTTATATGAGCATGTATTGTCTAAGAGGAGAGTAAATAAAAAGAAAACAAAACCTCTGTCTTTAAACATTGGGAAATGACATAAAATTGTAAGAAATAAAGCATATAAAATTGACATCTTTTAAGTGACCAAAAACTCATTCAGAAAGATAAACGTGATGATTTCTTTGTGTGTAAATATTTTAACTAACATACATATGTATTTATTTTGTATGCATGTATGTACACATGTGTTGGTAATCTGAATATAAAGAAGTCACTGTCAAAATCTTAAGGGATGGAGGGAAAAGAGAGGATAGTGGACAGAGTGAGATCTAATTTAGGTGAAAAAGAAAGACTGACAGAGAGAGACAGTGGGATAAGTGGAGGGAACAGAGAAGGAAAATGAGCCATGTCTGATGATGTGTAAATACTAATATATCCTAATGAAATCCATGACTTTTATGCTTGCTTAAAAGTTATATGTAACAATAACAATTCAAGAAAAACACCATGAGGCCGGGCGGTGGTGGCGCACGCCTTTAATCCCAGCACTCAGGAGGCAGAGGCAGGCGGATCTCTGTGAGTTCAAGACAGCCTGGTCTACAAGAGCTAGTTCCAGGACAGGCTCCAAAACCACAGAGAAACCCTGTCTCGAAAAACCAAAATAAATAAATAAATAAATAAATAAGAAAAGCACCATGAATTGAAAGTAAGTTGAGGAGCATGGGAAAGTTTAGAGAGAGAAAGGAAAAACAGGGAACTGTATAATTATGTTTTATACTTAAAAATAATATAAACAAATGATAAAATAAGCAAATTAATAATAAAAATGATAAGAAGAGACCTTATATGGGTAATTTTCCTTATTTTAATATCTTGAAAATATTTTTGAAGTCAAAATTGTGTCATTTCTCATCACAAAATTGGATGTAGAATGCTTGCAATGCTCTAAAAGACCATTGTATTTTCCTGTGTTGTTTCTACCTGTCTAGAGATAGCACCATCCACAGTTAACTGGGCCCTCCTACTTAAATTAAAATAATCAAGATGATCTCTCACAGACATGTTAACATACAAACCTGATGAAGTCAAATTCTCTATTAAGTCTACATTTTTTAGATGATGCTAGGCTGGATCAAGTTGACAATCAATGTTAACAAAGACACAATCTTTTTCTGTACATCTTTTTTGGATGTTCTAATATAAATCTTAAATGTTATTTTGCCTTTTTATACCTTCATTTATAAAATTCACATTTTCAAAATCTCACACAAGTTAAAAATTAATGTCTACGTTCCATACGACTGGGTTTATAAATTTCTTGTAGGTGGATAACATGTTATTTATTAATTGCATGTAATAACTACCATATAGCTGTATGAAATACAAACAGTTCTTTCCACTCTCAAATAGCCCTCTTGCTTTTCTGTATTCATGTTAAGTGAGAACCAAGTCTATTTTAGGTTAGAGTGTAATAAATTAACATATTCAATCTTTATAGCATCACATGTAATATTGCTACTTTCTTCTGTTTGATTCCATGGTGCAATCACAAACATAAGAATATGCACAAAGAATCAAGGCTCTGATTTGGTAGGACATCACTCATAATAATTTCTACAGAAAGTATTATCTTTTTTTTTTTTTTTTTTTTTTTTTTGGTTTTTCGAGACAGGGTTTCTCTATGGCTTTGGAACCTGTCCTGGAACTAGCTCTGTAGACCAGGCTGGTCTCGAACTCACAGAGATCCGCCTGCCTCTGCCTCCAGAGTGCTGGGATTAAAGGTGTGCACCACCATCGCCCGGCCAGAAAGTATTATCTTAAATCTAGTTATTTGCATTAGAAGTACATTAGTGCCTATATTTATTTCAACCATGCTTAGAAATTTGTTTTCCCTATATTTGCAAATCTGAGACTCTAACAGTATTTAATGTGTGGCCATGAAATAAGTTGAGAGAAAAACAGGCAATATATTAATGTCACATCTCCAGGAATGCTTGTGTGTTACGTGTATTCACTTAACAATGTTCAATATCTTCGACTCTGCTACTTAACTATCAGCATCTTGATGTTTTTTTTTTCCTTCCCCAAGGGACTGTAGATAATTATTGGACCTGTGAAGCAAATATTCCTAAATGGTTATTCTGATTCTTTTACAGGTTAAAAGTCAGACCTAAAAGACATGTTCTAATAAAAAATGTGAAATATGATATTAATGGCTTAAAGTTGTATATTTCTCTTGAGATCTCCACTCTTAATAACCGCTGTTATCATAGATAAAACTGAGGCAGTAGTCATTACTAAAATGGATTTGCTAGCAGAATTAGACATCACCTCCAAGAATCAATAATCATTTGAAGCTAACAGGGTGATTAAATGACCTCCCTTTCATTTTAGCTTGTGTTGACTTGCTTTTTAATCTTGATTTAGAAGCAAGCAGCTAGAAACAAAGATAAACTGAGGACTTAGAACATTAGAGCTGCAATCTGGGTCCTATTCATTAGTGAGGTTAAGGGCTCCCTCCCTTCAATCAGGGGTTTTCTAGTTAATCAATTTATTCTGAAAGAAAAACTGAATATTTTAGGTACAGACTGTCTAAATATCACTACCTATGGCCCTTACTGCTTTTTAAAGATATGCACCATTAACTTTGCTATGGCAGGTGCTATATTTTTTATTTAATAATTTACCATGCCTGTGGTGCTTGGGGTTATCATTCAAGTGACTGATAATATTGTCCTTAAGTCTTTTCATCCATGAAGTTTACTCCTCCTTTCTCTTTATTGTCCAAAGAGGAATTGCCTCCGGTCAGTAGCAAATGAAATCTACTGTACAACTTTTTCCCTATGATGTAAAGTACCTACAACCAGCTTCTAAGTAGAGGTCTTAAATATTTTAAACTATTATAGTTCCAATTTCTTTATAAAAATTTTGATGATAAAAATACTAATATCTATGACCTAGGAAAGAGATGGAATGGCCACATAAAAGAAACCAAATGCTTATACTAAAGAAAATTAGCATGCATTGACCTAGAGAAAGAAGAATAGTTCCCAATTATTTAATTCTTAATATGTAGAGAACTCAAATTATTTTTAAATTTATTTTACTTTTATTTGCTTGAAATCATGTCTATGAGTCATGCTCTGGCTAAGTGTCAAGTCTTGTTTTGTGGTCCTATTGTGGGTACTGTCCTTATTGTTGTCCCTGACCTTTGTTATCTCAAAGGCCAAGAAGATGTCTGTGGTCTGTTCTGCGTGTGGAAGCCCATTATCTATGCTCCCACTAAGTGTAAGTACAAAGAATCTACTTTTGCAATGATATTTATGACTAGAGAAACACCGTTGAGAAAAAGGGACATGAAAGACTTGGGTGAAAATTCCTACCAACAAGCAGCCAAATAGTTAAAGACTAAACAGGAAACTACTACAGAGAGCTTTTCAAAGTGTGGTAAGGATGCTGAAGTATAGTTCTCCATAACTGATGGCTTCTGGTAGGGCTGTGAGAGAGTGATGTCTCAGTTTTATTTTAAGGGGTTGGCCACTGAGATTTTGACCAGGCTCCAATGAGTATAAGGTTAAAACAAGTTAATTTGCTTTTTCTATTTCTATTTCTAAGTCTATTTTTTTATGTGTTGATTTTTTTTATATAATTTTTTATTGGAAAAAAAACTCTGCCTCCTCCCCGCCTCCCATTTCCCTCCCCGTTTCCCTTTTCCCTCCCCCCTCCTCCCTCTCCTCTCCCCCTCCCCCCACTCCTCTCCCCCTCCCTCTCCAGTCTGAAGGGCAGTCAGGGTTCCCTGCCCTGTGGAAAGTACAAAGTCCTCCCCGCTCCATCCTGATCTAGGAAGGTGAACATCCAAACTGGCTAGGCTCCCACAAAACCAGAACATGAAGTAGGATCAAAACCCAGTGCCATTGTCCTTGGCTTCTCAGCAGCCCTCATTGTCCGCCATATTCAGAGAGTCCGGTTTTATCCCATGCTTTTTCAGTCGCAGTCCAGCTGGCCTTGGTGAGCTCACAATAGATCGGCCCCACTGTCTCCGTGGGTGGGTGCACCCCTCGTGGTCCTGACTTCTTTGCTCATATTCTCCCTTCTTCTGCTCCTCCTTGGGATATTGGGAGCTCAATCCGGTGCTCCAGTGTGGGTCTCTGTCTCTATCTCCATCCATCTCCAGATGAAGGTTCTTTATTTATCTCTAGAAACCAATTATGAGTGAGTACATCCCATGTTCATCTTTTTGGGTCTGGGTTATCTCACTCAGGATAGTGTTTTCTATTTCCATCCATTTGCTAAGACAAAAAGGCAACCCACTGACTGGGAGAAGATCTTCACCACCCCCGCAACAGACAAAGGTCTGATCTCCAAAATATATAGAGAACTCAAGAAACTAGACTTTAAAATGCTAATTAACCCAATTAAAAAATGGGGCACTGATCTGAACAGAGAATCCTCAACAGAAGAAGTTCAAATGGCCAAAAGACACTTAAGGTTATGCTCAACCTCCTTAGCAATCAGGGAAATGCAAATCAAAAAAACTTTGAGATATCATCTTACACCTGTCAGAGTAGCTAAAATCAAAAACACCAATGATAGCCTTTCTAAGTCTATTTTATTTTATTTTATTTTGAGGGGCAAGTTTCTTGTCAAGACTGCTGATAGCATGTTTACCAAATTGTACAAGCAGGACACAAAAGAAAGGACTGCTGAACTTTTCTAAGACAAGGTAGGATAACCCTTCAAAATATCCTGCTTGACATTAAAGTCAGATATTCTAGGCCTGGAGACCAAAGATGGATGCCCCAATGTTGCCTAGAAACCTTGGGTGACTGTCCAGGTAGTCAGTTTTTTCTGTCAAGCTGTTCCACAAGTTGTGGAAGTAGCTTGGCTGCACTTTCTGCTTACTTATGTAGTACCATTTCCTTCTCAGTTCTCTGAAGTATTTGAAGACTTTATAGTTACAGTTTTCCTTGCTAACAGATTCAGAAAAGGAATTCACTAAAGTGGTGTAAACAATATAAAGTTGAGAGACATTAAAAGACTGTTTCAGTATACAAATTAGAATAGAAAGTAAATTAGGTACAACCTTTTGGATTCATCAAGATAGGATAGATATAGAATACTTTCTATGAATTTGTCAATTGGTACAAACAAGCAATTGTTAGTGTATTTTTGCCTGTTTATATTATATATAGTTATTGTACATAATTTTTCTTATATCCTTCAAATTTATTTTAGAGAAAAAAGGGAAATATAGTAATATCTTGTTTGTACTATTCAAATAAAGCTTGCCTGAAGATCAGAGGGTGGAATTAGCCACTAGTTAACTATAGAGGTCTGGAAGTCTGTACAGACAGACTGGAAGTGATATGGCTGGACAGCAAGGATTATATAAGGCAGGAGGAGATAGGAACTTGGCCCTTTTAGGATGAGGAGTCAACAAGGTAAGAGATAACTGTGACTTGCTCCTTTCTGTCTCCAATCTTTCAGCATTTGTCCCAATTTCTGGCTCCAGGATTTTATTATTAATACAAATTAGAACTTGTGCAACAACAAGGATGGGGTGTGGACATAGAAGGAATGGAAAGTGAGTGTAGTCAGAGTCCATGATGTGAAATTCTTAAAGAATCAATTAAAATATTGTTCTGAAAAATATAATTACATCAATTCCCCCTTCCCTTTCTTTTTTCCCATGTATTCCCTCATTGCTTTCTCTTAAACAAATAACCTTTATCATTAGTTATTCATATGATAGGTGTGTGTATGTATGTCTAATCCTAAATATAAGTACTAACAGTTTAATCTATACAATTTTACTTATATACCAATTATTTTAGGGTTGCGTTGACCTCTTCGTATTGAATCATTAATGGGGACTTCTTCCTTGGGGAAGATTATTTCATTATTTCTGCTGCTCTTAGCCTTTCTTAACTGCCTGTAGCTCTTTGGGGTTGAGGCCCCATGACCTTTCTTCTTTTTATGTTAGCATGTTAGATGGTGTTAGCAATGTTGAGGTCTTGTTTAGCCATTCAGGTTGATGAGACTCTATGAATGTAGTTTCTTTAACATTTATAGGTGACACAATCTCACAGGAAACTTTTTTTTTTTAGCTGCAAATTTCCCACCTCTTCTTCCTCTTTGATCTCTAAGACTTAGGTTCAGGAGTTGTGCTATAGATGTATCAGTTGGCAATGAGTCCCACATGGTTACTTTCTCTAGGCAGTTTGATCTTTTATGATTTTCTGTAATGGTCTATCTTTCAATGAGAAAAAAAAAAAACAAAGTTTGATGAGAGGTGAGACATATATGTATGTATGTATGTGTGTGTGTGTGTGTGTGTGTGTGTGTGTGTGTGTGTGAAAGAACACATAATTAGAATGCAGATAGGAATTATATAGGTATAGTGAAGTGGTGGCTGTTTTTTTTTTTTTTTTTTTTTCTCTCTAAAATCCATGACTTCACTAGTCCTGGATAGCTGACTACATTTGTAGTACCAGGCATATTTTCCATCTTATTGGGCTGCTCTTAAATTCAATTATAGAACTGTAGGTTACCACTGAGATAAGCTCCTGCAGCACACTTAGGGATATGATGTCATGTGAGTTAATGTTGTGGTTCGTAGGTATCATAGCTAAGTGGGACTACAAGTTGATTCCTTCCCTGAAAGATTATATGATACCTTCTTGTACCATCAGTGAAGATCCATCTTGGATCCTCTGTGTTTTGTACCTAAATTACATGCTGCCTTCAGCAAGGAGCAACTTACCTGTGATGTCTGGGACACTACCAAGGGCAAGAGTAATAGCCCTATACTTTGTGAGGCATTTCCTGGACAACATTGACCAATATTCAAAGGGGGATACCTTATGCCTAACTCGATGGTTTTTGTTAGCTAGTCTATGGCTCTTAGGGAAAATATTAACCCCCAGGAAGGGAAATTTTCTTTTAAATTTTACATATATATATAATTTTATATATAAAGTTTTCTTTTAAATTATAAACATATATATTTATATTAATAAATACAATTCGAGAGAAATAGATTTAACATATCAAAATATGAATATCATATGAAATTAGGCAATATGATATTATTTTGCTTATAGTAAATATATTTAAGAATATACAATTAAAAATCAATATAATTTGTTAGAAAAATTTGATTGGATCTTTATCTAGATGGTGGTGGTGTAATCAAGTGTATACATAATCACACTTACATGTAAACAGGGGGAAAAACAAAGACAGAGCTATCTCCAAGATATAAATGTATTTGGAGTAAAAGTTGAATCTATAGATATCAAATAAAGTTAAACAATTCGATTTTATGAATAAAACCAATGATATAAACGTTTTTGATATAACCATCCATTGCAGTTTTTTCAACACTAATATTGTCAGAGTTAGTTTTCATTGGCTACTTGACTAGATTTATAATAATCACAGGAACTTAGCTCTATGTGTGTCAATACATGTGTTTCTAGAAAGGATTAAAGATTCTTTTGAAGAAAAACTTAGTCCTTACATGGTATTATCCAATAGCTCAGGCATTGAATAACAAAAAAGAAGAAAACTGAACACTTACTAGCTCTCATTTCTTGCTTCTTCCTAACAACAGATGTAATATGACAAGCTGCCTTCCAATCCTATTTCCATTATATTCCCAATAGGAAAGATTATATTCTTGAACTTTAGCTAAAATAAGCTGTTTCTCCTTTAAATTACTTTTGTCATTTTTTTTACAAAAATAAGCAAATAATGCATAACTTTGATAAAAAGAGGGAGAATATTTTGTTAAAATCTTGACTTTTTCTTTCACTTTTAAAGATGGTATATGTGAGGAATAAGGTGAATTTCAGAATTTGGTCGAGAAAAATGTATTTGGAGTAAAAGTTGAATCTATAGATATCAAACAAAGTTAAATTATTTGATTTTATGAATAAAACCAATGATTTTGAGTGCTACAATTAAGATTTAATGTACATTCTTAAGTAAGTATGGAGGACCAGAATGCTAAGGAAAATGAGGTCAGAGAAGACTTAACTCCTAAGATTTCAGAAAGAAAAAGGAGATCTGAAAGGAACTGGGGTAGAAGTCATTCATTTTATACTCTGGAAAAATAATTTCTTGCCTAAGCTCTAAGAAATTGAGGGAGAAAATAAAAAATGGACATTGTATGTTTGAATGTGAGTGGACCCCATAGACTTACGTGTTTGAGTGCTTAGTTCAAAGGAATTGACACTATTAGGAGGTGTGGCCTTACTGCAATAAGTCTGGCCTTGCTGAAAGAAGTCTGTAGTTATAGGGGTGAACTTTGAGGTCTCAACCATTTGCCTTTAGATCAAGAAAAAATTCTCAGTCACAGTCCCGCTGGCCTTGGTGAGCTCACAATAGATCAGCCCCACTGTCTCAGTGGGTGGGTGCACCCCTCGTGGTCCTGACATCCTTGCTTGTGTTCTCCCTCCATCTGCTCCTCATTGGGCCCTTGGGAGCTCAGTCCAGTGCTCCAGTGTGGGTCTCTGTCTCTATCTCCATCCATCACCAGATGAAGGTTCTATGGTGATATGGAAGATATTCGATAAAACCGGACTCTCTGATCTTGGCGAACAATGAGGGCTGATGAGAAGCCAAGGACAATGGCAAGGGGTTTTGATCCTNCACCTTCCTAGACATGGACTGAGGGGGGAGGACCTTGGACTTTCCACAGGGCAGGGAACCCTGACTGCTCTTTGGATTGGAGAGGGAGGGGGAGGGGGGGGGGGGGGGGGGGAGAGGAGTGGGGGGAGGAGGAGGGAAATGGGAGGCTGGGAGGAGGCGGAAACTTTTTTTTTCCTTTTCTCAATAAAAAAAAAAAAAAAGAAAAAATTCTCAGCTTCATCTCCTGCACCATGTCCAATTATAATGCCACTGTGCTTTTCACCATATTGTTAATGGATAAAGCCTCTGAAATTTTAAGCCAGTCCAGCTAAATGTTTTTATTTATAACATTTGGTGTTTCTCCACAGCAATAGGAACTCTAACTAAGGAAGAAATTGGTACCGAGAACTGGGGTACTTCTGTGATATTCTTAACCATATTTTTGTTTGGAGACATGTGGACTTTGGGACTGTGGATTAGAAAAACAGTTGCATGAACACGTTAATTGAAGCTTCCATCCTAGTAAAAGCATGGAGGACAATGGTGCTGAGGGTGATTTGTACTGTGGGGGACTGGCTCAAAATGTTTCTGAGGAAAAGAATATTAGTATATGGTCTTGAGACTAGTCTTGTAATATTATACTGAAGAATATGTTTGCTCTTTGCCCTTGTCCAAAAAAATCGGCCTGATGCTAAAATGTATAGTTTTGGATTAACTTCATTGGCAGAGGAAATCTCAAAATAGCCTACTACTGACTATTATTCTATCATAATGTTATTAATGTTCATTTTTATGAATATTTATGATGAAAAAGAGAAGTTAAGCAATAATATATATAAAATGTATATTTTGAGTAGAAAAGAGATGCCCAGTAAGTAGAATGGAGCTAAATCCTGTATCCAAGGAGAGCAATAGATTAAGAAATAGACTAAAGGGAATGATCACCTTAGGGAGAAACCTCACCCAGCTCAACTCTCATTTTGTGAAAATGAAATAAAGAAGAGTTTAAGTCTAGGCACAGTGGTACATACATTTAATCCCACTTTAATCTTGGCACTCAGGAGACAGGCAAGTTAATCTATGAGTTCAAGGCCAGCCTGGTCTAGAGAGAAGGTTCCAGGAGAACCAAGCTTAAACAAGAAAGGAAACCATGAACAACATAAAGCTGACAAAGGTGTAAACGAACAAAGGGTCATCTTTCACCTCTATCAAGTACCAGAACTTAAAATCAATGATTTCTATTAGGAGGTTTCATTCATATGAATTACCTGTTTTTCAAAATCACAATCCTGACCCTTGAGTTTCTAATTACTATCAGGATTTTTTTATTGTTCTCAAAAACTTTAAATGAATTCAGAAAATATGCCAGTTTTGAAAATGAGATAGAAAGAGTAAGTGTGAAGCACTCTAGTATTAAAATTGAGAACATTTATGAACATTTTAGTTTTATTGAAATTACACATTGCAACATTTTATACTAGTCATGAAAAATATTATTTTAATGGTAAAAAAATTGTTTTATCGTTTTGAGACACATATTAAAGCTTTGTATATTAATACATGTATTTGTGATTATTAAACTTGATTCTTACATATATAGACATTCACAATATCATTTAAACTTAATTTACTAAAAATGATCCTATAAAGTGTGGAAATATAACACATTGATTTTTCTGACTCTGGAGTTATTTATAAACACAAAATGAGGTCACTATTCTCAAGAGTCTTATTATAATGGTATAGTTTTTCAGGATTGTAAACAGTTACTGCAATTTTGATATAGAGACAGTTAGAAAGCCATTTGTGTAAAAGTTGAGAGAAACTAAATTCACTTGAGGAACTGGATAGAATTTGAAAGAAAGAAGATTCTAGATATATGTATAAGAAATTGATGAATGATAAAGGAGATGAAGACAGTTAACAAAGTAAAATAAATAATCCTTGAAAAGTTTTGGAAATCCTTGACATTTAAAAAATGCAAAGAATAGCCGGGCAATGGTGGCGCACGCCTTTAATCCCAGCACTTGGGAGGCAGAGGCAGGCGGATCTCTGTGAGTTCCAGGCCAGCCTGGTCTACAAGAGCTAGTTCCAGGACAGCTCCAAAACCACAGAGAAACCCTGTCTCGAAAAACAAAACAAAAAAAATGCAAAGAATATCAACTGAACATGGCATAAACATGTTACAAGAAGACTAGACATAAATGCCCATACCAAGGTTGGACGAGGCAATTCAATAGGAAGGAAAGGGTCGCAAGAGCAGGCAAGAGGGCCAAATACAACCCCTTCTCCCATTGTTAGGAGTCTCACAAGAGCAGCAAGAAGCACCATATATTATATACAGAGAACTTTGCTCAAACCTGTACAGGCTCCCTTATGCTGTGCTTGGTTGATAGAACTGGAGGCTTCCTGTTTTCTGAAGGGAAATGGAATGGGAGTTGGTCTTAAGGAAAGGGGAGCTGGACTTGAGGGCATGGGAGTAATACAGGAATGATAAACAGATCAAATTGTAATATATAAGAGAATTAATAAACAATTCAAAATCAAGAAAAGAAAAAATATAAAAGACATATGGTTTACTACTTTGTACTTTTACAGAGAAAAGTTTCTTTGTAATTTATTATAACTTTCATTATATTTCTATAAATAAAGTGTATCTGCCCTGCATTTTAAAAACAATAAGTATTAATTGCAACCTTATTTTAAAAAAGTATGTTAGATTAATCAAGTACATCAAGTATACAAAATCTTGCTAATGAAAAATATTTTGCGAACAACTAGACAATTCAAAGCTAAGTCAACGTTAGGATGGAACATGTATAATTTGCTATTAGATCACTACTGATAGAATATGATATGTTTCACTTCTATTATAAGGGTTCACAATCATGTTGAAAATATGGTAGTATCAATATAGTGTTACAGATAACAATAGAAAAACAAAATAGCATTAAAAGAAAACTACTAATATTTCAGGGTAGTTAGAAAGTTATGAGTTTTCTTTTTTTTTAAGAGAGATTTGTCAGATCATCAAAGAAGATAGTAGATTTTAGGAGGAAAGGAGGAAAAAATTCAATAGGCAGAAAAACCCATGTTTATAGATAAAGAAGAGTTAATATTGATATATTATTATCAATATTACTGATGTACTGATCAAAATGATCCACAGATTTTCAGCACTGTTGATCAAAATATCAAACTAAAATATTTTATTTCTAGTTGTTTGAAGAATAATTTCAGTGCTTTAGAAAGAACTGCATGGACAAATGGATAGTAATTTGTCAAGGCATCTCCCCCCACCCCACCAATAAGAAACCAAATGTGCCAGAACCCAATTCAGGGTAGTAACTATTCTCAGTCAAGATGCCATTTTATTATTCTCCCTTCTCCAAAGATAACATTAGCATTACTCCAGAAGCAGAAACGAGATCAACCCCTTCCCTACAAAATAATTTTGACATTTATGGCCTCAGTTAAAAAATGAGGCTACCAAGAGTCCCCAAAATGTTTGAGACTCTAAGCCCAGATAGATACTGCTTACTTCTCTTTGGAATTCTTTTATTCTTTTTTTTTTTTTGTAATAATTTTTTTTATTGAAAAAAAATTTCTGCCTCCTCCACGCCTCCCATTTTCCTCCCCATCTCCCTTTTCCCTCCCCCCACGCCTCCCATTTTCCTCCCCATCTCCCTTTTCCCTCCCCC
>NW_026067931.1:38946-44947 GCF_014885135.2 Alexandromys fortis | reverse complement strand
TCTTATTTAGCTTCTTTAGGAGATCAAATTATAGACTCACTGACCTTTATTTATCTCTAGAAACCAATTATGAGTGAGTACATCCCAAGTTCATCTTTTTGGGTCTGGGTTACCTCACTCAGGATAGTGTGTTCTATTTCCATCCATTTGCATGCAAAATTCGAGAAGTCATTGTTTTTTACCGCTGAGTAGTATTCTAATGTGTATATATTCCACACTTTCTTCATCCATTCTTCCATTGAAGGACATCTAGGTTGTTTCCAGGTTCTGGCTATTACAAATAATGCTGCTATGAACATAGTTGAACAAATGCCCCTGTCATATGATCGGGCCTCTCTTGGGTATATTCCCAAGAGTGGCATTGCTGGGTCCAGGGGTAGGTTGATCCCGAATTTCCTGAGAAACCGCCACACTGCTTTCCAAAGTGGTTGCACAAGTTTGCATTCCCACCAGCAATGGATGAGGGTACCCCTTTCTCCACAACCTCTCCAGCAAAGGATATCATTGGTGTTTTTGATTTTAGCCATTCTGACAGGTGTAAGATGATATCTCAAAGTTGTTTTGATTTGCATTTCCCTGATCGCTAAGGAGGTTGAGCATATCCTTAAGTGTCTTTTAGCCATTTGAATTTCATCTGTTGAGAATTCTCTGTTCAGGTCAGTGCCCCATTTTTTAATTGGGTTAATTAGCATTTTAACGTCTAGTTTCTTGAGTTCTTTATATATTTTGGAGATCAGACCTTTGTCTGTTGCGGGGGTGGTGAAGATCTTCTCCCAGTCAGTGGGTTGCCTTTTTGTCTTAGTGACAGTGTCCTTTGCTTTGCAGAAGCTTCTCAGTTTCAGTAGGTCCCATTTATTCAATGTTGCCCTTAATGTCTGTGCTGCTGGGGTTATACATAGGAAGCGATCGCCTGTGCCCATCTGTTGTAGGGTACTTCCCACTTTCTCTTCTATCAGGTTCAGTGTGTTCAGACTGATATTGAGGTCTTTGATCCATTTGGACTTGAGTTTTGTGCATGGTGATAGATATGGGTCTATTTTCATTCTTCTACAGGTTGACATCCAGTTGTGCCAGCAACATTTGTTGAAGATGCTTTCTTTCTTCCATTGTATACTTTTAGCTCCTTTATCGAAAACGAGGTGTTCCTAGGTTTGTGGGTTAAAATCCAGGTCTTCTATACGATTCCATTGGTCAACTTCTCTGTTTTTATGCCAATACCAAGCTGTTTTCAATACAGCTTCAAGCTCTGTAATAGAGTTTGAAGTCAGGGATGGTACTGCCTCCCGAAGTTCCTTTATTGTATAAGATTGTTTTGGCTATCCTGGGTTTTTTGTTTTTCCATATAAAGTTGATTATTGTCCTCTCAAGATCTGTGAAGAATTTTGATGGGACCTTGATGGAATTCTTTTATTCTTATGTAGCCACTTTATTTTTTCTATTGATGTTCTCCCCTCTGTCCCTTGAAGTAAAGGCTTTCACTCCCCTTATAAAATTGAGGCAAAGGCCAATAGAGCTTTTACCAGCTGAATGGGGTCATCAGCTCTGGCAATCAGAATATTCCTCCAGGCAGTCTATCTAAAAGAACCCTAAAATGCACTGGCCATTTCATTTGCCTAACCATTAGGTGTAAGGAGGAAAGGAAGAACTTTCCTTGTGTCTGGGAAGAGATATAAGGGGGGATTACAAGCAACATTATCAGCATTACAACTCCTAAGCTGGGAACTAGGAGAAGGCAGAACAGAGAGTATTTGTTTTAAAAAATGTTTAAATAATATCCATTACAGTCTCTTGATGATTCATGTGCACACACATCTATTGGCTTCTTATTTTTCCGTTGCTATGGACTGGTCTCCAGAGTGACAAACTCAGGGTCTGACCAAAGGACTTTTGATAGCTGTGGAGTAGTGAGAATTATTGTGAAGTCCCTCCCAGATGGCTTCTGTGTAAGAAGAGAAAAGAAACTTATACTTTATGTAATTTTAGGTGACAGCTATCATGGTTCTGTCTCTATTGATTGTAGATAGGTGTTTCAGTGAAGCAAGGTCTGAAGATTTGTTTCAGAATGGCTATTTTCTTATCAAGAAGAAAATAATGAAAAATAGTTTTCTGAATGTGAATCTTTATGTATCCTATAATTCTGAGTGTAATTCATGAAATATTGAGGAAACTTACTAGTCATTTTAGTCTTTAGTTATATTTCTTGTTCAATGTTAGAAGCCATGCAGGAAGCTAAAATTAATAGTCTTTTTTTGTTAAGGGCAGTTGAGAATAAAGTCCTCAGGGATCACCAGAGTTCTAAAAAAAATCTCTTAATTGTCTTGTCTTTCCTTTACTAGTTGATCTCTGTATGTAAGTATAAGTCAAAAGGCCTTACTGGACCATAGTTTTTCTTGAAACCACAGAGGAAATTGTTCTTTGTGTCGATCCTCTTCTTTATAGATTGCACACTCAATACAGTTCCCTGCATGTGGTTCTCCATAGACTTCCTGAACCATCAAAAAGATAACTTCCCATAATTAAAGGACATATAAAAAGATGTACCATAGTTCTTCTGGACTTTGTTAATCTTGGAGGGGAATGGGGACATATTCTCCTCTTTCAATCCTTCTGATAATATTAGTATAGGGTTCAAGATATCATTACTCAACACACAGGTAAATTATAACAGTTTGATAATTATAATTAGTATGTAAATACTAGATAAATCTGGGAAAACCCCAAACATTTAATGCATTAATCTTTGAATTTTGTTTTCTTTTAATATCATACATACAAAGTCTAATATTTTACATATCAAATTTTGTCACTTCAGCTTTCTAGTTTTTTGTTTTTATCCCATCCTGGTCAACAAAATTCTAGCCACCATAATGTTTATCAATAACAAATAATCTGAGCTGTGTTAATCTCCACTAGCTGTTTTTGATTCTGAATAATTGGAAGTAGTAGATAGAAAAATGCAGGAAAACACAGTACCACCTTGTCATGTTGATATTTAAAAATCCAGTAGAACTGAGCCCTGTTAATCTACGACTCTGGACCAAAAAGTTAGAAAGGAATAGTACCAGTGTCTTCTTTGTCCTGTCCACGTAACTAACTACTATTTAAGCAATGCACAAAGCAAGAACAGTCAAGGTTCAATGGGGGCAAAAAGCAGAAGAAAAGGACAATGTTTGCTAAAGGGTCTCAGGAAAGTAGAAAATATTTTATCTCAATTAGAGAAAAGCAGGCTTGGAGATGCCAGGCAGAAAGTGCAGGCATTATGAGCCAGCAAAGACTGCATCTTCAGCTTCCTATCCAAGCAGGCTGATTTGTCTTTGCCTCCAGCTGTTGTAACTGCTGCTGACAGCAGCTTGCCTAGCATTTGGCAATCTATCCACTGGGTCCAACTTTGGATTTGTACTTTCCCAACTTTTCCCTGGGCTGTTACAAATTCACATGAGCTTTCCAAGACTAGTCATTTCACTGTCATCTGGCTTCCTTTAAAAGCTGGCTAGTATCAAAGACACAGGGGTAGGGAAACCAATAAATATATAAAAAAAACAATATGTAAAAATTTGTAAAAAGAAACTAAAATAAATCAAGCAAAAATACACATTGGAGGTCTGAAATTACCACCTTAGTTTGCCATAAAAATTCATTGACCTTATCCCTTTTCATTCTAGCCCATTTTCAAATCTCCTTTGAGTCTGGCATACACATGACCCCATTAGACATGAAGAAAGGGTAAATTTTAAAAGGGAAAAGTTGAAGAAGAGAAATGAGACATATGACTGAATGCTTATGAAATTGGAAATTCAATTGGTTTGCTGATCTACTGAGAGTTCAATGTTATCACAAAACTTTATGCGGGCCACCATCACTCACTATCCAAGTATCAAGTGTTCACTCATGATTTTCTGGACATCTTCAAAAAGCTTGGGTTTCTTCTCTGGCAACACAGATGACTCTAGTTTGTAACAAGTTGACATAAAACTAAACAGAACATATATGAAGTCAAATAAATGGTCATTGCTACTTTCAATAACAAGATGGAGGTCAAGTTTATGGCTGTTAAAATAACGACATCATTGGTGAAGAAAGTAGCAACGTCACAAGACTGCTTCCACCAAGATTAGGTCACCAACAGAGATCTTAATAAATCTTCAGGTTTACATTTTGCTTGTGTTGACTTCAGTTCCTGTTGTTCTCCATATCTCATGGATAAAATTTGTACAGTCCCCCACTCTTCTTTAAAATAAATAAGCAAATTAATAGAGTTAAATTATCATAGATATAGAAGGAAACAATAGATGTGCCCTAAGACTAGAAGCCCAAATTTGCAAAATAAAGAAATGGAGAAAAAAATTCCAAGAAAATAGGATTCTGTATGTCTTATCACAAATTTTAACTGTGCACACCAAGCAATGCCATCTGTATCTCAGTTCAGGTTCTGGATATCATTTTTATTCTGAAAAAAAAAAAAAAAAACATGAAAGAAGGAATATTGAGGTGCGTCCCATGCCCTTAAGTCGGACTGTTGCTGTGGGACCACATGAAGAAACTGAGGAGAAAGGGAACTCCGTGTCTTTTTGTGTTGTCTCCTATAAAATACATACAACATCTGCTAAGACTGGCTTAGGGAAAGAATAACAGTCATAGTCACAGTCCTTTGAAAGTGGTTCGCATGTATCTTTTCTCTAGTGGTTCTGCCGGAGCCATTGAGAATGGTAAAACACATGAGGACTTATGTTATTCCCAATTTGCCTAATATGCTAAGTCTTCCCTTTGTCGTGACCCTGAAAGTGTTTCTCCTCCCTCTTTCCATATGATATGCTTTCCTGATTTGTCCTCTACTTTTTCTTCGGCAAAATATTTTCTGTCTTAAGGAATAAAACTATAGAAGTCAGTTTGAAGATAATTTACCAGAGAGACCTTTAATCATTTTATATAAATTAAAAAATAATTTTATATATAATTTTTAATATTTATTCATTTATTAAGTTTTTCTGTTTTCCATTCTATTTATTAAATAATCAATTAATTTTGTAATGATCTTTTTTCATTTTACATATGTATCCCAATCCCACTCCCTCCCTTCCTCTTGCTCCCCCCACCTTTTCCTACCCCCCCCCAGCCAAGTCCACTCCTCAAATAGGGTACAGTCTCCCTTGGGAAGTCAACAAAATCTGATACATCACTTTGAGGAAGGACCAAATCCCTCATCTCTATAGTTAGATTGAGAAAGGTATCCATTTAAAGGAAATAGGTTCCAAAAAGTCAGTTCAAACACTAGGGATAAATCCTGGTCCCACTGCCAGTGGCCACAAAGACTGTCCCAACCAGACATCTGTCACCGACATTTGGAAGGCCTAGTTTGGTCCTATGCAGGCTATACATATTAATGTTAACTTAGACCTTCTACCCTAGTGTAGGGATAAGTCCCACCCCTTAGGGGGCGTGTTCGCCTCAGGCTAAAGTTCTCCTATTTAATTGGTGAGCGTGCTCCCAGCGCTCTCTTCTGCTTTCCTGGTCTCCACGGGAACAGTGGTTCTGTAAGTCTATTCCTCCATTAAAGCTGTCTATATTTTGACAATCTGTCTGCATTCGCTTACGCCGTTACATTTTGGCGTCCAACGTCGGGCTATTTTGCCCCCGACTCAAGCGCTTAGCCTGCTAGCTAACACAGCACGCTCCCGGGTGTCATTTTCTTAGTTTATGACTCGGGCCCCAGGGCTGAGTCCGAGATACTCTCTGCCTTCAGGCCCATAATATCCAGAGAGGCAGGCAGATCTCTGTGAGTTCAAGGCCGGCCAGGCGGTGGTGGCGCACGCCTTTAATCCCAGCACTCCGGAGGCAGAGGCAAACGGATCTCTGTGAGTTCAAGGCCGGCCAGGTTGTGGTGGCACACGCCTTTAATCCCAGCACTTGGGAGGCAGAGACAAGCGGATCTCTGTGAGTTCGAGGCCAACCTGGTCTACAAGAGCTAGTTCCAAGACAGGCTCCAAAACCACAGAGACCACCA
>NW_026067931.1:19993-32404 GCF_014885135.2 Alexandromys fortis | reverse complement strand
GGTATGTCAGTTATGTTAGGCCTTAGCCAAAGTTGGTTGACTCAACATTGCAAACGAGACTTTGGGTGATTGCTCAGGTAGTCAGTTGTCTTTGTCAATTGTTACACATTTGGATCGTTTGTTAAGTAATATTTATTGCCTTCTCGGATCTTTGATGGAGTTGAAGATTATATAATTGTAGTTACTCTCTACATTATTTAGACTCCTTGAGATAGAATGTTTAGCAAAACTTTTGATTCTCAATATTGTTTGTTATATTTATTTGTTATTATTGTATATAGTTGTATTTGGTTTAGTTCTGTCTTATTTAGACAAAAGGGGGAGATGTAGGGATAAGTCCCACCCCTTAGGGGGTGTGTTCGCCTCAGGCTAAAGTTCTCCTATTTAATTGGTGAGCGTGCTCCCAGCGCTCTCTTCTGCTTTCCTGGTCTCCGCGGGAACAGTGGTTCTGTAAGTCTATTCCTCCATTAAAGCTGTCTATATTTTGACAATCTGTCTGCATTCGCTTACGCCGTTACACCCTAGTCAATAAGTTAAAGCGTTCTGTACCCATCTGCTGAGAGCAGATAAAAAAATGTGATATTCATGTACAGTGGAATATAATTAAGAAAGAAATTATAACAAATATATATTATGAATGAAAATGAAGTGCATTTGTGTTAAATGAAATGAGTAAACACAGAAAAACAAGCAGTGTGTGATCTCATTCACATGAGAAATCAGAAGTCTTGATTTTGAAACTGCTGGTTACCAGGACCTGGTGAAATATAATACAGTGGGGAGAGAGGCATTGGAGAGTGTTGTGTGATACTAACTCAAGATTTTTATTGCTTCAATTTCTTTTCTATAAGTATGCCTTTGCCTATCCCCAATTGTCTTGTCTATGCACCATGACATATATTCAATACTTCTGCTAAACACAGATATTTATACTTTAAAAAATAATACTCAAATAATCACCTTTGTTTTCCAGAAAGTTTGAAGATACCTACAAGCTCACTACTCGGCAATCAAAATAGTCTATATCAGTTTTTCTTCACAATGTTTAACATCCTAAATTGTGATTTCCTTCCCATTTCCTAAAAAAAAAATTGTTATGTTGCCTGAATTTATATGAATAGATATCTAATGTTTGTCAGTATGGTATTCCTAACCCAATGCAATGGATTTGATATTTAATGATGCTATTTCACTTAGAAAAGTCTAACTACTTTTTCTTGATGAGCTCAATAGATCTATGTAGTTACATTTATTCACTAAGCTATCTTATTATGAAATAATATTGATATTTTGAGATTTGTTGTGACAGTCTTAACTACAAAAGGTGGGCTGGAAATATTTGTATTTCTTTTTTGAATATGTTGAAGTATTTTTATAACAAAAATATAACATATACTCTTCTAATGAACATGTGACTGAATAATAAAAAAAACAAACACGTAGCAACTTAATAGCTGATTAATAACATTTAAAAAATAGTTGTAACACTTTGCATTTCTTTGTAGTAACTAACCGTATCCAAATGTTTGTTTTGAAGAGAATTATATTGAGGGTAGTTGTCTTTGGTTCTCAGGACTATGAAGGTTGCTTTATGACTCATTAGGTTTGGTGGGGAGTAAAGATTGGTCTAGTTTGCATCTATAGTCCCTATACTTGTTATAGAGTTCAAGAGGCTCAGCTTCGGATAGGCAACTCTGTGTGCTCATGTGCCAGGCTTTCAGATTTTACTTCCATTTTCATATCTGCAGATATCTTGAATGCATTCATAAAATATTTATTGAAATAGTAATTGTTCACTCTAGACAGACATGAAAAACATCTTTCTTGCTTTATTACAAGAAATAGAAATCTCAGTTTATGTAACAAATGAGATCAAGTAAAAATGATTCTGAATGAGAAAAATGCCAGAATGAAATTGTTGTACATTTATGTTGATTTTTCATTTATTGCTGATTTTCTGAGCCTTATAAAACCCCTAGTAAAAGAGTAACAAAAAAGATTTATAAAATATGAAATATTCAATCCTTAACCTCAGGTACTTCATTCTCATTTGTATATGGAAATAGTAATAGCATTAACTTTATAAGACTTTACATATTTTATTTTTCTGGTATTTATAACAGTAAAGTATACTATTGGAAACACACTTATCATCTGCTCTGACAGCCTCTGATAAAGACTGACAACTTACACATGTAAGAACATTAAAAACACTTTGGGAATCACAGGATCTTGAAATCATTTAGAACTGGCAATGCATATGTTAATATTGTAGTACATCTTTAATATTGAATGAATTCCTACAGATCAGATCACCAGTGTTAGAGTATTGGAAGACATCTCCCTCAGAAAGACACTAACAATATTATATAAGTTATGAATGTGTGAATCAAAGACCCAGATATTAATCCACAAACTTTAGAACACCTGATTTTCGACAAAGAAGCAAAAAATATCAAATGGAAAAAGAAAGCATATTTAACAAATGGTGCTGGAATAACTGGATATTAACATGTAGCAGAATGAAAATAGATCCATAGCTATCACCATGCACAAAACTCAAGTCCAAATTGATCAAAGACCTCAACATAAAGCCAGCCACACTGAACCTTATAGAAGAAAAAGTGGGAAATATGCTTGAACGCATTGGCACAGCAAAACACTTCCTAAATATATTCTTAGTAGCACAGACACTGAGAGATACAATTAATAAAAGGGATTTCCTGAAACTGAAAAGCTTCTGTAAAGCAAAGGACACAGTCAACAAGACAGCCTGTAGGATGACAGCCTACAGAATGGCAAAAGATCTTCACTAACCCCACATCAGACAGAGGTCTGATCTCCAAAATATACAAAGAACTCAAGAAACTGGTCATCAAAAGAACACATAATCCAATAAAAAATGGAGTACAGACCTAAACAGAGAACTCTGAACAGAGAAATCTAAAATGGCTGAAAGACACTGAAGGAAATTTTTAACATCCTTAGTCATCAGAGAAATGCAAATCAAAACAACTCTGAGAGTCTATCTTACTCCTGTATGAATGGCCAAGAACAAAAACACTAATGACAACTTATGCTGGAGAGGCTGGGGGGTAAAGGGAACACTCCTGCATTTCCTGTGGCAATGCAAGCTGGATGTCAGTGTGGTGATTTCTCAGAAAATTAAAAAACAACCTTCCTCAAGACCCAGTAATACCACTTTTGGGTATATATCCAAAGGATGCTCAATTGTGCCACAAGGACATGTGCTCAACTATGTTCATAGCAGCATTGTTTGTCATAGCCTGAAACTGGAAACAACCGAAATGCCCCTCGACAGAAGAATGGATGAGGATAAGGTGGTACATTTACATAATGAAGTGCTACACAGCAGAAAAAATAACGACATCTTGAATTGTGTAGGCAAATGGATGGAGTAAGAAAACATCATTTTGAGTGAGGTAACCTAGACCCAGAAAGACATTTATCACATGTACTCATTCTTAAGTGGTTTTTAAACATAAAGCAAAGAAAACCAGCCCACAAATCACAATCCCAGAGAACCTAGACAACAATGAGGACCCTAAGAAAGATATACATAGATCTAATCTACATGGGAAGTAAAAACAGACAAGATCTCCTGAGTAAATTGTGAGCATGGGGACCTTGGTAAAGGGTTGAAGGGAAAGGAGAGGCAGAGAGTGGAACAGAGAAAACTGTAGAGCTCAATAAATATCATAAAAAATATATGAAGGTGCAATTCATCTAAGCCCAGGAAGGAAGAAAAAGTTACTAGCACTACAAGAAACATAACAGAAATTGTTCTGAAACAGCTTATCAATGTATTCTTAATGTAACTTGCTTTTTGACTGTTTATATAACTGGTCCTGTCATTAAGCAGGAGCTCGTGAATGCCTACTATGTTCCTGGCAGGAGAGCAGCAGAATCAGGGACCTCTGACATCGGCATGGTTGATGTGATTTTCATGCACTTGCTTTTTAGATACCACAGAGAGAGGAAACCTGGAGGAGGCAGATTCTGTCCACCGGGGAAGCTTAATGAAACCCAGGGCTTTAGACAGAAAGTCCCATTCAGACCTGACTTCTGTTCTAAGAGACAGCACTTCAGCCTTTTCCTTCTGCTGCCCTATTGGGCTCTTTGTCTCCAGTCCGTGCTGTTTTACATATTTGACATGAGAAAATTAAGGAAAGCTTTGATTATCCCAGATGAATGATTATAGGGGGCACTGACCTCAATTAATACTACAAACAGAGCTGATGCCTTACTAATTGAAATGCACACCTAAAATTTTTCACATTTCAGATACTAATAAGGAAAGGCTAAAAGAATCTGTGGGGTTTGATTTACAATCATTCTTTCAGTTTTCACCTTCCCCTTTCTTCACACTTACCATAATTGATGAAGTGGTTTTATGTTTTAATGTAGGGTTTCCCCCTCATTTGTTTTGTCCACAGTCACAGTCCTTATCTTTGCTAGTTGAGTTACCGCCATACTCTGATATTCTTATTTGTTTGATATTACCAATAGTTTTTAATACGTCATCCTCTCTCACTGTATTTTCAGACTCAAGACAGAGCTCAGATCAGAGATCTAAAATGACAAATGTGTTATTGAAGTCTCTCGTTTTATTTGGGCTCCTGAACCTCTCCAGGCCTAAATGCTTGGAATATTCAGCTTGTGTTCCGGAGGACAGATGCACGCAGTGAGAAGGAAATATGTCAGAATTTGGAAGTGGAGAAACATGTTATAAAAACAAGTGGAAAACTAGTCATCAAATGTCCATTCTTGGCAAGAATAGGCCTCGAGATTTTTTTTTAGCACCTTGAAGCCTGTACAATTTGACAGAGTTCCATAAGTCAGGAATGATAAACTAACTGAAGCAGTTTTTCTGTGCTAAATAAACATGCTTGTGAAGGAGTCGTGCCATCATGGGATCTTAATGTTCAAACATTAATTTTTGATCATTTTGCTATATATCATAGAAGACCTTTATAACAAATGTAATTTTAGCTAAAATATGGATCAGTGTTTATCAACTCCTAGCATATATAGCTGATTAATAAGTATATGTTTACAGAGGTTTTATTATACTCTATTGTATCTATTTCATGTGCATGTGTGTGTGTGTATAAGCCATTATGTGCATGGAAAGCTTGGAAGTTGGGACATCTTGGTAGAGTCGGTTTTTTCTACCACAAGGGGCTTAAAAATTGTATTCAAGTCAGTAGGCTATAAAATAATAGTCTTTATGTACTTAATGTTTCTTTAGACTTAATGTTTCTTTATTTTGTTTGGTTTTTTTTTTTTTTTTTTTTTTTTCCAAAATAGGGTTTCTTTCCGAAACAGTCCTGGCTGTCTGGGAACTCACTTTGTACACCTGGTTGGCCTTAAACTCACTGAGATCCACCTGCTTCTCCCTAGCAAGTTCTGGGATTAAAGGCATGCACCACCACCTTTTTAAAAGTGTATGAAGGCTCATAGTCTACTGAGTATAGCCCTTATATTAAGTTTAAAGATGTTGAAACTGGAAACTTAATTTTATGATACCAGGTTAAATAAAGGCAAGACAAATGGCAACGTATTGCAAATGGATGATAAGGGTAAAGGAAATAAAACCATATGTTGCCCTGAAATTGAGTCCTTAAAAAAAAAAAAGACAATGATGAACACAAACTGTTTAGGTATGCTAATCATTTCAAAGTCTCTTTTAAGAAACAGCATAATGGGAACAACCCTAACTATAAAAGTTGTAGCCTAGGTACTTTTATTTTTATATGCAAAGGGGAGTGTGAGATAGATGAAATTTAATCGAACATCATTCCACTAATCACAATAAATGCCTTAAAAGAAAACTGAACAGGAGTACTTCACCGGACCTGTTCCCTGGCCTATATTTGACCTGCTACATTCTTTTCCATTTAAATGTCAGAGTTTTCATTTTTAGAAGTGACAAATTCTTCTCTTAATGGCTTAATCTGTGGGCTAGCAAGTCTACATAGAAGCGTAAATTCATGACAGTAGAATAAATCATGGAAAGACATTAGTACAGAGGAGTGATTTGGTACTATAAAAGTTATTCAGAAAATATGCATGTCTATGTGAAGGAAAAGTAACTGTAAGCAGGTTACTCTGTGATGTGAAAAAGCAGCGTTGCAGATGTTATCACATCTCTTCAGATAACATTTCCCTGCTTATAAATTGACTTGAATATTGAATCATCATTAAAAAGCACTTTAGGTTAAAATATCTAACAACTAAACTTATTAATAGAATGGCTAAGAATCTTAGGTATAAAGCCAAAGTGATTAGCTATTATGAATTTGTAAACGTTTAAGCATTAATGATGCTTAGATTCTAATTAAGAAATACAACAAAGAAGCAGAAGAAAAATGTAGTTCCCAACTCAAGACAACATTACTTTGGGAAACTAGGGCACATTGGACAGGTGCAACAAATATATTACTTGTAATAATAAAACAACAGAATATTGATTTAAGAATTAAATAAATAAATTAAAAGAAAACACTAAAATAAAGATTGACTTGATTAACAAATGAGTGAAAATCTACTAGAAATATGTCAATTTATTCCTTCATGGAAAAGGGATAATTGTATTTACCTAAAGCAAATGACTTTGCCAGAAGTATTGTACAATTATAGATCAACTGTTTACCTAGAATACCCACAATAACCCATGTACTCTATTAATCCAAGTATACAAATGTTCAGCTATTAATTGGTATTTAGCCCATTCCTTATCTTGATGTAAAACCTGACTAGATTGTTTTGAGGCTCTTTGCTATTTTATCAGGAATTGTCTCTTAAATTATTCTTCTACTTTCATTTTGAACCTCATTTTATAACAACAGAAGAAAATACAGCATAACTGTCTTGTGCAGTATTTTAAACTATTTACCTGATTAATATAGATGTTTAAAATTTTATCTTTGAGAGTTTACTTTAAATATCAAAGTAGCTACATAGTTATGTTTACTTGAAGTGTTTAAGTAAGCATAGTTTTTCCTATGTTGCTGCTTAATAAAAAATACTTTCAAAGCATGCCTTTCTGTTAACATACTATAGCTCTGTAAATATTTTAGTAATACCTAATTGGCAACAACCAATTGTGCTGTGATATAGGGAACACGGATGAGTAGCCCGACATGAATAAAGCTTTGTTGTCATTGAGACGCTAGTGGATCTGTATGAGAGGCATTGACCTTGAAAATTATGTTTTCCTTATATTATTTAATGCTATCCCTGTATGGAATTATATGTCTTTTTAAAACTATGATTGGAGAATTTAATAGAGTAGGAACATAGTATAAATACAAGGTTAAGAAGAGAAATAGCAACAGGACCTAGACAAATATCAAAGACTCAAAATCTAGAACAAGGTAAAGAGAAGTGGTAAAATTGTAGATATTACATGGGGACTTGGGATATTTGAATAAAAATCACCTAAATTCTAATTTTATATGTATTGTCCAAAGAAAAAACTGTCCAGAATGAACACGGAGCTTGGCATGCTGGATACAAAGAGAGAGAGAGAGAGAGAGAGAGAGAGAGAGAGAGAGAGAGAGAGAGAGAGAGAGAGAGAGACTTGTAGACAAATATAAGTAGGGCAAGGATTTACTATTTTATTTTTCCTCAAGAGCAGAATATATGGTATAATGTCATCATGTAGTCGGCTCCCTTCGCTCCCTGACTACACACATACACAGATACCAGTTATCACTAGAATTGCCAGTTATGCTGCTGACAGCTCATTCTCAGTTGGATTTCTTTGCATTCTGACATGTGCCAATCAGTCGCAATTTTTTTCAACTGAATAAAAATAATAAATTCTTCCCTTAGTGGTAATTCAAATTACAGACATGATTTGATTCCTTTTTCATATGAACTATGGTGAAAATTTATAATGATGGTACCCCTATAAATTCCTTAAATAATATATAAGTAACAAGACCAAGTACATAATTAGTGTCTTCTTACACACACACACACACACACACATAGAAAGAGAACTCATATTTTTTTTTTAAATTCCCAACTCATCCTTATTAGTCATTTGTTTATTGCTATGCTAAAATAACAAGACCAAGGCAACTTAAAAGGAGGCATTTATTTTGAAATATGGTTCCAGATGGATAAGAACCCATCACTATCAGGATAGGAATATGACAACACAGTATCAGCACGGTAGGCCCTGGATAGAAGCAGGTGAGAAGGCATATTCAAACCATAAAAGAAGAAGAGAATGACCATAGAAAACAGCATGTGTAATTTAAAACCACAGTTTTTCACCCTGGTAACAAACTTCTAGGAAGGCCACTTTTCCTAATCATTTCCAAAGAGTCTGCAATTGGGACCATGTATTCAAATGCCCAAGAATATGTAGGCGGAAGCTCATTCAAATCACCAAATGGTCTTACTGAAAGGATAACCCAGTTATTTGACTGTGCATGTTATGTGTTTATCTGTTTTTGTTGGCTTAGTTTGGTGCTGAAACTAAGCCTACCTCTGCTGTGTTGCAAGCTACAAATATATTCTTTAAGCATATGTTAACTCAAGAACTGTTTTTACTGCGTTCTGTTTTCTTTTTACCTTTTTTAATATCTTTTTTTACTTTCATGAAATAAAGACTATAAATAATAAATTCAATAAAGAGATTTCTGGAAGAGTTATCAGTGGTGCTGGCGGTATATAATCACAAAGTAAGCTGGAACATGTTACAACTGCTTCAGTTTGGGCAGATGATCAATTTAGGACAGAAAATAAAGTTTCCCACTAAAATATGATATCACTATGGGGACCTTATCACAAAAGACTTCTTTGTGCTAAACTTTGATGAGTTTGTTGGCATTTATTTCATCATTCTAGAGAAATCAAAAGTGAAAAAACAAGGCTCCACTAAAGCCCAACAGCAAAAAATAAAAGCAAACAAACAAACTAAAAAAAATGAAGAAATAAGCAACTTTTGATTTGATGCAAAGAAATAAGAGAATATTTGTATTTAAACTAAAAAGGAAAATTACATTTAAAAAAAGAAAAGAGTTTGTACCTATATTTTAAAGTTTTATTAAGAACCTTAAATGTCTGTACTAATTATCAAGGATGATATTTATTTTTTTAGGTATTGTAATAAAATAAATTTGACAAAGTCTTAAATAATACAAGGCATCTCTGTGCATATATTATAAATATATATCCTTTAAAGCCAGGAAAGCAGTTGCATAATGGGAGATTTTCACCGCTTCCTCTACTGCCCCAATCTCACCCCTGGTTCAAGCAAACAACCTGTTGCAGCTTCCCTTCCCACAACCTGTACCATCTCCAGTGGATCAGACAGATTTCTTTCGGCCCAAACTCCCTTTTCCCCACTCATTGCTTTATTATAGCACCAAACTCTTCAGGCATTACCTAGGAACCCATGGATCACCCCAGATAGGGAAGCAGGAAGACTAATTTTAGATTTTCACCTCTCACCCAAACTCTTCCAAGACCAGTGCCTGAAACTCAGCCCCAGGTTGGTAGTGAGCTGTTTCAGTTTTACCTACCACCCATTCATTCCCTTATATCCAAACAAACACATTGAACTTCCCTTCCAATATTTCTTTTCCCCATCTAATCCCATTATCCTAATTTCCAAAAACAGAAGGCATTATCTTGGAACCACAGGCATTTTCTACCTTTAGACTACTCAGCATAACTACAGACTTCTCCCTGCTCTTTTCCGAATGCATCTCTGAAGTTGTCCTCCTCACTACTTCCACCCCTCACCGCACTATAGCAAAGCATCAGTAACCCTACTGTCTGCAACTATCTCCACCAGACCACCCAGATCTTCTCCTGCAAAGTTCATTTTAACCCATCCTGTTATCTCAGCTCTAAACTCCAGCAGGCCTTCTCTAGGAACCCACCAGTCAAAACTTGCCAGAGAAGCAAGGAGATCAGAGAAGAAATTAAGCAATCTTCAAATCTTCACTCCCTTTCCTATCCTCAGTATCCAACCTCCCAGTATCATTCTCAGCTCTGTAAAGCACTACCGTTAGTGGTATCTTTTCACTCTCATCCCCATTCCCATGTGAACAAAAGATCACGGCCCAAACCCTGTGTACCATCTACTGTGGATCTCCTTAGTCCCTCCCCAAATTCTAACCCATCCTTACCCCTAAGCATCAGTTCCTAATACCTAGAAGTAGATATTACCTGGAACCAGCACCAGACACACCTACCAGGATTCCAGAATAGTATTTTACCAGTGAATACACAACCACCACACTCTTCTTAGAATTAGAGAGGGCAACAAAAACCAAAGAACTAAATAACCACCCAACAAAGACAAGACCAGATATCATACGTTAGACTTACATTCTTCCCAATCCCAGACTCCTAGGCACCAGCATGAAAACACAATGAATAATAGCTAGGACGATATTTCGAAACTAGATAACAGCAACCTCACCACAACAGGCTCTAAATATTTCAACATAGATGAAACAAAAGTAAAAGACTTTAAAATAGTCTTTACAAATATGACAGTCGTCCTTAAAGAATAAATGAACAAATCCTTTAAAGAAATCCATGAAAACACAAAAAGAAAAGAATAAAACAGTTCAAGACCTGAAAGTTGAAATAGAATCAATAATGAAAACGCAAACTGAGAGAAATCTGAAAATCAAAAATTTACTAACTTGAAAGTTTCTCAGAGACAAGTCTCACTAGCAGAATACAAACGATGGAAAAGCTAATGTAAGGAATTGAATGCATAATAGATGAAATAAATATCCAAATTAAAGAGTAAATGTTAACTCTGGAGTTGTGGCTCTTTTGGGAGGTCTTGTACTTAAATGAGGTTTGTGAGCAGTGTGCTACTCATTGCTTAATGGTGACATAGACTCACTGCATCCCAGGAGCTATGGTGGTGAGGATGATTCACAGAGGCACTGAACATACCTCTGCCCTGTTGGACAGGTTGGCATCAAAGAAATCAAGCTGCTACATACATCAGGTTGGCGGCAAAGAAGTCAGGCTGCTGCATTCATAAAGCCCTCACCCATGGGGTTAACGTCTTTGATTCAGGAAGCTACCCTCATATTATCAAAGGACAGACTTAAATACCAGCCCTTTGGCCTGCAATGGTGTCCTGCCTCAAGTTATGTTATGATTGCCGTTGCACAAATCTTGCTGGAAAACCATCCAGTATCTCACTTAAGTTCTAGTTTCAGTATCTCACTTAAGTTCTAGTTTTTGAGATATACCCATAGTAAATTTTTTGAGTGATTAAGAACCTAGATGACCAAAAGTATAGGAAAAAAAAACAAATACTACTGTTCTAAATAAACAAATAACTTAAGAAACAAACATGTAAAACCAAACAAACAACGGCATAACAATAAATTAACTCCAAATCATACTTTACTATCCTCATAGTTCAGTGCCCTGTTCAGCCATGATCAGAGATATTTTCTCCAATAGCAGATGGAAATAAATATAGAGAATCACAAGCCTTTATGTAGAAAGTCCGAGTTCTTAGAACACTTAGACCTAAATGGTATGTCTCCATCAAATCTCACCCCTCAGGGCTTAAGGAAACCCACAAAAGTTGAGGTCCAAAATGTTTAATCGCCAGAAGAGATTGAAGATAGAAAGAAAATAAGAGTTTATATAACTACATGATGATGCATATATGAAGGCACATGACAGCAAGCAGAAGAATCGCATAGTCTGCACCAAATGGGACACTAGTGCTAAAAAAAGTAGACAAATTCTTCCATTCCTAACCCAATAGCAATCACCAATAGATAAACACTTGCACATGGAAATTTAGTTTCTCCAGGGAAGTCCAGCTGGAAAAATGAGCAACTTTTAGGGTTGGCCCCTGTCAAGCAGTAGATGGCCAAGAGAAAGTGAACTCAACTGTAACTTTTGAGGTTACATGTCTTATAATGCGTCAGGGCTTTTTGGCTTGCCTGTTTGTAAATTTTATCTAGTCATTTTCTTTATATTTTTATTCTTATTCTTCAAGGCCTTTGTGTATATATTATGGCACTAGTATTTTTTATAGGATTCCTGAGTGTGGGAAAGAGTGGCTTTGTCTTCTTGTGCCTTCTCTTGGACTCTTTTTGTCTGTTTTGTTCAATTACAATGTGTGTGTTATTTTTTTTTATTTTATATTACTGTTAGCCTTTATAAGTGTCTCTCTTTTCTTTTTCAATGCAAAACAGAAAGGCAGAGGATCTGGATTGGAATGGTGCTGGGGAGAAACAGGGAGGGGTAGAGGGAAAGGAAACTGTAATCACGATATATTCTTTGAGAAAAAAGTCAATTTTCAACAAAAGGAAAAATGTAATACAGTTAAATATATATACTAAAATATTTGCATATATATTTGTATATATACTA
>NW_026067931.1:16080-19780 GCF_014885135.2 Alexandromys fortis | reverse complement strand
TCTCTCTCTCTCTCTCTCTCTCTCTCTCTCTCTCTCTCTCTCTCTCTCTCTCTCTCTCCCTTTCTCATAGCAAGTTTAGTTTATCACTTATTTGGCTCCTTGCTTCTTGCTTGGAGAAATAGAAAAGACATATAGAGTTGAAACTGCTCTCCATCTGTCAGCTCCTGGGCTTCATGTCTTTTCCAACCTTCTAACACTAATCTTTGTAGCCACTGTTAAATCACATCCTAGTGCACCAGCATGAGAGAATACTGTAAGATGGTTGTAAAGAAACAGAAATGTTCACACTGCAATTTGTTTATTAAAAAAATATTGATGAGTGATAAGGAATTTTTTTACACAGTAAATTAAGAATCTCTTCTAAAGAAAAATGATTGGATTTTTTTTCCTGAGTAGACAAAGGTATGAGAACAAAGCCAAAAAAATGAGTAAACATGTCAAAAAAAAAAAAGACTTTAGAATAAAAATGTTAAAAGATAATTTGTTTGGTGATAAATGGCAATTAAAATTTTAAAAGTAGAATTAAATGCAAGAACCTTTGTGAGGACCAAAGGAAATGGACAACTAAAGCAAAACAGTGTTCTCAAGAGATAACAAGGCAGTTGTACTCAGAGTGGCTATGGCGATCTCTGCATAAATTTATGGTCTCCAAATCCCCAGCATGCAAAAAAGAGGTGGGATTTATGTTCTAGCTCTAGCTTAGGAGACATCAATAATTGTTAACCTCATTTTAGCCCCTCTTCTTAGTTCTCCATTCTTTGATTTTGGAGTTCTTTCTTTATTATAGATATTAATTCACTATGAGATGAATAGGTAACAAATATTGTCTTTCACTCTTTGGACTTCCTCTTTTGTCAACATTTGTTCTTAATTTTCCCAAAGCCCATTTCTTTGTATATATATTGCACTCTTCTCTGGTACTGCACTTTTTGCTATGTGAGTTTTATTACTTCGTGGGCTACTACATGGGAAAGTACTAATAAGATCTTGGAGATTTTTTGGTAAAATCTGAAAAATTTTGTGTAGAAAATGACACATCAACAGTAAGTTATATTTCTTCTTTGAGATTCTTTCATTTAAAGGTCTTGTTAAAAAATTCATTAGTGTTGATAAATTCTCATAAACTCACAGTAAGACACTGAGAAGAGAAGCTTCTATTTTATGGTACCTAAAAAATTTCAATCTGTCTCAAGTCAATGAAATATTAGCCCTAGCATTATTTCCTATGTAATTAATGGGTGTGAATGCATTCAATTTTAACACTATCTACCTATTTCTCTCATGTGTTTTATTACTGCTAAAATGATGTGGTTCAATTTTAAATGTTGAGAAAACCTGTAAAGAAGCTAGAAAAGGTGCTTAGTCATTGAGAACATTGCTACCCTTGAAGAGGACTACCTTGTGTTTCTAGCTTCCATATGAAAGCTTAGAGTCATCTACAACTTCAGTTCAGAAAACTAAAATGTGTATATATGTATGTGATATATATTATATATATCACATACATATATATACACACATATATATTATAAATAGTATAAATAAAGGCTTTAGAACAAAGAAAATATGTCAAAACTAAGATGTACTATGTTGGCTTGTGATAGAGAAGTCAGTGGTATTTTTCTAAGGTCAATGTGCTAGTACTTTGGTACAAGATGCAGTAGTATTCATGAATATATTCCTTTCACTGTTTTACTTTTTATTTATTTTTGTAGAGTGCATCTATGATTATATAAACCAATTAAAATTCCAACAGAAATTAACAATGGAACTATTATATGAATTAGCAATCGTACACATGCACACACACAAAAGAAATAAATACATCAACTTATATAGACTCCCACATGTTCACTGAGGTTTCTGTCCTTCCTGATCCTGTAGTCGTTCAGTCCCAAATAAACACACAGTAGCCTATACTAACTATAAACTGATTGGCCTATTAGCTCAGGCTTTTTATTAACTTTTATATCTTATATAAGCCCATCATTTTTGTCTGTGTTAGCTACATGGATTGGTACCTTTTTCGGCTAGGCAGTCACAATTTGCTTGCTCAGTGTCTGGCTTCCTATGTGTCTACTGTGGCCTGACACTTTCTCTTCCCAGAATTCTCCTGTTCTCATTGCTCTGCCTCTACTTTCTACCTGGTCACCCTGCCTATACTTCCTGCCTGACTACTGACCATTCAGCATTTTATTAAACAAGTACAAAGATATGCTTTATCTTTCTAAAAGAAAGAAATAGAGGCAAAGTGAAAAACACTGGACCAAATCCAACATAAAACCCAGCAGAAACATTCCAAATTTTAAATTTCCATGTCTGAAGACAAAGGGCAAATATTGTTTCAACCTTACAGCTTTTCTAGGTGCTACATAGTTCTCTCTTTTGAGTTGTCTATTCTCTGTAAGTTGCTGTACTAAGCAGACATCCAGTGTTTCTGGTACCTTCAATATCCTGGGATCCCAAGAACAACTCAAGCTTGAAGTTTACAACTTTATACAATATCCTTGAATGCTTGGTTTTCAGTTGGTAGAACTGCATTCAAAGGATTAGGAGGTGTGGCCAGTGTACTCTGTGTATGCAAGTTTGTAATTTTCAGTTGACCTACCAAAAAAAAAGACTCTATAATTTTATTCACATGCCATAAGTTTAAATATGAAAATACTATCTTAACTTGGATTTTACTCCTTATAAACCTGCATGAGGAAGTATTTAATTTCTATGGGTTTATGAATTTTTGTTATTGTTAAGCATTTTATACTTTACCTAACAATGTTATACAAATCAAAAGTAATATTCCCTGACGTTAGTTTAATTTTATAGTAATTATGTATTTAATGTTCTTATATATTTACGGCTAATGTGTAAGCAATATGATTTTGTTATAAATAGCATTACTTTTATGTGTTTATAGCATTTTCCTTTGTATGTTTATGTATTTTTCTTTTCCAATTTGCATATGTTATATTCTTTTATATGTGTAGTAAGGAGACTATAAAAGTTAAGATATGCTTCATGATTTTATAGCTATTTTTAACATTTTTGTTATACAGCTTCCTTAATTTTGAATTTTATTTTGTGATTATTAATCTTTTCCAAAATAGAAATAAATTTTATGTATAAAATTTGTCAAAAATGTAGGCAGACTTTATTGGCTATGTTCCTTTAACCTATTAAGTGATAATTTGCTTGTCATAATTATGTTACTCTGGTTTCTATTCACAAAGGGAACTGATAATTGATGTGTCTTTTTTGCATTTTCAGCTCTATTTTTGCTATTTTGGTGTGTTAGTATTACTGATTGGAGATGAGAATAAGCATGAGTATCTTAGAATCAACACCTTGTACAGAAAAACTAAAATTCTTCAAAATATTTTAATCTTGATGCTCTAAATGGAAAATGCCTTGTTTGAACATAATATGAATTGGTACCAAAACATGAATAAAGCAAAAATATTTCCCTAAATTGGCATGAGGTGAAGTGCATGTATATAAGTTACAAAAAGAAGATGAATTAATTTGATGTTTAATTGAGAGCTATACTAAGTTGCTTTATTATTCACTGGTAAATATCTACAAATCCCTCCCAAAAAAACAGCAAAAACCAATAAAGAAAACACATTTATTTTTATCTCGAGCACACTGAGAATATTGATTGTGTTATCCTTTTTGTGAATACAATAGAGTCTGATTTTATATA
>NW_026067931.1:14414-15678 GCF_014885135.2 Alexandromys fortis | reverse complement strand
TCTCTCTCTCTCTCTCTCTCTCTCTCTCTCTCTCTCTCTCTCTCTCTTTCTCTCTCTCTCTGTCTTTTCCAAAGCAACATATCCTTAGACACTAATTTTGAAGTCAAGATATCTTTTGTTGGTTTAACTTAGCAGTTCCCAGAATCAAATGTCTCTCTGCAGTCATAAAAAATCAAAATCAAAGAAAAAAAACAATAATATATAAAATCTAGACTTGCTGCATATATTCATATGTATATGTTCAGATTTCCCACCTGACTTCATTCTACCCTGCCATAGGATAAAAGAGCTTATTTAATAACCAATGGTATTAAAACATATTTATAGCATAGAAAGGGAAATCTCACATCAAGCAACAGTTGTAATTGTTATAATCTCCAAATTAAAAAAATTAAAATAAAACATAGTTTAAATATGTCAGAATTTTTTTTTGCCTTATTTCTCTTCAGTGTTGTGTTTTTTGTAGACCTTAAGAAGAGAAGGATGATGGTTTAGTTGTAGCGTGGCGATCTGCTCACCAACCCACAACTCCAAAATATATAAAGAACTCAAGAATCTAGACCGTAAAAGGCTAATCAACCCAATTATTAAATGGGGCACTGAGCTGAACAGAGAATTCTCAACAGAAGTTCAAATGGCCAAAAGACACTTAAAGTCATGCTCAACTTCCTTAGCGATCAGGGAAATGCAAATCAAGACAACGTTAAGATAGCATCTTACACCTGTCAGAATGGCTAAAATAAAAAAAAAAAAAACACAAATGATAGCATTTGCTGGGGAGGTTGTGGAGAAAGGGGTACACTCATCCATTGCTGGTGGGAATGCAAACTTGTGCAACCACTCTGGAAAGCAGTGTGGAGGTTTCTCAGGAAATTCAGGCTCAACCTACCCCTGGACCCAGCAATACCAGTCTTGGGAATATACCCAAGAGAGGCCCTATCATGCAAGAGAAGTATATACTCAACTATGTTCATAGCAGCATTGTTTGTAATAGCCAGAACCTGGAAACAACCTAGATGCCCTTCAATTGAAGAATGGATGAAGAAAGTATGGAATATATACATATTAGAGTACTACTCAGCAGTAAAAAACAAGGACTTCTTGAATTTTGCATACAAATGGATGGAAATATAAAACACTATCCTGAGTGAGGTAAGCCAGACCCAAAAAGAGGAACATGGGATGTACTCACTCATATTTGGTTTCTAGCCATAAATAAAGGACATTGAGCCTATAATTCGTGATCCTAGAGAAGCTAAATAAG
>NW_026067931.1:5449-7851 GCF_014885135.2 Alexandromys fortis | reverse complement strand
CGGGAACTCACCAAGGCCAGCTGGCCTGGGTCTGAAAAAGCCTGGGTTAAAACAGGTCTCACTGAACATAGTGGACAATGAGGACTACTGAGACCTCAAGAACATGGGCAATGGGTTTTTGATCCTACTGCACATGTTGGCTTTGTGGGAGCCTAGGCAGTCTGGATGCTCACCTTACGAGACCTGGATGGAGGAGGGTGGTCCTTGGACTTCCCACAGGGCAGAGAACCCTGATTGCTCTTTGGGCTGATGAGGGGGGGGGACTTGGTGGGGGGAGGGGGAGGGAAATGGGAGGCGGTGGCTGGGAGGAGGCAAGAGTCTTTAATAAATAAATAAATTTAAAAAAAACCTAAAAATTTCAAATGCTAAAAAAAAAAGAAGAGAAGGATGATATCTCTACTCTCTGTTGAATCCAGAACCAGTATCTTCTCTTTTGTTAAGAAAAGTTCCACAGCTTGTTGCTCTACAAACAGCTACTACTCCTTTCTTGCGTTCTTGTTACTTTTATCCTCTTCCTATACCTACATTGTATTTTTCTTGGAATGTTAGATTTTAAATATCTCTTAATTTTAATTTTTATGAAAAATTGCCATAGTGAAAAATGTATTTCCCAAATGAATTTTTGAGGATGGGAAGAAAGTTTTATTTTAGCTTATAGATTACTTTGTATCATCAAGGGATGGCAGTGAAGGGGATACAGGCAGGAATCTATACTCAGAAACCATGGCAGAATATTGCTCTGATCTCAACTCATATTACATTCTAATTTAAATTTCTTTTCTTTTTTAACTATACCAGGTTTTATCTACATTGCCATGAAATTAGCTTTATTTTTCTAAGTTAAGTATTTATCACCATATTTCAGTGTTGGTAATTATAAGCAAAACCATAAACATAAACAGGCTTGGGATCTTTAGAGAATGATTTAATATCAGGCCAGCAATATTAATTTGTGATTAATGTGCAACCTCAAGTGTTTATATTTTAATATTTAATAACAAGTGATTTTTATCTTGTGGAAACTCATTTTTTTAATCAAATTCGATCGAGTTTTACCTACTTTTAAGTCAAGAAAATTCAAAGGTTTGCATTTTGGGGGTGTTTGAAATGCTATTCAACAGTTAAAAAAATTATAGAGTCTAAAATATTACTTTCTAAGCCTATATTTGGCTCTTCACAATAGAGTATTGACTTACCTGAAATTTCATAACTAGGAAAACATAGTTTCTCTAGTAATGAACAATTCTGACATTACAAGATAATGCTTTGCTATCTTAATAACTCTCAAAGTAAATATTTTAACTTTTAGAAAAAAATATCAATGAAGTATTGCTGGAGAAGAATTTTCCATACTGAACACTGTGTATTGCTCAATTTCTTTCTCTTGTTTTTAAATACTTCCCATTGATCTTTTACTTGTGTTTTTCTACATAACTTGTTCTATTATGTTGACATTTGCTTCACTTTTTTGGAAACTTTTTTCCTCTAAATTTTATTAGTTCTTTAAGAATTCCATCCAATGTATTTTGGCCATATATAGCCATTGCATACACACCCAAGTTTGTTGTCTTTTTTTTTTTAATTTATACTCACCAAGTACAGTTTACATTGCCCATATAGTCTTAGCTGTAAAGCTGGCAGTAGCCAGGAAATCTGCCAGGACCCATACCTTTGAAGAAAACAAACTATTGCCATCCCAGCATTATAAATTACATGCATCTCTTTGGCTAGAAATAGTGTTCTATGCCTAATTCTTTCCTGCTGAGATTTTGTTTGGCTTCAGCTTGTGAAGGTCTTCTGCCTGCTGTTAAACCCACTGTGAGTCCATATGGGCAACCACACTGTTGTGCCCAGAAAATGGTGTTTCCTTGTTTTCATGTACTACCTTTAGCTTTTACAATGTGTTGTACCATCTTCCACGATGATCCCTGAGTACTGGGTTAAGGGATGTAACACATGTCCCATTTGGGAATGAGCATTACACAGTCTCTTGTTATACATACTTTGACCAGATGTGGGTCTCTATTAATTGCTATCTAAAGAAAAAAGTACTCCTTCTGGGCACATCTGCTTCTTTTTTTTTTTCTAAACTTTTCAGGTGTGCTGTTAAGTCTCCAATGTATGCTTTCTCCGTTTTCTTTTAGTGGGCACTTAGTGCTATGAACTTTCCTCTTAGCACTGCTTTCATAGTGTCCCATAGGTTTGAATATGTTGTCTCTTTATTTTCATTAAATTCAAGGAAGACTTTAATTTCTTTCTTAATTTCTTCCTTGACTCAGGTGTGGTTCAGTAGTTGATTGTTCAGTTTCCATGAGTTTGTCTGCTTTCTGGGGGTAGCATTGTTGTTGCCTTCTAACTTTATTCCGTGGTGATCTGATAAGACACAGGTGGACACTGATATT
>NW_026067931.1:1026-4098 GCF_014885135.2 Alexandromys fortis | reverse complement strand
AGAAATCTTTAATAAATAAATAAATTATAAAAAAATAAGAAAAAACATCTAAAAAGTATGATTGATGCATATGAGAAATAAAAAATAAAAAAACTGGATATATCTATCATATGGCCCCTTTTAATCTTCAAACAGAAAGATAGTATTTCAACAGACTACTAAAAATGGAAAGTATTTTTGACATTTATGCTGGTGTGTACTAACACGCATAAATTTGTTACATAATAAATGAGGAAAATACTTTGATAAAAAAATAAAGAAAAAAGTAGCTTCTCTGATAAGGGTTGACAGCCACACTAATCAAAGGATTTAAGATTAATATGTTAGGTATGGTTTTGTTACTCCGTGAACTTACCAAAATAATAGTTTTTTTCCTAGGTGAGACAAGTCTTGGTTCATTTTGTCCCCTATGATTGTGTCAGGCATCGTTTTTGACTTGTGGAGTAGGCCTTATTACTTATTGCTTATTACTATGATTTTTGTATCACAATTAATCAGTGGGCATATCTTTCTGGCCAGCTATTATTGTCCTTCACAGGATCCACATCTTGATTAGACTGGTAATTTCCCTCCTCTTTTATCTTCTGCATCATATAAACTGTTTTTGTATGAGTGAGACTGTATGAGTGAAGCATCTCAGTTAATACTGAGCTCTCCATGATCTATGATTCAAGTTATGTGGTCTCTTCAGTCGCAAAGTCTGTTCAGTTCTGGAGGATAGCAGGAGGAGCACTGGCAAACAGCCTGCAATGCTTTATTCCGTATGAATCTAATTTAAAATGTAACATTAGATTATTAGCTGAGCATTTAAAGAAGTAATTCCATCTTCTTGAGTAGGAATTACACCTCATTAAGGGAAACACTGCTTATGTTAATAGGGAATTAATCATGACAATGGAAAAGTTTTGTTATGTTAAATAAAGTTGTATTTAAAAGCCTACTAAAATAATTTCGTTTTTAGTAATTTTAACTTTGTACATTTAAGTGAAGACTAACTTTGAAACAGTTTTTTGACCATAATTCTTTACTTGCTATTATTAGATTTATACTTTGCCTCATTCTGTTGAAGGAATCATTATGTATTGAGAAAAAGTTAAGAAAAAGAAAGTGTGAGAAGGGAAAGAATAGAAAAAGAATCAGAACAAGAATGCTCCTAGCCTTGAATCAATTACATTCGTATTTGCAAAAACATGTGATTATCTACTGTCAACATTTTAATTTCTGGAAGGAGTTTTAAACAATATCTTTTATATCAGTGAACTTTAGTGAAAATTCCTGTGAAATGTGTCCATTTGATTATTATTTGTTATACATCTCAGATCTGCTAATATTTAAAGACTGAAATTAGATGACAACCATGTGAAGGTCAACCCACATCATGTTGATGTCTGTCTTTGAACTTCAAACAAACTGATATTAGTTGCTAAGTGTACCAGCAGCTTTTTTTTTCTTGGGGCACACAGATCTACTAGAGTGAAAACTCAAGGAAGATTGAAAGCCACAGCATCTTAGGAAGGGTTTTGGAGCCAATAATGCCAAAATATTTATTTATTAAATTTATTATCTTTTAAATCTATTATTGCATTTATTTAAGTGAGGGGGTAGCAGGAATTGGTTTGAAACCAGTCTCCTTAGAAAGTGTCTTTACTCCTTAGCCCTTCTGTAGCACTTTGTAGTCACATAGTTATCATTATACTATTCCTTTCTCTCCATTTTATGTTTCCTTAGCTTCCTTTTTTATTTGTATGTATTTGTCCAATGAAATTAATTCGTAGTTCATACATGTCATCATGCACTTGTTCTTAAACACTCTCTGCTCCCTTCTCTGCCCCTCCCCCACTACTGATCCTCTCTCTTAATACAGTTCTATGGCAATGCCTACCTTTCAGTATGTCTACGAATAGATTTTAATACTGTTTTCATTTATAAAATCAATTAGAGTTAAAGGATTTTGGTAGATGAGAGGATAAGCCCAAACTTTCTTGTTATTCTGCAATTAAAGACACATTCCAACGCAGGCTTCCTGGTACATATTTTTGTTTTGTTTTGTTTTTTTCGCGACAGGGTTTCTCTGTGGTTTTGCAGGCTGTCCTGGAACTAGCTCTTGTAGACCAGGCTGGTCTCGAACTCACAGAGATCGGCCTGCCTCTGCCTCCCAAGTGCTGGGATTAAAGGCACCTAGTACATATTTTTAACCTCAGCATGACAGAGATGGAGGCCAAAGATTCAGAAATTCTTTTTTTTCTAGGTTATAAAATGACTTTAAAGTCAACCTTGGATACATAAGAACTTGTCTCAAAAACAAAATAAAAATCAAGCAAAGAGTAAACAACAAGAAGAAAACATAAAAGAAAAAGAAATAAAGCCCTAGGACCTGCCCAGCTCATGTGCCATTTAACTGATACCCACAAGTGGTCCATAGCTGAATATATTATCAAGAATCAGTATAGAAAAATACCCCAATCAGAAATATAGCATATCTTAATATATAAATTAATATACAGAATAGTCTTGATGAGATATTTATTACAGGTTACATCATGGTGACTATGTATAGAGCAGAAATTTGAGGAACTTAAAGACAAACAAAAATGTTTACCTTTTGGCAAAGATTTCTAGTTGCAGCATTGTTTTCCCTGTTATATGGTGACTTCTGTTAGATTATTTCTATGTATATATCTTAAGCAGCTTTTGCAATAGTCGGTTTCATTTCAGTAGATATATTAAGCACATTTAACATAAAAACTCTGCCTGCAGTAGATGGTAAAAAAAAAAAATGAACTCATTGGTATTTTTGTAGACTTAGGGCTTTATATGGACTTTTTCTCTTATTGTTGTTTTGCTTGTATATCATCATTTCTGGTTGTATGTTATTTTTATGTTTTCTTTGTATATGTATCATATGCTTTTTCTTTGCTGTTTTTAACTATTTTAACTCTACGTTATTTTGTTACATTATATCTTCACCTGTGTGTTTTCTTTTTTATCTTTTTTTTTCTTTTTTTTAAATTTATTTCTTTATTAATTAATTAAAGATTTCTGTCTCTTCCCCACCACCGCCTCCCCTTTCCC
>NW_026067931.1:0-968 GCF_014885135.2 Alexandromys fortis | reverse complement strand
AAGGACCACCCCCCTCCATCCAGGTCTAGTAAGGTGAGCATCCAAACTGCCTAGGCTCCCACAAAACCAATAGGTGCAGTAGGATCAAAAACCCATTGCCATTGTTCTTGAGGTCTCAGTAGTCCTCATTGTCCGCTATGTTCAGCGAGACCGGTTTTAACCCAGGCTTTTTCAGACCCAGGCCAGCTGGCCTTGGTGAGTTCCCGATAGGACATCCCCATTGTCTCAGTGTGTGGGTGAACACCTCGCGGCCCTGAGTTCCTTGCTCGTGCTCTCTCTCCTTCTGCTCCTGATTTGGATCTTGAGATTTCAGTCGGGTGCTCCAGTGTGGGTCTCTATCTCTGTCTCCTTTCATAGCCTCCTGAAGGTTAATATTCAGGAGGATGCCTATAGGCATGGAGTTCGATAGGTAGGGAGGTCGGGAGGATCAGGAAGTACTTGTGGGATGGGAAGCAGTGATCACAATGCATTTTATAAAAATATTTTCAATAAAAATATATTAAAATGTTTTACATTACATTGAATTTATATCAAAGGAAACTGTTTAAAACATGAATATAAATCTTAGTAAGACAGATAATTCTCGAAGAATTTTAGAATTATCATATTCACCTCTGAAAGTTCGTCCGTAATATGCCAATGCCTATGGCAACAGTTAACTCCTAGTTTTCTGGAAGGGTGGAAGGTCAGTTATTGTTTCAGGCCCTTCTCACAGCTTTTGTCGTCAAGGAGCTGTACTGGTCATTGGGAGTTTACTAATTCACAGCTCCTCTTGCTCAGTATTTCAAGAAAAATACACATTTTTAGCACTAGATAGGGAGTGACAAATACTTATCACTCATGCACACACCTTGGAGTACTTCACCGCTTGTCCCATGCCCCAAGTCCCAATCCAGGATTCCTACTGCTGAAAGAAGAAGAAGAAGAACGAGAAGAAGAAGGAGGAGGAGGAGGAGGAGGAGGAGGAG
>NW_026067930.1:26205573-26212317 GCF_014885135.2 Alexandromys fortis | reverse complement strand
GGAGGAGGAGGAGGAGGAGGGGAAGGGGAAGGAGAAGGAAGAGGGGGAGGGGAAAGGGGATTATTATTATTATTATTATTATTATTATTATTATTTAATTTTTTGAGACAGGGTTTCCCTGTGGCTTTCAAGCCTGTCCTATAGCTAGCTCCTGTAGACCAGACTGGACCCAAATGCTGGGATTAAAGGCATGTGCCACCACCGCCATGCAAAAATACATATTTATGATTCAAAGCAGCCTGAAAGAGAAATGTTCCTTCTCATTTTAGTCAGGAATTTTTTTCTCATCTAGTAGTGATCATGGTGAACTTTGTAAACTTCTTTCTGTTTCTTTAAAATGTAATATTTACCTAAATTTCCAATTTGCATTTTAAAGTTTTCTTCATTTGAGAACTTTTTTCAAACAAAATATATTTTTGTTCCTTTTCTGTAGGTGTCTTTATCACTTAACAGTTTAATTTAAATGTCAGACATTTTTCTCAATTGTGTGCCAATTGAAAATTTATAGTTAGATTAGTGTGTTTTTCTTTGTTCCTATAATTGGTATAGTTTTCTTTCCAAAACTAAATAATTATAATTGCACATTTACTGAGTTTTCATTAGATGCAAGTAAGGCATTATGCTATTTTATATTCAGGACTTCATTAAATCTTTATAATACTCTGTGCAGCAAGCATCACTGACAATGCCATTGTTTAGATGAGAAGTTGGGTTCTGAGGAGCTGATAACTTGCCTAAGAGCTGGAATTTGGGCACAGCCTATCAGATTCTAGAACTAAAACTGGCATCATGTCACCAAGACTTTGTTAACAGTTTTCTCTGGTACCTCACTTTTAGCAGAAGTGAACTGGGATAACTATCTCATTGTACATTGCCAACAAATTTCCATAAGATTTTCAAATGTATTACAACTAAATATAGCAGTTAATGGTCTTAAAAGAAAGAGAATAAACAGAAATAGACAACTATATCTCATAGTTTGAGCTTTATAAATATGTGGTTCTGATGATTGTAAGGCTGACAAGCCTAGAGTCTTTAGCAAGATAATACAAGGAAATCTGGAAGATGCTAATGTTACAGTAAGAGGCAGGATTTCACTTCTTTAGGAACCTGTCTTCATTATAAATCATATGATTAAAGGAGACCTACTCACATTGTGGAGGGTAGTTTTCTGTACTCAGCATCAAATGATTGCACATATTAGCCACATTTATAACACCTTTACCAAATAGCTAAGTTAATACCTGGTTAGTAAGTGGAGAACATTAAGTGTCTTTCTTGACTTAAGAAATTAATCATTTCACAATATATAACAAGAAAGTAACTTTGGTAATACAATAACTCAGTATTGCTACTTACAGTCTCCATGAATAAAGAACAACACCTTTTATATACCATTGCCTTAAGGATAGGTGTACTCAACAGAACTATAAAATGATGTACTATTTGCAAGAACCTGAAACTATATTTATTATTTTTTATTATGTGTAGTTGTCATGTGGAGCCCAAGTAATTAAGTATATTTCATCTCAAGAAATTTTGTTTTATTGGTCACTTTAGCCTCCTTATATCTATATATCTATGTATCAATATATCTATGTATGTAAATATGTATATATACATATATATAAATTATCTATCTGTATCTATAAATAACAAGTATTTGTACCACTTACTATTATTTGTGTTCCTTTGTCTGGGAACCACAGAAGCATATGAATGACTCAAGTCAAAAATACAAGTTTGGGATTGAGAAGATGACTCAGTCAGTAAAATGCTTTCTGGCTAAACTGAGGTCCTGAGTTTTTATTTCAAGCATACATTAGAAAGCAATTTCCAATGCCAATGTGGTTACAAAGAATACTTAGTGGTCACTTTGCATAATTAATTTCTCAAGTTTTTAATTCTGTGAGGTTTTGTGCAACATATGACATTGAAATACAGAGCAACACATGTTTCTAGTCACAGATATATAGGGCATTAAATGTACTAAAATCATATTAAAATATTTCCCTACAAAATATTCACTTAAAAAAAATAATGCAGGACAGGCTCCAAAAGCTACAGAGAAACTCTGTCTTGAAAAAAAAAAATAAAGAAATAAAACAAACAAAAACCAAGAAAAATGCAAATCACTTAGAAATGGTTTGGTTTTCACAAGATACTTTATTTTCCTTTTTAAAACAATTTTATTGCATTTATTTACTTACTTTAACCTTTTGTTCTCCATATTGTTATCTCTGTCCCTCTCCCCACCACATCTCTCCCCATCCTTCCCTTCCTTTTTCTCTCTTTCCATCACTCTCTCTGCCTCTTTCTCCCTTTCTCACAATGGGTGTGTATGTGTGTGTTTGGACTCAGACATATGCATATTCACATCCATGGTGGTACGTGTGTGTCACAGTGAACATGTGAATGTCAGAGACAACTTTCTCCCACAGCTCTTTTCTCTCACAGCATTAGGTCTCAAGGACTGAACTCAGTTCTTCGCTTTCTCATCAGGCAGCGTTATCCACTGAGTCATATCTCTGGCCCATTAAGACTTTTCTAAATAATCAGAAGCATTAACCATAAACATAAATTCCTCAACAAAACTTTTTTTATTTTAAAACAATTATACAATATTACTAAGAACAATAAAATAGCACACTTTTGAGTATTTTTTTGACAAAAACTTAGACTAACTTTACACCAGTGTCTTTACATTAGAACATTCGTAGTTTCAAAATAGAAGAATCTTATTTATAGTTTCAAAATTGCAATTATGTTTACAACTGGGGTTGTAATTTCTCTCCCATTCATCAAAGCCCTGGTTAAGGAGAGATAAGATTATCTCCTCAATGAGGGCAGTACGTATGTATGTATGTATGTATAAAGAGGCTCAGAGTGGCATAATTTTATGATCAAAACCTGAAAAGTAGAAAATATTTTCAAGGTGTTGATAAAGCACCAGGAAGGATTCATTGTGGTAGAACTGGAAAGAAGTCAACAGCACTACGGCACTCTGGACTAAGTGGTGACAGTGAGACCAGAAGCTTCTGACCTCAGAGACACATGAATCAGTTTTAATACATTGCTTGGTTCTAAACGAATTAATTGTTCAAGGTCTATAAACTGCATTAAATATCATGCACTTTTAAGAACAATGGCAGCATAACTCTCTGAAGGATAGTAATCAGGTGAATGCCACATTTTCATTTCCACAAAAGAAGATTGTATTATGTTGTCTAAATGATAAATTATTTGTTTTATTGCTTTTATTTTACTTGTGGTTACTTGTACGTTGGAGGTGAAATAAACTATTTGTGGAGGAATGCTTTCGTCAAGTAGATGCTCTCATCCTGCACAGCAAAAGTGTGATCACTGAAACACTAGATCTCTGCTTTCACGTGCTCAGTACCACTAATACATCAAGGGTGGTTTTGTAGCTTTAATGGATTGAAACCAACACAGCCAATAAGAACATGAGAGAAAATACAATATCCACATTTCAGAAGTTAAAATGAAGATGGTTCATATCAAGTTACTGAAACAGCAGAAGACCAAGAAAAATGTGTATATTTCAAAATTATCATCAGAGTCATGAAGGCTGCTGTAAGAAAAGGCTGCCCTGCCTGGCTTATCCACATTAGAAAGGCATTTTCCACTTGAGAGACTGAGGTGTTTCTCTGTTCTAAGCCCAACAGCTTGGGTATCTGGTGAAGAACAACTCCCAGCTGCACACATATAACTTCTTTCTGGGTCCCCAGAAGATAAAAATGGATGTTTTGTTTTGTTTTCATAAGTTTCCTTATCCTGTATTAAGCAGTTTTTTTTTAAAAAACAAACAAACAAATAACACAGAATATATTTGACATTTAAAAAAGTGGGTTTGCTGCACCACTTCCACAATGGAATTTGAATAGTCTGATGGTGGTTGTAAGTGTGTTGGAGAATTCCAAAATGAGTCTTCTCCATATTGTCTGGTTTTCCTTGTGCATTTCTCTGGAACCATTGTCATAGTATCAGATCTGTGCAATACTAATAAATGTTCTAAGCATTTCTCAGTTTAATAATCAACTGACAAGATTAACATCATAAATTTCACCCATGTTGATTCTGGCCTGAAGAACAAATCTAACTCCTGAGACTCAGTTTCTGACTTCCACATATCAGCAATGGGTTTCAACAAATGAAAATGGAAGGAGAGCCATTAACACCATAGCACCCCTTAAATTATGTGTAATGTTTGGTACCTCTAACAGAAGACATTTTTAAACATCTAAAATAGCATTAGGTAGATACATACATAACACAAGCACACTTGAATTTCTTTATCCAATTTAGAGAAATAAGAGAATACTCTTTTCTTATGCCAGTAGATGCCCGAAGAGGAAATCGTAAGTGTCTAGTGTTGGGCACCAGATACAGTGGCAAACAGATTTCAACAAGCTAAGCTCTGAGAGAGTGACTGTGGAGCATGCAGCATCCTCTGAAAAAGTTAGCACTTCAGCCAGACTTCCCCAGGCAGGACACGGGAAGAAATGTCTTTCCAAATGAATGTCTCACTCATTACAAGCATGAATGACTTCTAGCTTATTTCTCTACTGTTCCCCATGAGTCAGGCTCTGCAGGTAAAGTGGGCTGATGCAGACCACACGTCTTTATTTCTATTCTTATATACCCTTCAAAAAATGACTCTATAGAATGAGAAAAGCAGGTCCCACTATGAAAATATTTACCAGGTGAAAAAGGAACAGATCAGAACAGGTTGAGGAGAGATTTCTATCAAAAACATGAAGTTGATATAATGTGTGAATGCATTGAAGGAACTTTTACAATTATAGCCAAGAAGCCACTGTAAAAATCAATGATAATTAATTAATTGCAATAAAATTATTAATTCTGGTACAAAAATAAGAGTATACCAGCTAGCAAAAAAAAAAGGCAAACTTCATACTTTGCTTAAGACACACACTCTAGCATATTGACAGCATAAATCCAATTAAAACCAAATTATGATAAAAATTGTAGGGTTGTGTAAATGTAGGTACTTGGGTTGTGCTTTAAATCATTCGTTTGAATAAATGAATAGATAATGATTCCTGTGAACAATAGGCTCTGGGAAGCACATGCTTCTTACTTAGAGAAATGAGAGGGGAAGAAAGCCGACCAACTAAACCAGCTGGAAATGCTATTTTTGGATATCAGCTATAGGTGGGAGGATGAAAGATTTCTTGTAGTGCTCTTTGATTCCTTTTAACATTGAATATGCACATAGATTTCTTAGAGCACAAAATATAATTAAAAAAGCAAAAATTTCTCATTTTAAAATCAGTGTATTTGGAAATATTGAGTTCATGTAAATATTTCACCCAAGTAGGCATTGTTAGCAAACTGTGGGAGTGCATACAAACCTCACATATGCCAACTGCCATCTTCTCCTTATTAGTTTTAAGCTAAAAGGTAAAACACATGGAAAATAGTATTGACAGCGTGCACTAAGAAAATCACAACTCTGATGATATCAGGAGGAAATTCGATGAATGACATATTCATAAGAAACATAGTAACTAGCTGGATCATTGCCTGGTGAAATTTCAACATAGGACTGAACAGTAACTCTTAAAAGTAATTTGATTTCTTTAATAGAAAACACAAAGACTAGGAAAGTTGGGATTTGCAGTTTGCTATAGGAAATTTAAGGTGTTTAATAAAATATATATAGAAGGATCAACCAATGAAAAAGCATATTTATTAATTCTATGCATATTATCTTTTTTTAATTACTGGTACACAGAATTAATAACATCTCCTAATGAATGACTATGGCTTATTCAGAAAAGTACACTCTAAAAATGCAGAAATTATGTTTGTGATTTCTATTCCATTAATGTGAGGTGAAACCTAATTACTGCCCTGAGGTAAAAGCAGGATTATCTTCTTCAACCTACTCAAATAGTACTATGCAAACCATTCATATGAGAATAAAATGATATTGTATTTATTACTTTAGTCATTGTTGTGACAAAATACCTGGAAAAGGAAATAAAATATAGTTTCTTTGGGGTCACAGCCTCTCATACGGGAAAGGCATGCTGACATGGCAAGTGTTGGTACATATTTGCTAATCACTTTTAAAGCAAAATGACTAGACATCAGTTGTCAGTAATACAACAAACAAGATTTTGTTCATTTCATCTATTTTTAAAATATTTTCTGGGCACTGAGATGTGACTAAGTGGATAAAATCACTTTGCCTACAAGCACAAGGAACTGAGTTCTAATCTACAGAACTTATGTAAACAGGCATGACTGTAAATAACAGCAACCCAAACATTAGAGGGGCACAGAAAGATGAAGCCAGAGAGCTCCTGGGTCAAGCATCCCAGCTGAAATGTTGAGCTTCTGCTCATTGAGAGACCCTGTCTCAAAACAATGCAGTGATGGAGGAAGGTAATTGGTTAATTATAATAAACCAACTGCTTGGCCTCATAGCTTAGAACATAGGTGGGTGGAATAAACAGAATAGGATGCTGGGCGGAAGAGGAAGTGAGGTCAGACTCTGCTCAGCTCCCGGAGAGACTCTGCTCTCCGGAGCACAGACACCATGCTCTCCCAGGCAACTCCAACTCAGGATGGACCTAGGCTAGAATCTTCCCGGTAAGCGCACCTTGGGGTGCTTACAAACATCATTAGAAATGGGCTAGTCCAGGTGCGAGAATTAGCCTGTAAGGGCTAGAGTTCATGGGCCAAGCAGTTCTT
>NW_026067930.1:26156829-26203294 GCF_014885135.2 Alexandromys fortis | reverse complement strand
AATGATGGAGGAAGGTAATTGGTTAATTATAATAAACCAACTGCTTGGCCTCATAGCTTAGAACATAGGTGGGTGGAATAAACAGAATAGGATGCTGGGCGGAAGAGGAAGTGAGGTCAGACTCTGCTCAGCTCCCGGAGAGACTCTGCTCTCCGGAGCACAGACACCATGCTCCGCTCTCCCAGGCAACTCCAACTCAGGATGGACCTAGGCTAGAATCTTCCCGGTAAGTGCACCTTGGGGTGCTTACAAACATCATTAGAAATGGGCTAGTTCAGGTGCGAGAATTAGCCTGTAAGGGCTAGAGTTCATGGGCCAAGCAGTTCTTAAATGAATACAGTTTGTATGTTGTTATTTTGGGCATGAGCTAGCCAAGCGGCCGGGGTGTTGGGGACGCAGCCCCGCCACCACTCCTATTTCAACAATGCAGCAGAGAAAAAGAGGAAACCCTCTCAATGCCCTAATTGGGTTTCTTCATCTATGTGAGCAGCAGCATGTACTCACACAGTTATGTGTATGCTCCATATACCACACACACATGCACAGACATACACACACATTCACAGGAATCCGTACACAAATAAATACACATATAAACGCATGTACACACATACATATAGACACACTGATACACACATACACGTGCACACATGAACACACACATAGACACATTCATACACACTAAAACATGCACACACACCCATGTACACACATTAGTATACTCATACAAACACACATATACACCCTCAAATACATACACACTGTATTGGATAGTTTTATGTCAACTTGACACATGATAGAATCATCAGAGGAGGAAGCCTCAGCTGAGAAAATGCTGCCTTTAAATCCAGCTGAAAGACATTTTCTCATTTAGTGATCAGTGGAAAAGGGCCCAAGCCATGGTGGGTGGTTCAACCCCTGGGCTGCTGGTCTTGGATTCCATAAGAAAACTAGACATGAGAAGAAAGCTAGTAATTCTCTCCATGTTTGAGTTCCTGCCTCTGAGATCCTGATCTGTTTGAGTTCCTGTCCTGACTTCCTATCAGTAATGAATAGAAATTCTGAAGTAAAAGCCAAAAGAACTCTTTCCTCCCAAACTTGCCTTTTCATCATGATGTTTCATCACAGCAATAGAAACCCTAGTAAGACACATACACACATGGACACACAGTACAAATATACACATATACTCAAAAACACAAACATACACATACAAACACATACATACATACATACACATAGATACATATACAGGAACAGATACACACAAATGAATACTCACGTATACATACAAACACATACGTACATACACAAACTTACACCTGCACACAAGTACATACACATGCACACACTTTTCAGTATATTATAGTAAATTATAAATGCCTATATTATTCTATGTAATCATTTCAACTGCTGATATACATACACACACATACACACACACACATATATTCTGAATGGAAGTATAACAAAAAGTCCTTGATACATTTGCTGAGAAATTCAGATGTCAAGATAATTCAATTCAGGTCATAATTCAATCTCAAGAAGTATTCTATCGCTTTGGGACTTGGTCAACTAAATAAACCACAACTTAGAATTGCTTTTCAAAAAATGATGTTCATGAGAGTGAAAGCAAATATTAAAATATGCTGCCCTAACATGTTGTAGTCTTAGAACATATTTAAGATTTTGTTATTCAGTTGCAAACCAGTACAGAGTTTTATGAACAGTTAAAATTTCATTTTCATTTTTCTGAAATAAAAATTGTAGAAGATGCTATGATATTTCAGTTATATTCTGACACTGTTTACCACTTTCATTTGATAGTAGGCTTAAGCATTCAACTTTGGGGACTTTTATATGCTCTATAATGCCAACATAATGCAAAAAATGCTAGAAAAATGGGAGCCCAAATCCATGACTTTCCCAAAATTTTATATATTATATATGTGTGTGTGTGTGTGTATTTTTAATTGTGTGTATATAGTTACATTAGGGAGACAGTGGAAATGTGAGTGCAGGTATCTACATAAGTTCAGAGATCACAGAAGCTGGGCTACTTGCAGTTGTGAATCATCATGAGTGCAGAATACTAAATTCTCATTATCTATAATATATGCAAGTACATCTACCTACCGAGCCATCTCTCAAACGCCCAGATTCTTATATTTTGTGGTATGACATAAGTCCTTACATTAAAAGAGAAATATATAGTTAGAAACATCTCTGCGAAGTCCATCCTACTCTGATCTTTATTTCTTTTTTAAGTTAACAACACAAGTAATTGTCCAGGCTTTGCAGAAAATGTAGAGTTCATTCAGTTCTGGTTTCAGGATATGATAAACATTATACTGGAGTACAATTTTAGAATAATCTTCAGTCTTGCTTCTACCAAACATTTTCATAATAAAAAAATAAGTAAAAAAGACCTTCTTGTTACATTGCTGTTTGCCATAAAATACATAAAAAGAAACCATCGTGAATACTTTCAGGTGTTCAAACAATCTAAAATTTTAAACCTTAGTAATTTAGTCATTTTCACAGTGTGTGCTGTTTATATCCCTTCTAATGAGTGTGTGTTTCCTATCACAAAGCTAATCGCCTTATCTATCATTTCTTTAGTATATCCTGAATTTAAATAAAATGGTAAAAATACTCCAAATTTATTTCACCCAGGGTTCCAGAATTCCCTTTTATCCACTGAATTAAATTCTATGTTATTTTGAAAACTGAGACATCAAACACTTCTCACCATGCAGCCAGAGGACTGGTTGATAATTTTTATACAAATTGTCTGCAATGCTTCTTTGTACTTGATAGATCAATCATCTAGTTGTAAATAAAAATGTATTAACACTTTTCTCAGATGGTTAGTGTGCCTTTGTGCCCATTGCCTGCAAATGTGCACAATAGATAAATTTATTTTTTTTCCAGGGTAAAGTGCAAATACCTTACCCTAGTCCTAGATATTAGGAAGCTGAATTTTCTCATTTTGGGAAGATTTAAGAATCAGCATATTTGAAGTGAAATAGATAAGCCTTTCCATAAGGAAAACACTTTTATGATTATAGTACCCCCATCTGATGTAAGAATTACTATGTAATTTAAAAATTACAAAAACATATTATTCTTACATGGGTTTTATTTTTGAACGGACATATTTCACCAAGGATCATTCTCTAGCTATCTTTCCAAAGGACTCTGTGTGTGTGTGTGTGTGGTGGGGGGTCCATCACTTTGTGTTGGAAAGACATGTTTCAGAGTTAGGGGTGATGTATTTGTTCTGCTGCTGATATACTTGATGAATATCCACGTCCTTGTTTTCACAGATCGTCTGGATCTTTAGGGATGAATACTATTACTCAATTTCTTATTCATCAGGCCACGGTCATTTCACCAGCTGTCTATCTTGGTAACTGTGCGTAGCTGTGAATTAAGTATGGCAGTCTAGGAATCTTTCCATCATGCTGACTTAGTGACTTTCCCAGATTTGAGCTTGCAGTATCACATGGAATTTGTTTGCATTTGGAGGAAACCAGATGTCCTAGTCCACAATGCCTATAGTAACCTAGATAAGGTCTACAGGTATCCCTCCCCTTATCAATATCCAGCATTTTCTTTTATACTATGTGATAATAGCCACTTTTACTGAAATGTGATGGTTCTCTCAAAGTGCTTTAAATTTTTATTTCCATTGTGACTTTTCATGTTGAATGGGTTATCTTGTACCTCCTGTTTATTTCAGACATGTTTTTAAAGAATTATCTCTTTAGATAGTTTCCCAGTTTGCACCTTCTTATTTGGGAGTTTTGCTGCAGAACTGCTGTGCTACTTACAATGTCTATAAAGTTCCTCATTGTCACCTAAGTAGTTTTCTTCCATTTTGCAAATGACATATTTTCTCTAGTTTCTGTTTCCTTTGCTAGACAGAAAACTTTTAGTTTGATATAACTACATTTGTCTTATCATTGTTTTTATGGCCTTTCAAACAACAAATGATAATTTTATTGGGCTCCCATTTATACATTGCTATAATATAAAATCCAAGAACTCATTGTTCTGCAAGTTATATTTTCTATATTTGCCCTATCTTTTCAATAGAAGCTTCAAAGTTTATTTTCTATAGGTAATTCAATTTGTATTTTCATAGATGGCATATAAATAAATGGTGATAAAATTTCTATCTACCTATAATTAGTCTAAATCATTTATTTTTGAAACTTCTTCATACATTCATACATTGGTTCAATTTTGAATCTTTGTTGGTCATTCAATTGTCTTTGTAACTCATACCATTACACCATTGATCAGTGTTTTGAATTATATTCACGTTTCTTCTTCTTCTTCTTCTTCTTCTTCTTCTTCTTCTTCTTCTTCTTCTTCTTCTTCTTATTCTTATTCTTATTCTTATTCTTATTCTTCGCTAGTCATGAATGGTTCTATCTTATGTCTCTAGGCTATCCATCCTATGGGTCCTGGTTCTCCAAGTCATGTCATGGTGCACTTCCTCTCATGACATGGTTTTCAGGCTGGGAAAGTTATTTGTTGGCCACTCCCTGAAACTCTAGGCCTCCCTTACCCAAGTATATCTCATGAGCAGAACAATTTGTAGGTCAAAGTTTCAGTGGCTGGATTGGTGTCCCAATCTCTCTATTAGAAGTCTTGCCTGGTCACAGGACATGGACAGTTTGTCTTTGTCATTTTTTATTGAGTTTATTGTAATACTTATTCATTTATTTGGTAATTACCAAACTTCAAACTATTTGGTAATTAACTCTCAATTCACAATTACACAACAATTACTATTACAACTTACCATTTTATATTATTGTAGTTTGTTTTGTAAGAGCTTTGGAACACCAACACTGACTTTTGGTTCTTTGTGTCAGGACAAAAGGAATATAGAAGTTCTTATGCAGCATATTTTCAAATCATTAGACATTATTTCAATTACCTTTTTCCCAGTTGTCTTTGGTTCTATCCTGAGTCTCTGGGTCATGGGTCGTCCTGCCTCTGGCTCCTACCATCCAGGAAGTATCAGCAGTGTACTCACTCCCAAGGAATGGGTCTCAGGCTGGACCAGTCATTGTTTGGTCACTCCTACAATCTCCTCTGCCCTTACATGAGCACATCTGATAGGCAGACTGTAAGTATAAAGTTATGTGTCTGGATTGGTGTCCTGATCTCACCACTGGAAGTCTTGCCTTGTCCCAGGAAATTAAAATTTAAGGCTGTGTATTCTCTATTTCTATGAGCCTTAACTGATGTCATCCTTACAGATTCCTGGGAGTTTCTCTTGTACAGTTTCTACCTAATACTTAAACATCCCCCTTCCCTAAGCATCTCTTTCAGTACTTGCCTGCTCCATTCACCCAACCTGATCCCTCATGGTACCATCCCCTCTCCCCAGTCCACCCACAAAACCTCTTCTATTTCACCTTCCCAGGACGATCACAGTATTCCCTTTTGAGCCCTCCTAGTTACATGACCTCTATGGGTTGGTGAATTGTAGCATGATTATCTACTTTACAGCTAATATCTTCTTATAATTAAGTGAGTGCATAGCATGTTTGTCTTTTTGTGACTGGATTACTTTACTCAGGATGATTTTTTTCTAGTTCCAGCCATTTGCCTGCAAATTTAATGATGCCATTGTTTTAACAACTGATATTATTTTATTTTTTAACAGTAACTACGGTATACTCCATTGTGTAAATGGAGCACATTTTCTTTATCTATTCTCCAGATGAGGTGCAGCTAAGTTGTTTCCAGATTCTAGTTATTACAAATAGAGTTGCTATGAAGATAGTAGAACAATTGTGGTATATGATCCACCATCCTTTGGATATATGACGTGGTCCTGAAGTAGATTAATTCCCAGTTTTCCGAGAAACTGCCACACTGACTTCCAAAGCATCTATACAAGTTTGCACTCCTCCCAGCAGTGAAGGAATGTTCTCCTTTCTCTAATCCTCTCCAGAATGAGTGGTTACTTGTGGTTTTGATCTTAGCCTTTGACAGGTGCAAAATGGAATCTGAGTCATTTTGATTGACATTTCTCTGATATCTAAGGATGTTGGATATCTTTTTAGGTGGTTCTCGACTATTTGAGATTTTTCTGTTGAGAAGTCTCAGTACCAAAAAATTCAATTGGATTATTTGTTTTTTTTTTTTTTTGATGTCTAGTTTCTTGAGTTCTTTATATATTTTGGAGATCAGTCCTCTTTCAGAAGTGAGGTTGGTGAAGACCTTTGCTCATTCTGTAGTCTGACGTTTTGTACTATTGACAGTGTGTTTTTTGCCTTACAGAAGCCTTTCAGTTTCAGGATGTTCCATCTATTAATTGTAAGTCTCATGTCTCAGCAACTGGTGTTTTATTCAGGAAGTTATCTCCTGTTCCTATGCCTTCAGTGCTATTTCCCACCTTTTCTTCTTTCAGTTTGAGAGTATCTGGATTTATAATGAAGTCTTTGATCAACTTGAACTTGAGTTATCTACAGAAAAATAGATATGGATCTCTTTGTATTCATCTACAAGCCTAGATTCTGTTAGACAAGTGTAATTTGTTAAAGTTATTTTCTTTTTTATTATGTATTTATGGCTTCTTTATCAAAATTAGGTGTCCATAGGTATGTGTATTTACATTTACACCTTTGATTTGTTACTTTTGATAGACTTGTTTTTCTGCCAATGCAATGTAGGTTTTTATTGTTGTTTTGTTTCTGTTTTTGTTTTAACTATTGCTCTGTAATATACCTTGAAACCTTGGAAAGTGACACCTCCTCTGGAAGTTCTTTTATTTTACAGGGTTATTTTAGCTACCCAGGTTGGTCATTTTTGTTGAAGTTGCTGAGGTTTTGTTTTGTTTTGTTTTTGTTTTCCCATATGAAGTTTAGTTTTGTTTTTTTAAGGTCTATATCAAATTGTATTTGGGTTTTAATGGGGATTGTGTTGAATCTATAGATGGCCATTTTTTTGATAAGAAAATTTTCCTATATTTATCTTACCAATCTGTGAAAATGAAAGAGCTTTCTTTCTTCAAATATTATCTTCCATTTCTTTCTTCTAAGACGTGAATTTATTATTACACAGATATTTTACTTGCTTTGTTAGAGTACCCCGACATATTGAATATTATTTGTGGTTATTGTGAAGGGTGTTACTTCCCTAATTTCTTTCTTAGCCAATTGGCCCATTGTATTTCGAAGGGCTACTATTTTTTTTTTAGTAAATATTGTATTCAGCCCCTTTGAGAAAGGTGTTTTTCAGCTCTAGGAATTCTATGGCAGAACTTTTAGGCCCACTTATATTCACTATCATATTCTCTGCAAATAAAAATATGTCTACTTTTTCCTTTTCCAATGTGCATCCCATCTATCTCTTTTGGCTGTCATATTCCTCTAGCTAGATAATCAAGATCTACATTGAATAGATATATATAGAGAGGGGACGGCTGTGTCTTGGCCCTAATTTTTGTGGAGTTGCTTTGAATTTATTTATATTTAATTTGATGCTGGCTGTATATTGCCTCAATTATAAATAAATATGTCCCTTGTATCCCTTATCTCTCCAGGACTCTTATCATGAAGGAATGTTGGATCTCTAATCCTACTTAATTTCCACCCTAACCCCCAACCCTATACCAGTTATAATCAACCCCTAATAGATGTCCCTAACCCTGAGAACAAACTTTGTTGGGAGAAGGGATGTCATCTTCTAGAATTACTTCCAGCTGTTATGAGGGTAATGTTATGCCCATGGGAATCTGTAAAAACTAAAACGATAGTTAAGTTTCAAGATACTGTCTGGCATAATTGCCAATAATATCTGAGTAGTCAGTAGGGTTTTTCTGAAGTTTTTACTTGAAGTTCTGGTCAGAACATTGTAAAAATTTGTATTATCTCAGCTAGCCATATTGAAATCATCTTGAGCAGCTTGCCACCCAAAACCCCATCTTAAAGTAGTGCTACCAGCATTGTGACATCATGTCGACTAGGCGGAATCATTGTTGGACTACATCTTCTTCCTGGAAACTTCAAAGATTACTGCAGGAAATTTTATTGTTCATTGTATAAAACTTAAGCTGGATTTTAGAAAAGGCACTTAGAATTACAATGTTATTTGTTTGTACTCTCAGCTTTGGTCTTTGATCATTTGTAAAAGTCTGCCAAAATATATGTCTCCTATGTTATATTGGAATTTTTGTTTTATCCTTTATGTTTATTCTATGATCCAGAGCAGTATGTTTTTTTACAATAGGCATTGTCTATTTAAATTTTCCTGGGGAGACGTGTCCTCCACAGTTACTGGGAATGACTGTACCACATTTGACCTGGGTGTCTGCAAGAAGCCCCTCAAGGAGCCAATGATAATGGGTTGCCTTGCTTGCCTCTTGTTGACCTACATGTATTGGTTAAACATCATTCCTTGACATACCTTATACATAATTAAGAAGGTTGAAACCTTTTATTTTATCATTCCCAGAGAAGACATTATTTCAAGGAATGCCTGGTCTACAATCCATTAACAGTTGTTTTGCTCTACCACAATTAATACATTTGGCATTTTGATAGCTCTTCATACCTTTGAAAATTGCTTCTCCTACCTAAGCCTCAGTATTACAGGCAAATGTCTCTCATTGTTCACTGTATTGAATATTCAATCATCTATTGGTGCTGATCTAAACTTTAAAGACCAAAGTATCTTTTTGCATTCTAAGTTGGCATTTTCAAAACCAGAGATTCAATAAGTATGCATCTAGTTTCTGGATCTGTTACTCCTATTTGTACAGATTTAGTTAATCTTTGTAAAATGTCATTAAAGGGTTTTCTTGGGCCTTGTTTAACCTTAATATATGATTCAATTATTTTTCCTAGTTCTTGATTCCTGTCCCAAGCATTTAAGGCTGCTGTATGGTATAGGAACAAGATGTATCTATTATAAAGAGCATGGCTCTTTGGACCAGCATAACAGCCCTCGCCAAAATTTTGATCTTGGGAAGCCTTAAATCATTTGATCCTTTCTTGCTGTTTAAGGCTTTAGCTTCCTCTCTCTAATAGCACTTACACTGTAACTCTGGCCCACCTTTAAGGACCATTGAGACTAATTGAAACCAACCATGGTGGGTAGCCTTATTGCTTGAATCTCCTGTCTTTGCCATCCCCCTATCAAATAATGAATGTATGCCATAAAATACTATTGCTTGCTTAATTTTTTTCAGATTTTTAAAAATTTCCATATACATTCTTTGTATCCATTTGGGTATTGAGTATTTGCTGATTTGTCAGAGGTAATAAAAAGATAAGTAGCTAAATTTTTTGGCAAGTCATCTCTGACTCTAAGGGTACTGGTGATGCTAAATCCTTTGTTTGTACCTCCTCTCCTTGCTTATCACTTCTGATACTTTCTTCAAATTATTCAAATATGTTTACCATTGTCTTCTGCAAAGCCTAAGTCTCCTGACCTGTGAATATTTCTAATTATTTCATTGAATCAAATAATTTCTAATCCTTGTTCTGCACATGTGATTGCATGTGTTAAATTTTTCCATTACTGATAACTTCTCATCTTTGGATATTATTTGAATTGCATGAAATTGTCTTCCTAGAAAGATACTCTATCTGCTAACTTATATTAACTTTTTAAGACTTCAACTGTCAATTTCAACAGTATGAATCCTTTCAGATAATCTCTTAGTACCCTTTTTAAGGTTTCATAACACATTAACATGGATTAAATTTTGTCTGCCAAATTAACATTATCCCTTTCAATGGTATTAAATTTTAGCTATTTTTTTAATTTTCAATGGTATATATCCTTTCAGCTAGCTTTTAATTATTACTAGTCTGTAAAGACTATATCATTTCTAAAGGTATCTCATTCTTGAATCTGTTATCAAACCATTTCTTTAAGGATATAATATGAAGAACAAGGCTATATCCCATGATCACAAAAATGGATGTACTAGGAACACCATATTATAATTCATGCAGAATTCTATCCATTGTAGAAGCAAAAAGGTTTTTAAATGCTTTGATGGTGATATTGTCTGCCATTATACACTTTTCAAATTTATTTATGTATTTATTAATCAAATGAAGTTTCCTCCATTTTAAGCTTTCACAAAATTGTTGTAGGTGTAGTAATCCATATAGGCCAGTAGATGTCGTAGTTGCAGGCATACAGCAGGGGGATGCAACTGGCAGCAGCTTAAATACTAATACCAACAAATAAATATACCAACAAATAAAGAAAGGTTATATCAATTCTGTAAAAAGAGGTTTGAGTTGGCCAGAATACCAAGAAACCCGGAGCTAGCAGGCAGATGCCCACTGCAAATGCAAATTGGAGAAGCTTGTGCTTCCAAAGTAGCAGGTAGGAAAAGCTATGTGGAGGCAACAGCAGAAATTTCCAAGTTGCCACACCCCGGAAGGCCAGCTAAATGGTTTGCCACTTTGAGACAAATGATTAGCTTAGCTGCAGAGGGGTTTCAAGCCACAAGGGCAGAGAAAGGAGAAGGCTGCAGACCTTCTGAGCTGGTTGCGGTAGTATAGTAGACTCATGCTCCACATGAGCGCCACTCTGCCACAAATAATTAAAATAGTCCCACAATAAACCAGAATCGAGTACCATAAAAGAATTCTTTATTAGGGGAAGACTCACAGATCAGCAGTCCTTTGTGTGGGCGGGGAACTGGAACTGAATTCAGCAGCCTAGGGTCTACACATGTTTTTGCATCTGCATATATAGTACATGTAACCATTCCCAAAGTGGGCCAGTATCTCAAGGGCTATTGAGTTCAGCTGTTGGCTGAAGGAGTTCCCACAGCATAACCTGATTCAGTCACATAATAACAACATTTTTCACTGAAGAGTAAAGAAGTTTCCCATTTCTCTGCTGGTAAGAGATGTGGGGCTCTGCAATTATGAAGGAAGCCTCAGGTCAGAACAGAATTAAAGGCACTGCTAGCCATAGTTGCTCCAGGTAAGGCAGTGGCCAAACTATACCCACCATAGTAGGCCTAGGGAGATGAGTTTTTGAGGGGAGTTAGTAGAATTCAGTTTAACAATATAAGGTCAGCTGGGGTATGACTGCCCCCGGAAGACGTTGTCTGATTACATTGAGGAAAATATAATTTGCAAGACTCCCATTACATCAGACTAGCCTTTATGCGTTACCCAAGTGGGTAATGGAATTGAGACATTTTGGGCACGTGGATTGATTATTGCAGAGGCTTTTGTTAAGTGGTGAAAGGTGTGGTTGGTAACAATTCAGGGGGCAGTCAGAAGAGATTGAGAGAACTCGTCCCTGGTTTCCAATCAGATGCCTGGATGGCTAAGGACAAAGGTTGAGTAGTGTGGATGGTGGGTCATTGGCACCAAGAATACTAATGGTGAGCGGGACTTCAGCTGGAGGAGGGAGTTGAAGAGAGGCACAGAAAAAGCAGTGGGAGGCATTAAAGGAAGGACCAGTGACGTTGAGAAGGGAAAGAGTTTGTTGGATGGCTTCAACCCAAGTCTGGGTTTGGGTGGAAAAGTGTATATCAAATGGGAAACGGCTGAGAATATTTGGAGATAGTCATGTCTTGTAATTGGTAGTGAAGGATTTGTTCAGAACATTTCATAACCTACGACACCTGGAGATCCTAAATGATTAGCGGAGCCGGATGGCAGTGAATGTTAATTGTGGCCACCGGGAACGAGTGTCCAGGGTTTAAAGGCGCTAGCTTGTTTTTCCTTTATAAAATGCCTTATGGCTCTCTTTTCCTCAGGCTTCCGGGAAGATGGCGGACATTCAGACCTAACGTGCATCCCACGATCTTCCAAAACAAGAAGCGTGTTCTGCTTGGAGAAACCGGCAAGGAAAAACTCCCTTGGTACTACAAGAACATCGGTCTAGGCTTCAAGACGCCCAAGGAGGCCATCGAGGGCACCTACATTGACAAGAAATGCCCGTTTACTGGCAACGTCTCCATCCGAGGTCGGTTCCTGTCCGGTGTCGTGACCAAGATGAAGATGCAAAGGACCATTGTCATCCGCCGGGACTATCTTCATTACATCCGAAAGTACAATCGCTTTGAGAAATGCCACAAGAACATGTCCGTGCACCTGTCCCCCTGTTTCAGGGATGTACAGATCGGCAACATAGTTACTGTGGGAGAGTGCAGGCCCCTGAGCAAGACCTTGCGTTTCAACGTGATCAAGGTCACCAAGGCCGCTGGCACCAAGAAGCAGTTCCAGAAGTTCTGACCTGGAACAAATAAAGTTATTTTCTGGCTACAAAAAAATAAAATAAAATAAAATAAATGAAAAAAAAAAAGCCTTATGGACCCTAGTGGATTATCTATCCTCCCATGGGTCTTTGATGCATATTTGTAAGGTGTTAATCATAGTGGCTTGGAGGAATTTTAGTCATGGGGTGTTGGAGTGTTGGAATGGGACATAGTCCTGGTGGATGAAGAGGTCTCCTTAGCATCAGCTCCAAGGAGCAAGACAGGGATTTGAGGGCTTGTGAGGAATAGAGCAAAGACGGTGAAGCACTAGATGGAGAAGTTTGGTGTAGTCAAGATGAAGTTTCAGGGTAAATTTGGTTAGTATTGACTTTAGATTTCTATTGGTGTAGTCTACCTTACCAGAGAATTGTGGCCGATATGAGATATGAAAATGCTGGAGAATCGTAGAACCGGGATTAGGCCCTGTGTTACATGAATGGTGAAATCTAGACTGTTGTCTCACAGGAGGGAAGTAGGCAGTCATTCCAAAGTGAGAGACTATGATAGAGAACAGAAGAATGGTGATAAATAAATGACAGTTTTGGTTTGCAGTTGGATAGGTCTCAAACAAGTCAGAGAATGTATCGACTCAGAATAAAAGATACTGAAACTGTTTTAAAGTGGGCATATGGGTGAAGTCGGTATGACAAACATAGCCAAAACCAGTCTCCAGACCTGATGAGTGAGAAACATAAGGGGTCATATAATGAAAGTAGTGTTAGGTCTCTGACATACATTACCGGTTTGGACTACGTTCTGCCAAAAGGTTTTGTCTGCTGGTGTGAGAGTCAGGTAGGTTTAGAGAAAGGATTGAAAGGTTTTAGTATTAAAGCTAAATATTTTCTATAAGTAGCAATAATGCTCTATGTTAAAAGAGGGTTAGGCATGTTGTTATTGGTTATATAGTAGAGTAGCCTGGAAGGAAGTAGGGTTAATCATAAGAGATGGTGACTTGACAAGCTCCCATGTAATTGTAATTTTGTCTTTATTGACTTTGAAGGCAGAAGTCTGATGTGCTTTGCAATGAATCAAGGCAACTGGAAAGGATAAGACAGAAGGCCATGTTTATATGAAGAGTTGGTAGTTAAATTGCCTTTTGTGTTTAGAAATCCTAGTTCCTTCCAGATGACTGAGTGTGTTAGCAGGATATGGAAAGCATATTTGGAGTCAGTCTATACTATTAATCATGTATTTTTGACAATACAGAAGGCTCTATTGAGAGACACTAGTTCTGCCTGTCCATTGATAGTGTGTGAGGGTAAGGAGATTGCCTTGACAATGGCATCGTCTCAGACCACTGCATATTCTGCAACAGAGTGGGTGTCTGACAGGAAGTAGTAGCCATCTATATAAAATATATAGGAAAAAGTAGCTAGAGGATATTCTTGCATGTGGGAAGGAAGGGAAAGGGGGTCTTTAAATGTTTCTTTTGTTGTTGTTTATTTGTTGGTTTCTTTTTCAGACTCTTGTGGATTTTCAGGGATATAAAGTAAGTACCTCATACTCAGGCATTTTTTATTCGATTTGATTTAATGCCCGTTTTACTGCAAAACAGGTTTTTCTGTTCAAAACAAGAAAGAACTTGCTTCAAAGGAGGGACTCTCTCAATTTGGCACAGATATGGGAAACAGCTGTTTTGTTGCAATTTCCTACTGATTAAAATATTATCTCCAGAAGGAAGGACAGAATCTCATGAGACTCAGGAAAGAGACATACCTCACAAGTCTCAGAAAGATGAAACATATGAGATCCACAATGCCTCTTTTGGATGTTATCTAAGCAAGAGGACTGCTGGAAAGAGATGTCTTTCTGGCCTGACTTCAGAGTTCCCTGTGTGAGTTGCAGGCAGCTTCAGGAATAGAGTATTCCTGAGGATTCATCCAGGCTGGATTGACTCTGTTGGTAACACAACTGCTATTGTAGTATTCAAGCTTCTAAAAGAACCCCTTCCCTGCAATGCAAGTTTCCAAGAAAGGTTATCAATGTTACTGTCCACCTATTAAGTTTGTGAACAAAAAAATAGCAGCTTGTGAAAATAACCTCAGTGCAATGGTGACTTTTATATCTCAGGGTAACAAACAACTATCTAATTAGACATAATATCTCCTCAATAAGAGGGAACTAATGCTTGTCACTGTAAACACAGCCAACAGCCATGGCTGGAGAGGTGATAGACTCCAGAAGAGAACATACTACTGTCAATTTCCTAAATTAATAAAGCTTTCTATATTATTCTAAGTATTTAACTTTCTACCAATAGATAACTGCAGCTCTTACCCTTCATCAAAGAAGATTCCTTTGTATCAGATGGAGGCTAAACTGGTCAAATTTTAGAAAATAAATGATCACAGAGAGTTCAGTTTCAGCTAAGACATCTACCATGCAAAATTTACACCAAAGGCTCAGGGAACAGCTTAGGATTGTGAGAGACGAGGGGGTAAAAAACAGGTTGATTGCTGTGAAATAGTGGCATTGCTCTGTGAAATGAAAATTCTTCTGTATGTGGCGTAATAACCAGGCTAGCTTAATATGAAACAGCAAATTTTAATGAAGGGATAGCTTACAACACCAGGGATCCAGCAATGGGCCGGAAATACAAAAAGGACCTTGGGGCTCTCACCCTCCAGATTTATACATAAACATTAGCCGGAGGCAAACACGCCCCCCATTGGGCTGGGCTTTCCCTACATTCTTCAACTCTCAACAGTACAGTCATCTTCACAAAAAGACCTGTACAATACCACACAAGTAAACTTGCAGTATGTTTGGGGGGAAATTTCACAAGACCCTACCCTTAAGGGAAAAGTGAAAGACAAGCAATGATTGCTGAAGAGAAAGTGATTTTGTTATCTCCATGGACAAACCTCTTGTCAGGTTATATAATCCTAAACAGTCAGTCCTTAACCCATATAAATTATGGAAACAAATAAAATAATACATATGTATATTATTCACATATATATGTATGTATAAATGAGTTATAAGGGGAGAAGCAAGGGTGGAATTATGTAAATATAGTATGCTTGTGAATGGATTTGCAAATATTGGTGTTAAAATGTTTTCAAGGAAAATACTCAAAAAAAAAAAAAAAAAAACCTACTGTAACAAAACCCAGTCCCGAATCAGTGATTCTTCCTGTTGGATTTTTGTGAAACACTTACTTGTCATTGGTGCTCTCTCTGAGGTAAACATGTTTGTTTTCTTCTCCTTAGGAAAAGTCACACAGTAGTTCCTTTGTTGTAGTTCCATAGTTAGAACAGTTCTATTGTTGTAATTGAGTTTCTGGCTTTCAACCCTACCTGGGGAGAAGAGGGCTTCAAAAGTCTGTTTAATTTCTGCCCTGCTTTTCCTCCTAACCTCTCGTGAGCATTCCACATATAGATTGGAGTAATTTTTGAATCAATTACATTTTTCCATATAAATTAATTAAAACTGACTTATATATAGAACACAGATATTAAAGCACGTGGCACATTTTAAACAATGACTACAATTAGTTATGATAAGCTCTAAATCTGAAGAGATAACTACAAATTCCAATTGCTACCAACCATTAGTACACATGCAGATACTTGAAATGTTCAGTGTGACACAAAATTTGATAATTATAAGAACAGTAAGTTGAAAGTTTGGCATTTATAGAAAGACATAGAAAATCAAAAGGAAAGAAAACAAGATACATTGGGAAAGAGGTAAACCAACAAAAAACAGTAGCAAAACTTCTTCAACACAAGGAAAACAATGAGAGACCAATATTAAGACTTAGACTTGGCAATGATTTGAAGATGTGGTGAGACCTTGGGTCTCGCACATTATTGGGGAAATGGAGATGATATAGTATGCTATATGATAATTTGAATTTTCAGAACTAATGTTCTATATAATATTAATAGTTATGACAGCCCTTTTAGATGACTCACTGCAGAACTAATTCAGGAGGAGGCAAAGGAGACCTAGGATAAAGATGTGATTACTGCTATGGTTTTGTTAAATTTTATTGAGGTGTTTTTTTACTGTGTACTTCTTGCTGCCCTGGAATTTGTTATGTATACAACATCAGCTTTGAACTCACAAAGATCTGCCTCCCTTTGTTCCCTTAGTATTTGGATTAACATGCAACACCATATTGGCCTTCAGTTTTTTTTTTTGTTTTTTTTTTTTTTTGCTGTGAAAGTTATGTTTTGGCAGTGATAGTATCATTGATGTTAATGTTATTCTTTTCTTTATTTTTTTTTATCTTCTGTAAATGTACTAAGCGAAAACTGTATCTCATTAGTTTAAGATGTTGTCTTTGATTATAGGAGAATGGGTGAATCCAGGATTCAGGGTCATTTAGTAACTTTATCTAATGATTTGAATGTCAGGTAATTCCCCTTGAATTCTGGCTCTTTCCTGGGACCTGTCACCCCTCTAGAAGTTCTACTTTCTCAGGTCTTACCTGCCCTTTTTTGTAATTTTGATAAGTATATTATTATTGTCTTTGCCTGAATTTTCTATCTCTGTCTGTAAAAACTAGAAACCTCGTGGAGATCACCCCTTACTCTCCTTATTCCCCCTTTTCTTCTTCTTCTTCAAGCTCATTTACTTCACCGTTTCCATTCTCCAGAAAAACAAAGAACAGGCAGAGATAACATGCTTGATTTAGTGCTTTTACCCTCAGATCTTCACGTGCCTCAGACATCCTATTCTGAGCCAAATGAGGTACTGAAACTGTTACTCAAAGCCCCCAATAAGTGATGTCAAATACTGAAAAAGGCTGGTGGTGCCTCCATGCACAAACATGTGATCATATTTTTATAGATGAAAACATTGGATTAAAATTCAAATATGTGTGTGGGAAATTTGCCTGAATTGAAAATATGTGATTAGATCCATTTGTTTTAATTTTGAACCAGGTCAGAGAGTTTTGAATTCTGTTTATATTTGCACTTACCAACGAATCTAGTTCTATAATAAACTTCCATCTAAAGATTCTGGTTTTCTTTCTTTCTCTCTTATTTCTCACTCTGACATGACTATGTGCTAAATGTTAATATTGATTTTATTCCTGCATAATTCTTTTACACCTCCTAGAAAAACAAATAGCTATGTAAACATTTAAAGTGCTTCACAATATATAATTAGTATAAACAGCATAAAAATTCTCCATAAAATGATTTGTCAATATTGACATTGGATTCAGTTTAGTTAGTGTTATCTTCATAAGATAATATACTCAAAATTCACACTTTAATTTTTTAATTAAAATTTTATACTAACAGTTTAAATATTGCTTAATAAGTTTGAGGTTTTGTTGGACTTTGTCTTTTACATATTTAAATGTACGTTAGACACACAAAGCATAAAAATGGAACATATTACTTAGCTCTGAAGAGGAATCAAATCACGACCTTTACCGGAAAACAAATGGAACTGGAGGTCATGATAGCAAGTAAAATAAGAGAGAAAAAGACAGATATGATATGTGTAATGTACGGGGGGACACTAAAATAAAAGGAGGAATGTTCGTGTATGGAAGTGAACAGGAAAAAGGGAATAACAACATAGGCTGATAGAGGGGCAAACATAATCAAGGTACATTGTAAAGTTTATGAAATTATCAAAGAGAAACCAATCATTTTATATATTACATACATGCTAATATTTTATCTGTGTATATAACACACCACATTCTTGCCACAGTAAAGTTCTTATTTAGTGGGTATTGATTATGTTTCTTCATGTCTAACCCTCATTTCTCCCTGATTTTAGCAACCACTGTTCTACTATCAGAAACATTTTTTCTAGTATCATGCTCTCATAAAACCTGGATAACACTCAATACCATGAAAATTTAATTTGTAACAAAATATACAAAGCTTTGTGAGTAAAATGAATCATGGAAAATAATGTGAAATTCAGGGTAATTATAGGGAATTCTGCCTGTAATTTTCCACTGGTGAACAAAGGTGAGCCATTATAAAGATGTTTTCAGGGCCTAAAGCCCAAAAGAAAGAAAGTTATATTTGATCCCCATTTTCAGGGAGACTCTTGTCCACTAATAAGATAAATACGCTTCCATGCAGATGTTGCTTCTCATTGATGTTCTCTCCTTTTCAAACTAAAGTGATGGCACTTTGTTTCTGCGATTCTGATTATGGCATACATTATGTTGAAATGAAGCTGCCTTCAGGAATGTCCCATATAGAAACAACATCAATATTTTAGGATAGTTCCTTCTTGTTCCTTGCCTGTAAATATCAAGTGCCACATGGTTTCAACTCCCATATCAGGAAAAACACAAAGCTCCAGAAAGTGCACAAACTGCTATACCAGTACACACTACAAAGTTTACCTAAAGCACTTTCAAATAATGTTGCTATGAACATAGTTGGACAAATGTCCTTTTGATATGATTGAGCATCCTTTGGGTATATGCTCAAGAGTAGTATTGCTGGTCTTGGGGTAGATTGATTCCCAGTTTTCTGAGAAATTGCCATACGGATTTCCAGAGTGGTTGTAAGAGTTTGCATTCCCACCAGCAATGGAGGAGAGTTCCCTTACTCCACATCTTCTCCAGCATAAGCTATCTTTGGTGTTTTTGAACTTAGCCATTCCAACAGGTATAAGATGATATCTCATAGTCATTTTGATTTGCATTTCACTGATAGCTAAGGATACTGAGGTTTCCTTAAGTGCCATGTGGCCATTTTACTGAGATTTTTGTCTTGAGAATTCTGTTTCAGTTTGTACATTTGTTCAACTATGTTCATGGAAACATTATCTGTAATAGCCAGAACCTGGAAGCAACCTAGATACCCCTCAACCTGAAGAATGAATAAAGAAAATGTGTCACATTTACACAATGGAGTATTGTTCAGGAATAAAAAACAATGTTCATAGCAGCATTCTTTGTCATAGCCAGAGCCTAGAAACAACCTAAATCCCCCTTGACTGAAGAATGAATAAGGAAAATTTGGTACATTTACACAATGGAGTACTACACAGCAGAAAAAAATTAACGGCATCTTGAATTGTGCAGGGAAATGGATGGAGCTAGAAAACATTATTTTGAGTGAGGTAACCTAGACCCAGAAAGACATTTATCACATGCACTCGCTCTTAAGTGGTTTTTAAGCATAAAGCAAAGAAAACCAGCCCACAAATCACAATCCCAGAGAACCTAGACAACAATGAGGACCCTAAGAGAGACATACACAGATCTAATATACCTAGGAAGAAGAAAAAGACAAGATCTCCTGAGTAAATTGGGAACTTTGGAGAAGGTTGAAGGGGAGGGGATAGGCAAGGAGTGAAACAGAAAAAAATGTAGAAATCAATAAAAAATGACATCTTGAAACTTGCATGTAGGTAGGTGGAACTAGAAAAAAAAAAACATCCTGAGTGAGGTAACACAGATCCAGAAAGATGAGTATGATATGTACTCACTCATAAGTGGATACCAGTTGTAAATCAGAGAAGCTAAGTAAAAAGGTGAACCCTAAGAGAAACATATAAAGATCCCCTGGGAAGGGGAAATAGACAAGATCTCTTGAGAAAATTGGAAGCATGGGGGAAAGAAAGAAAGACAATAAAAAAAAGGGAAGAAATCTACTAGGCCTTTGGTCCCAGATAAGGTCTACAGAGATTTCCTCCTCCTGAACTGAACAACTGCAAGATTTTTAAGCCTTTCCAGGATAAAATAGCCATTGTTATCTGGACTAATGTGTAAGTATCCTGTAAATTAATGTGTGTAAGTGTTGGTGTGTGTGTTTGTATATGTGTGTATTCACTAATCAGTTCTGTTCTTTCAGAGAACCCTAACCATCACAATTGTATTAATTTTAAATGAAACTCTTAGTATAAAATTAAGACTAAGTTATAACTGTGGCTTTGCATTACTAGCTGCATGATCTTAAAAAATATTTAGCTATTTCATGTCCCAATTCAATATCTATAAAACATGGATAATAAACTACATAAAACATTTTTAGTGGAAGCTAATGCATGACTACTGAATGAAAGTTTTTTCCTGTTTCATAAAGATTATTTACTAATGTTAAAATATGAAAATAATTTTTAAATCATAAATACTCAAATAAACCTTTTAACATTAATATTTCTAATTAACTATCATACCACTGAAATGTTTTATTACTTCAAAATTCTGTGTGCATTTTTCTCCATTTAATTCTATATGTGTTGTTTGTTGTCTCTACTAGGAGTTGAACCCAAGGAAAGCTGCCAGCACTCTTCCCCATCCCTATCCCCTTCCACAATTATCTTTTCAGCTACTTTTCTGATTTCAATGAGGAGTAGAAGTCTTTTCTGAGTTTGATCTTTTTGGCTTAGATCTGTAAATGTTATGACTTTTTTTTTAAACCGAGAACATATTACTTTGCCATGTTTTCTCATGATTTTTATATAAATTGACTGACTACACATTTGTCTACAATTTGTTCCATGTATCCATGTTATCATTGACTTTTAGTTATGATATTGTTTATAACTCCCATTTGTTCATCTATACTGATATTAAGTTTCCCACATATGATCATTTATTCATATAATTTACAATTGATAGAGAAGTTATTTTATCTTTTGCTTGGGTTGTGATAGTGCTGCCAGGGTCATTCTGGTCAGTATCTCCATATCTAGTTTTTTTTTCTTTTCTAGAGTGAACAAAAGGGGGCATGTTTCCATGATACCAACACATCTAAGTTTTTATTTCACATTTAAAAAAGATGCTTAATTAATTTAAACCAATTGTACTTTTGTAAATACATCATTTGTATTTGCAAAGCTTTTATTTAAATTAAGAAAACATATGGTATTGTTTTCAATTTTAATTATCTATTTGATATTTTAGAATGTCTTCATGTGAATAGATCATTTTCTTATGCTTAGGTAATAGCATGGACCATTTCTCTCTTAACTGATCTTATCATGCCTATAATTACCTTCAGCTGTATTCTTCGCCTATATTTTCCGGCTATAGTATTTTTTGCATAATATTCTGAAATTATTTTAAATTATCATCATAAGATTTATCCTTATATTTCCATTATTTAATACTGAAATTAATTTTTAAAATATTTTTATCACATTTGTCTACAAGTTGTATGTTTGCGTGTGGGGTATGCATGTGTTCCAGCACACATGTGGGAGTATGTGTGTGCTAAAATACACATGTGGTGGTCAGAGGAAAACTTGTGATAGTTAATTCACCCTTCACACCATGTATATTTACCAATAATCCAGATGAAATTCAGCTTTTAAACTTTCGTTTCTCTGGCTACAAAATTACTCCTCCGTGCTGCAACTAACCACACCTTCATTGCTTTTCCAGAGAAATGAAAGGTCAATAGTACAACTAAAGCTGTCTTTTATTTTGAGCACTGGACTTGGATATGTACCAAACACGTGTTCTCTTTAATGTTAGAGCATAAAAAAATACCAAATCCATATTCAAGACAAAATTTCTAAAGTCACAAAACTAGCTTTCTGTAGGGTCTAATCATATCACTAATTCTGAACAATACCTCTGATGTCAAACGTGGTTTTACCACAACTTGTTTTTAACTTCATCATTAATTTGGAATACTTGTGAGATGATTATGCCACCCTTTCCATTTTTATTTAATGACGTTCTAAACTGCTGATTATAAATATCACAACTAGAACAATAAATCTTAAATTTTTAGGATGCATTAGGTTTTTTCAGATGACTGATACTCCACTATGTCCCTTCACCGTTACAGTGATTCTAAGTTCAAAGGCTAGCGCATTATTCTTAAGCTTAAGAAAAGAGTTAGTTATTCAAAAATAGAAATAGGGATAGTGAAGGTCATGTAATATTTATTTTATGCAGATATATGTAAGTAATGCCTTACTGATTAGACTATAACAGTGCTTTAACAGAAAACCTAGGATACTATTAGATGAATATCCACAGTAGAAGAAAGTGGTTGTTTCTATTATACTTACTCTTATTTTCCTTCACATATAATCTCACATATAAAAAATTTAAGTACTTACAAATAAATTTTAGCTGTTATGTTTAGTTTTTAATCTGTCAAGTGAAATAAACATATTTGCTAAATTATATATAATATGCCACCTTCAATTATAGACGACAGAAAATGTTATTAAGAGATATTAATTTAATAACTATTTTGTGTTTGCTTCTTTAAGTGTATAATCACACGCTTAGTAAGAGATGCAAAACAGATGAGCAGGAGACATTCATAAATGCCCGTCATTCGCATGCTTTTGCCTAATCCTTTTAACAAATCCTGCTAATAAGAAACCACCTAAAAATAAAAGACGCATGGGGAAACTAATCTCATTACCTCAGATTTAAAATATTTTTATTTTAAAATTCCTACCGAGATAACTATTGTCAGTCAGTTACTCTTTATTTGACTGTCCGGTCCAGCGCGCATACTGTTTCCTTTACTTTAGCATCTTGTGTGTGCCGTTGTAAATCCCCAACCCTGACTGCAGCACGTGGTAGCAAAGTCCACCAACTCTGAGCCACAGAGGGAAAAAAGAATTAAGATATTGCATTTAGACATGTGAATTAACTCGCCATCTAACATGGAAAAAGTAATGAGTGTAACCCTCACAATGGTGAAGTATAGAGAGCTTTTAAATAGGGAGTTTAATCTCCTTTAGAGCACAGCCACACTCATGGTTTCCCTAGGTTTTTGGCAAGGTTCCCAGAAGCCGCAGTCATTCATGAGCCACACACTCTGCTCTTAGGAAAAACACACCGGAAATTTTGCACAGTGAAACCAATGCTCTCATTTTGGAAGCTTCAACTGCAAAATATTCGCTCACACATGAATACATGGGCACGGTTTTTAGCTCCGCCGCCGCCAAAGAAAGGAGCACCGCTGGGATTTGAACCTGCAGTTTCAGGAAACCCAAGAGTTTCAAACCTTGTGTGTTGACTATAAAACCACTCCCTCTGGATGATTATTCTGCAAGTAGAATGAAGTTTATGTTAAGCAAGCTTGAAAAATCCCAAATCAAATCAAATTGTTTACAACAGCGTGTGCTTCGTTCTCTGGAAGGGCTGAAGCCACATTTTACTCCCCCTGTTCTCTGATTTTCTATACCCTCCATGTTCTTGTTCCTGAGCTGTGTGGAATTAGAATAAGAGTCTTCTGTGAGATGTGCTAAATGTAACCACAAAGTATAATGCAGTATGCAAAACGTGTTTCATTGTTTAAATTACAGATTTGTGAAAAATTAGCTGTTTTTTTTTTTTTTTCCCTTTTGAAGGCCAGAGGAAATCTCTTAGTCCATGCTGTTTAGCTATAGTAGCTTGAGATGTTATCTTGACTGTGTAAATTGAAATGGCTTGGCATGTATGTGTATGTGTGTGTGTCTTCATTGTATAACTTATCTGCGTTTTATTTCACTGATCCACCTTAAAAATCAAAACTCATCTACATTTTTTGTTGGGAAACGGAGCAGAAGGGAACCTTGTAGGTCAGTTTTAAATATATAGAGATATGCCATGATTTATACATAACTCCTCTTAAATGTATATTTTGCACCTGCTCTGCCAGCATCGGATACATGAACAAAGCCTGTTCCGTCTGCGTTACATTGGTCATAGTATAAATAAGGAATACATAGGCTGATTTTAACCCCAGACAACACTTGTAGTAATGAAACCATTGAGCTTGTAGAACCCCCCAGGCAGCGCTGTCTCTCAGTCATGAAGGGGCCTCCAGGGCTGCTGTCCCGGATGCATAATGCCAGATATGCCAGCTCGCTGCTCTCTGCACGCACAGGGCTCTCGCAGTTTACCTCGCACTCATAATTGCATATTCTCCATTAGAAAGATATCCTGTGCTATCCCATTGTACTTAGAGCATTTTCTCTCCTGGTGACGATTATTCTTTTGCAAAAGTAATTCTGTTGATTCTTCTAACATTTCTGTGATTTGTAAGAACGAGGTAGGAGGGGCAGCTGACAGGAGAGAGGCATCTTCCTAACTCAGGCTGAGAGACTTAGAGATGAAGGATTTCTCAGCAGCAGCAGGGTGGGGCCACAGCACTTGCCTGGGCTTCAGTGTTTGATGTGTTTTCAGGCAGTCATAATGTAAAGCCAAGGGAACATAAGGTAAGTAAAATGAAAGCAAAAATGAGCAAGCTTACATCCGCCAATTCCATTCAATTTAATTTGGTCGTGTTCAAACTAAGGTGCTTTGTTTACATTTTTCTTATTTAAACCAAAGAATGCTTGCTCTCTCCACATTTATATATATTTTCAGAATGGACACTAGAAACACCCGAAAGGAGAGCAAACCCTGTCACCTGACAGTCATCCCTAGCAGTGTCATTTCAGATTTTCTGCGGATTTCATGAACAGCTATCAAGAACTAATTTAGAATAAATGAAGAGATTTAGATAGTTTCTATTAACATTTCAATTTCTATATGAATGAAAAGGTTGGTTTTCATAAAGTAATACATAGATTCCAAAACTACCCAGACATATAAAAATATGTACCTGAAATATGTACCAAAATTCGTGGGAATTTTGACAAAAAGATAATCATTAACAAATAACTGGGAAATATAATATATGATATATGAGTACGTTCCAAAATATGTTCCTATTATCACTTAAATGCTAAGATCATTTAAGGTCCCATATATTACAATAGAATAAATATATTATATTTTATCATTTACAATTACCCAGATTTTTTTACTTTTTCATTTTTTAATATAATTAGGAAAACTTAAATACATTTAATACTACTTCTGATTTAATAATTTATCAATTTGGATCTTTCAGATATTAAAATAGGAAAATTTAAATAAATGTAACTACGTATAAAAATATTTGTGTTTTGTTTAAAGCTAAAAATTGCCATAAAAATTTCCATTTAGTAACAGTATTTTTTTACTTTTCTTTCTCTTTTTTCTTATTATCCTTGCTATGTGATACTTTTCTTATTGAAATGTTTAAATTGTAGTTTAAAAATCTTTATAAATCTGTTATTAAGACTTATTTGCATAAGGTAATTAAATCCCACTTTATTATGAATTGAATTTTTTAACTTGTCTCATAACACTGGCCTTTTTGCCCTTGTTTTCCTAAAAATCAGTTTACAATCCCCTTAAAGCTCTTAGTAACCACATAAAATGAACATTTGAAAATCTAAGTTGGTTTCACATGCATTATAACCTTTATACAAATGTTTACTTTTAAACATTTTTTTAAAAATAGTGTTCATTTTAATGTAAAAAATACAATACTATTCTCCTTAATGATGCGGTTAAGACATTTGAATCCAGTTAGAAAAATCTTTCAAAATTGCATCTATTATCTACAATTACAAAGACAACTTTTCTTGCTCATAATTTGACAGACATATTAATACAAGCTAATAGCATAAGAGACATATTTAACAGCTACTTTATTATTTAAATTTGCAAAATTGCCATAAAACACATTCTTTCATTTTTTTTGGGGGGGAGTTTTTCTTAAAATGATGATATTTAATTTTAGAAAAATATTAAAATTGAAATAAAATTTACATTTGTAAGAATATAATTAAATGGCAAAGATCTTTTTAGTCTTAAATTGGGAAGATGTGATTAAAGGGCCCAACATAAGAAATGTAGCCTGAGATTAAATTTTTGAAAAGTTTCTCAAGTATTTTATCACAAGACACTTTAGAGGATAAGCTTATGTATCAATCATACATAACAGTAAGAAACAAATAAACCACACTATTATAAAAATCAAAACTGACCTAAATATGAGTGTTAAACTGCACTAATGAAAAAGCTTTCAGGAAAATGAGCAGATTAATAAGGCTGAGATTTCTGTAGACTCTGTTGCCTTTGCCTCGTATTGATGACATCCTTGACTTTGTTGCTATGAGGGAAATGAACAATAACAAAATGAACATGACTATTACAATGACATTCTTTCTTTTCTTTTCCCCTTCAGGACAAATACTGCAGTTTAAGAGAAACAGTTTATTTAGCTATCGCTGCCTCTCTAGAACAAAATCTAAGCTTTGGAGATGCTACCTAAGATGAAAGAATGGTGCATCCTGGTCATTTTATTCTTATTTCCTCTAATTATTTTTACCTTTGTTCCTGATTTTGATAAAGATTAACAACAACAACAACAAAATCATTAACAGCTTGAAATGTGGTAATTAGAACCAATTATAACTTCATTGACCTGCCAGGGCTCACTGCCACGTCTCACCCAGTTAAAAACCTTCATTTTGTTCTAGACCTGCGTCTGATTGGAAGAGCTTGTTACTCAACACATATGCATGAACTATTCAATTATCCATCATTCTTAAGACAGCAGGGGCTTATTCGATTCCTCTCCTTCATGTCTAGTTTGTGTAATTTTTCCAACACAGATGTATTTCATAATAGACAATTTTATTCATCAAACTACTGGTTTCTTTACTATGATCTAAAGTTAGTTCTGTGTCAATAAAGGCATAAAAATGTTTCTGTGTTGCTTGCTCACCATGAAATCATATAGACGACAGTCCTGGCTCTGGAGAGGAAAGTGTTTTCAGATCAGTTTAGTGCTTGACATAAGCAACTCAATCTCAATGTAACCTCCAAGAGTTAACAAAGGATTCTTTTTGAGCTTTGGTTAGAAAAGTCATACAGTAACCTAGAATTACCTTGCATCTAAGTTTAAGGACTTCCAGTCTCAAACTGAGCATTGCTTGGAAGGCTTTCTACTCCCATCTAGTGGTCACTTGATTACACATTTTCTCAAAAATGAGCCCTGCGAATGGTCTGTCTGTATTAAGGCAAATGCAACTGCTGTTTTATTGCCAGAATTAAATAATTAATGCAGTTAACAACATCTGCATAGATTAAGTAATTCAGGCTCATGGGTTTTGTTGATAGCAGTAATTTTAGAAAGTAGCATAAAATGGTTTTAGCCTGATTTATGGAGCGTAGCCCATGCTGCCAGAGCCGCATGGAGCTCATTGACTGAAAAACTCCCCGGATCACTCAGGAGAATTGCCACAGTTCCACAGTCAACAATTTCTTATGAATATTTTATAAACATGTCTCTGTATAAAGGGAAGAAAAAGTTCAGGCAATGAAGTTCTGTTTATACAGCTGGACTACAGAATACAAAACAGGTGAATGATCTAATGGAACCTTCACAAAAAATTAAGATTACCAGAATTCAATTTAATATATAATTTAATTTTTATGTTATTTTTCTTTTGCCAAAACAAGGACTAGAAAATATTTGTTATGTCAATAATATCTGCTCTACAAAACAAAAGTAAAATTTAATCAGGAAAATAAGATCGCACTATACATTTCAATCAAGTATGTTCTCGTACGTTTGTGTGTGTGTGTGTGTATGTGTGTGTGTGTGTCTGTAGTCTCATGCTAACACAGCAAGGTAGAGTCTAGGAGATGTGTAATGTAATGCTTTCTAACATGCTGGGTCAATTAGGACCTAGTAGCTTTCAGCTATGTGAAATCCTTAAGAAACCAAAAGACAGAAAAAAGGAAACAAAATTGGCAGCTAAGTGGGGCCAGGGTGATGTTCTAAAAAGGGGAAATGCTCGATTTTCAACTGAATAGGCACGATAAAATTTCCATACATTCTCTGCAATTTCTCCTCGGGAGCTGAGCTCACTGTGATGCATGGTGTACAGAAGAAACGACTGTGAACTAAGGACAACAGAGAAAGACAACTTGTCTTAAAGAACACAGTAAGCAGCTTTATAGAAATGTAATGTTCGATTTTTACAAAAAGTTGAATATATCTCATGTGGAAAGACCAGAGACACACGAGTCTCTTCTCCAAAGAGGCTAGGGTCTGAATCATAATGCTTGGCCTGAATTTGGAGGATGATAGGAAACCTCAGTGGATAGGATATAATCCTGAAAATGGATGGTTTTAATCTGAGGATTTCATAGAGGATGATTATGTAGAGGGCTAGAATGCAATGGCTCAAGAAATGAATATGCTAAATTTAAAGAAAATTGGTGTGTTTGAAGAAGAGGTAGGTGATTATTCTCTCAGACACAGCGAAGGACCATACAGTAAAACCGTGGGGAAAGGGGAAATTGGTGGGTCACATGAGTAAAGATTGTCCTAAAAGAAAATCCAAGCTGAAACTGAACAAATGTAGTCCTTTTAAAAACACAGAACTGAAAGTGAAATTTTTCTTTGAATGAAAAGAAAGAATGTCAGGAAAAGAAAGAAATTTACTTTAGATCTATGTAAATTTCAAACCATTAGTTAATTGATCAGGACCAGCAAAAAAAATGTATGATTTTTATTCACAAAAAATAGCAACAAATACACATGACAGTCTTTGCTGGACATATAAATATTTACATTAAATTTACTTGCAATAGCAATTGTGGAAAAATTCATATGGTAAAAATAAAAGCAAGGTGCAGTGCGCTGATTTTTTTGAGTTTTAAATAACCTTGTATATTGTGAAGCAAATAGTTAAGTAAGAATTTTATATCTTCAATCAGCCTAAACACTTGGTTTATCTTTTTTTTTTTCTTTAGCCTAAACTGTGTTGCTTACCCTTTATCAGAGCTGCCGAAGACTATAAAGCTAGAAGGAATGTGAGAAATTGAGATAATCAAAAGCTCAATGAGCATAATTCATTTCAAAACAACTAAATATTCCTAAATATTTATCACTAATAGCACTAAGGCCTAGCAATGCAGCTAAAATGGACATGTAAAACTCTTTTCAGTTATGAAAAAATATCATCATACCTTTTCATGTTCCAGAGTGCCCTGCTGGTACCTGAAGTGTCTTGGATGCTATGTGAATCCAGTCTGTGAATAGAAATTTGCATAACACCTTTATGACAGATGACCGATAGAGTGATAAAAATAAATGATTTTAGTTATAGATAAAATAGGTACATACTAGCGAGTTACAAATAATAAAAATGTATGAGTTAAATATAGTAAGACATATTTAAGATAAACTTTGGTAAATCATAACACTTTGAATTCCCAAAAATGAAATATGAAAATACATAATTTTATCCTGAGTACACAAATGTATTCATATTTATACTGAAATACATTTTTGTGATCATTAAGATAAGCAAATATTTAGGTAAACAAACACATTCACTAGCACTAAAGACACTATTTTATAAGTCATGAAATGGAGAGCATTTTTATTCATGTACACACATACATACATGCATACACACTTTACATGCATACATGTGTATTTATATTTGCTTTGTATTATACCCTAAAATAATTATTACCTTAGGCAAATATTAAACATGAGAAGAAATATCATAGACTTAGAAATTAATCCCTTTCTCAAGCACCTTTTATAACACGAAACGCTATGTGTGTTTCATGAGAGGAATACTTTAATTTTTTTGGCTGAATGATCTTACTAAGCTTGCCAAAAGGCATGTTTTCCTTTGCTGATCATTTGAAAGATGGAGGATGATTCAATGTCTTTGATGTACTTTTATCCAGTGAAATTAAGCCTAATACCAACTTCGTTGGTAGAAAATATCTTTATTTTGTTTTAATTTCTTAAGCTAAAAAAAAAATCAATTTGGATTAAGAAAGAAACAAATCCAAACGTAACCCAGACACTTTGCCAGGGTAACGCAGTAGGGGTAGAGACACTGGGTTCTCCATACTGGATCTTTGAGAAGAGCAATTGATTTAGCCATTTGATTTTAAGCCTCATGTTTCCCTCCCACCCAATTTTAATATCGTAGCAAAGAACAAAGGCGATCAAGAGAAAAAGCAATATAGTCATTAGGTAGTAATTGGTAGGAGAGGCTTTGGGGTTAAAATTAATAAAACCAGCATGATGTACATTAAGACTGTATAAATATTTAAGGAACTGAAGCCAGCTTGGAGATGTAAACTGATTAGCAAAACTACTTACTCCAGAGATGCAAATATTTCAGGTAGATAAAATAAACAGAGACTGCTAGTTGGAAATCAGATCAGTTTTCATTCTGGAAGCGCTTTGTTTCTTTTATTTTAATTGTCAGAATAAAGCACTTTTGATGGTATATGTAAAAGATTTATATTGCGTCTAATGCAAGGCAGGAAATGGAATCACAAATAAAAGCATTACAGATGTTATCTGCTTTTGTCAGGTCATGTATAATAAATACAATTCTGGCCTTTCAAGATGAAATTAAAGGGGAACTTTGAAACAAGAAACAGAAGGTTCATCCTTCAGGATTTTCTTTGTTGGATTTAGATTAAAAATTTGTCTACAGGAAGAGAAGCATTTTTAAAGTGAATTGTATATTATTTAGAGGATTTTAAACAATAGAGAGGTAATATAATTTGCAATAAATAACAAAAGTTGTTCTGAATGTCCACGGTTTAATTTTTAAAATAAATCACTTTAGAATTTTTTGAGTCAAGATTTCAGTATTAACATTAAATATATAGCTATAATTTTGCAAAGTTTCACCTCAATGTTTATAAATACATGCTTGCTTATATTTTCTGAGACAACTATTTAATAACATGCTGCCATTCTGTTGTTTATCTGAATCTTTTTATATCAGAAATTTACATCTGACAGTGTTTAGAGTGGAACAATATATGCCATATATCACATGACATCAACCGACCCCCTTGAGTAAGAGCATTGATCCAAGTTTTCTGGACAAAACTACTACTCAACATGGGACATATGAGCTATGTAGCTTACGTCAAACCTATTTAATGATCTTTCCTTATAATATTATATACTGGATTTATTTGTAAAAATTCAGTCTTACATTAGTTTATGTTTAAACACAACACAGACTCTTATCAAGGCAACTCTATTCAAATACCTACTTGTAGTTTTAAATTTGTATTTAAATTAGTTGAATATGGAAAGGAATTATAAACTGACCAGTAATGAGCACTGAATAAATCATTGCTTCCCCTGCCACTGACAGACTACTGAAAAAAAAAAACACAAAAACGAAGACTTACTCAGAAAATTTCATCTCTGATTGATATGAGGCATCATGTGGGTCATGAAACAAGCTAAGACAATGATCCATCAAAAATACCTTGTCCTCAATATGTCAAATAGTTAAATATTGTTTTTTTCTTACTCATGTTTTTTTATGTCTTCTCTCTGTCCTAGTTTCCTTACTTGAAAAATATATACTATTCTTTAACATTAATGTTGAGCTGTTGGCACTGCCTTGCATTAAACTCTTTTCTGCATACTCTAACTTCTTTAAAATAATAATTTTAAATTTTTGGTGTTAATACATTCTGAGAATTTTGAATTTCTGTTTCCAAATAAATCATAAAGCTTTTCAAAAGGAAAAAAAACTTTCTGTAGAGATTTAATAAAACATCTTACTGTCTCTATGTACAAAATATTGCTTCAAAGTATTGTCTTATATATACCATGGTGTGTAAGGAGAAATGCAGGTTGAGAAATAGAATGTTTTTGTTCACATAAGCTCAACATTGCATTGATTTAAAAGCAATCATTTAATTTCTTTTTCATCCTTTTATTCTTATACATAAAGCATATTATTTCCGACCACAAAGCATCTATTCAGTTATCTTCTGCTTTTCTTACAGTGAAAATAATCATGAGTTTACACACTTAAGAGCCTCTATCTGTGTATTGAGTGTTAAGAAGAGGAATCTTTGTTAATTCACATCCAGTGTAAGAAAGCAAACAACATCTATTAACATAATTTCAGACAAAAATCACTGAATTATTATTTTACATGAAAGAAAATCTTTAAGAAGTTGTGATTATCGTTAACTTCCTGTAAAAGATGGCCCAGTAGTTCATAAAATGGGTCTTGAGTCATTTTTTAGTGCAGAGTCACCCATGAAACTGTTGAATGGTGGGAGCTCCCTTCCTAATTACCTTTCACAGAAGGCAGTATAAATGGGAACTTCTGAACATGCAAGAGAAATTGGAAGTCCTCTACACAATTTGATGGTGTAATTGTTGCCTTTATTTCGTGATTTACACCCATTTGATTTCCACATGGACCTGAACATGTTCTGAAAGATAAATTGTAGGATTAAAACCAGTAACTAGATATGCAGACCTAATATAAATACATATGTATAAAGAGAGATAATTATTTAAAAATTCAATTTGTGTAAATTGCATTGTATCTTTTCCCCACTGCTTCAATACTTTGAATAATCTCTGTTCTCTTTGGTATATAAAATGTAACTGAGTTATCTTTGGATAATTGTCATTTGCAGTATATACTATTCTTCTATTTAGCTTTGTAGAATATCATTTTTGTTGTAATGATAAAAAAAAGAACTCGGCTCAATTGAACATTCACTTTGTGGCAGTTTCAAATTGATGCAGGATCTCCAAGTCCCTTGTTTTCTATGCTGGGGCTGCAATGATGCCACACTAAACGGCCCATTCTAGTTGATTTGCTTAATGTTTTAAATTATGAATCACAGGACAGCATTGCCACTGTGTAATTTGCCCAAATTAGCATTTTAATAGTATTTCTGCCAATGATATAATACAAATTATTGCCTCTCTGCTTAAGTATCTTCTGTTTTACTCTCCTTGAATTGAGATTCTCACTTACATGTTAACATTACAAAATACTACAGTAATCCACCCCTCCCTGTTTAGGCTGGGACTATAAGTCTTCAGAGATGTCAAGAAAGACAAACAGATATATAAAATAGGATTTGTAACTTTATTTGGGCACATACAGCAAAGCAAAATTGCTAAAAGACAATAACCACTTTTTGTGTGTGTGAACTTGACATGTAAACAGCTGGAGAGATGTAAGAGTGGAGATAAAACATGAACTCATAGCCCAATTGAAGCTACACTTATTCTAGAACAATTTAGTGGCCACAAACATAACAACTCCCAAACTAAAGGAGGAAGCAAAGCCAGAAATAGCTCAAAAGTCGGTGTGACGACTCTATGGAAAGCCTATGTCTGGAACAGTATATATCCTCTAGAGTTTGAGTAAATATTTTAATATATATTTCAAATCAGTACAAAGGTCAAGGTAGAAATGACTGATAACACTCACAGGAGAAGTATTTCTTTTCTCACTTCATTGAAAATTTTAGAAGTCTGTATTCTTTACATAAAATCATTCACATGAAAATAAGAATAGTGAATGAATGAATGTGGTGTGTGTGTGTGTGTGTGTGTGTTGAATTGCATGAGTGTGTTTGGCTTTCTGTCAGATATGACCTCTGCAGTAATGACAAGGTGGCAGAAATTGTTCTGCAGCACCCTGGAGGGCATTGGAGTAGGAAAAATAATAAGCCTCCAAGAGTCGATATCCCTTTAGCAATATTTGAATCTAATATAATAGAGAAGGAAGGTGAAGTCACTGAAGGAAACAGGTAGCTCTGTGCAGAATGAGAGAATGAGACACACAAATCTATTTTTCCTGTCACAAACTCTGAGAACATTAATATTTAATAGTGGAATTATTAGGCGTACGATTGTGTATTTGCACATGTGTGCATGTGTGTACATGTATGTGTGTGGTATGTATTGTGGTACATATGTATTGTTTGATGTGTGTGGATTTGTGTTTTTGGGGTGTGTGTGCAGCATGTGTATGTGTGAATGTGTGTGTGTGTATGCGTCCATGTGGTATCTATTGTGGTGTATATCTATATGTGATGTGTATAGATTTATGTGTTTAGTGTGTGTGGTCCAAATGTATTTTAGGTGTGTGTGTGTGTGTGTGTGTGTGTGTGTGTTGCATCTCTTACTCAACCTCCAACACATCGGTATGTGTATGGTATGCTGGATTCACATGGGTGTGCAGATAAATGCATCTGGCCATGTCAATGCATGCATCCACAGGTCAGAGGAAATGTAGGATTTCTTGCTCTCACTAGCCAGTGTATTCCCTGGGCAGGTATCATTGAGTACTTAGCTTGCTTTATCAGCTAGCCTGACTTGATGGTAAGATCATTGTCTAGATAGTCCCATTTCTATCTCTAACGTCCCTGAAGGACAAACAAAAAATCTCAGAATGTTTTTGTGGGTACTAGAGACTCAAACTCCTAGCCTCATGCTTACACAGCAATTGTTTTTTTTTTCCACCTGAACCCTAAAAATAAGATTTACTAGAATCATTATTATCACTCCCAATTGTATAGCTACCTCACATGCTTCCCTGTTTCTCAGGAATAAATGAATAAACCTCATTCTAGAATTGATCCTCCGATGCACGCCATGGAAGAACAGCAGTCAGTAAGCATTTCTGTCCACTTTTCACTGACATACCCGCAATGCTTTCAGGCTGCGCATGCACACTGGTGTTGAATAAATCTTGACACTGCCACTTAATAAGAACAGCAGGTTCAGAGTTCTGAGGTTCGGTTTCATCTTCTGTACGCAGGAAATGCCTGACATCATTTGCCTTAGCGTGGGGAACCTTCGGTGTAGTGAGTAGTCCTATACTATGTGTGAAATATAATAGGCAATTATATTGCCACACAAATAAACTCTAATTACTAAATAATATACTAAATCCACAAATAATTGTAGAGCAATAAAAGATAAGATGTCAGTAGTCACAAAATTAACAACCACATACACTTAATATATGATCTAATTTTATATTTCTGCAAACCAATTCTATATGTAAAAAAATCTTTGAACACCTTTCACCTCGTTGATTTGAACAGCTGACCTACTTTTGCAAAGTCAGTGTCCTCCTTCTTCAAAGTAATACAGAAGTGATACCTAGTCCTTACATCACTCTTATTAATCAAAGGGAAACTGCTTAAAGCAAGCTCTGGAACACAGGTGCAACACAAATCATATGTATTGGCATGATTTGTAATGTTTTGTGTCCACATAACCAATGAACTAATGATTTAAAAATAAAATAGTACCTGTGAGGAAAAAAAATAAGATTCAAACCTAAAAAAACAAAAGGAACATGTGAGATTTCCAGAATAGTTATATTAAAAAAAAAATGAAGGGTATGTTTTTAAAGTTTTGGACCTAGATCTATTTTTCTTACTTTAATAAAGGAAATGAAAATATTAAAAACAAACAGTTTATTTGTGTCATGGGGTTTGATACCACCCACTAGACGGCCGAAGAAGGCAGAAGTGGAGGTCAGAGTTTGAGATTAGATGATTTGTCAGAGTACAGAGTTAGGAAATGAGCAGTTATAAATGCGAGCAGAGTTTCTGTCAGAGCTGCTCAATTTAATACATTCGTTATATTTAAGCATTTCCGAAAGATTTCCTCTTGATTAGTGACGAATGGCCAAATTTCCACAAAGTTTGCAGAAGTTAGAAATTTCATGGATGAGCCAATTCATTTGTCTAGCTTGCTTGTTTTTCTCCTTGTACGATGCCCCTAGGCTGGATTGTTAGCATGTAAAACGCCTCAAGCTATACAGCTTGTTAGAATTCTACTATAAGGCTTGTACTTCCATTGAACTGAACCCCTCAATAAACATATCAATCTGACATAATATTATCAAAACCATAGCCAGCATCACACATGTACTTAGGACATACTACACAGCACTGTGGTTGCGACTTCAGGTGAATTCTAAGTAGCTGCCTGTAGCTTTGGTGTCACCCAGAAAGAAGCTGTGTGTGTCAGATTTTAAACTAGTATTACCCTAACTGAATTATCCAGAGGGAGCCGTTGTTTGTGTACGAAAGGCTGGTTTCTCAAGGGTGGGCAATAGAAAATCCATACATCACTCATGGGGCTAAGGAGTGAAAACGTTTCGTGGTCTAGTTTTCTGTGGTTTTCTTCAATTTTCACATCCACCTTCTTTAAGCCTCTGTTCGCATTGTCTCGTTTTCAGTACTCATGGATTTGCTGGACTAGAGGATGAACCTCCTATAGGATCTCTTCCTGGAATTCAGTGTCTGGGCATGCTAGCAGAATGTTACCCATGTGTGAGAGATCTAAGTAACAATAATGATGAAAGCTGTTATCCATTCAGTGATTGCTTCATGTCAGATGCTACCATTTCTGTAACATGAGGGCAACATTCGCATCTTTTGATATATACAGTTTAATGAGCTTTGTCAAATTACCACAATTAAGAAACAGAATGTTTTCAACACCTGCCAAAGTCTTGTTCCACTCCTTGAGCATTTTTTTTCTACAGTCTCAACTCCTTTGAAAACCTTAACCAAATGTTTATCCTTATTGATGTGTTTTTCTCTTTTTGAAACATGAGAAAAATCAACTTGAGTCAAAACTTAGTAAATTTAGGTAGAAGACGTAGCTCAATCTTTAGTAGTGACAACTGTCATTTGAGAGAAAACAAGTTCAGATTCTCCCAGCACCCTCGTGGGAGCCTAAAATGACCTGAAACTTGAGGTCTAGGGAATCTGACACTGTATTTCGCCTCTATAGGCTACTACTGCCTTACTTGAGCTCAGTTCCACATAGGATATATACATATGCACACAACTTAAAAGATAATTTTAAAAAAGAAGTAGTGTCAGAACTTGAATTAAATTCCACAGCTCCCTGCGCCTGCTGACTATTTTTGATTACTGCTATTTCTTTAGCAAGTTAAAAATTATCTGAAATCACCAATTGACAGCTAATTTTATTTTCAAACGTATTACTAGTATCATTACTATATGGTTATCATCATCATTGTGTCTCTGTGTGTGAACATAGGCAGTTTTGCACAATAGGCTTCCGACATGCCTTATATGAGAATGTTAGAGTACTGAGTTTGGCTTTCTCTCTGGATGTGCATTTGGGGGAATGAAGTCAAGTCTCCAGACTTGTGCAACAAATACCTTTCCCTGCTGAAACTTCTCACCAACCTTTTTTATTTAACTTGTAATGCAATCATAATTTGCCTATCATCTCATAATATTGTGAAGAACGTTGAAGCCACGATACAATTCAGATGCCTATTGCTAAAACAATAAAAAACAGATTAAAACCAATAAACGTTTCATATAGTACAGTCATTTTTGATACATACATTTGTGTTTTCTTTGTAATTTCTATTGATATTGACTAGAAATGAGGACATTATGGAGTGATTCGGAAGAGGAATCTTAAACAGCCAAAATACATAATAACTGAAGACTTAGAACAAGAGACATTGTGTGTTAAAGATCACCTTCTCTGGGGAACAAGGGAACCAAAAGGTAAACATTCTCCTAAATTTACCAAGAAAGATGCTAAAGACTTCCAGAATTCTTAAATTCACATGTCACTTAATAGCAATATCCTATAGAATTTGTAAGGTTTGATGATTTATGAAGAATATACATGCATAAAAATGTCAGAGGATAAATATTAAAATGTTATAGTGAAATATTGGGTTTCCAGTAACACACAGACACAAATAAAAATTGGTGATTAACAACTTATGAAAGACTTATTATCATTTATATAACAAGGGTACAATCTGTGTGAGGGTTGGATCATGGCACTAGGAATTTCGGGCTATGGAACACTGCATACATACTCAAGAATCTGAGAGATAGTGCTCACCTCACTTTATCCTTTACTTACTCCGGAACCTTCACCCACAGAATCCTGCTGCCTATTCTTAGGGTGGGGCTTTCTAGTTCCTTTTTAACTCTTCTAACATCTCAATCACGTCTGTGCCCAGATATTTGTTTTCAAGATGATTCTAAGAGTCATATTCAAGTTAACAGCTTGAATAATTCATCACTGTAACAATGCCACAGAAATAGTCATCATCCAGGCTGTGCAAGGCCCTGGGTTTCATCTCCAGGACTAGTATTAAGTGCAACAAAACTGAGTGTTAAAGCATAGTGAAGTAGGCAGGCTGCCATTTCTCACCAACCTGACTGAGAAAGTGGTACGTTGCTGGAAATCTGGGGATGGTAGCACATTCTTTGTACCGCTGCATGTTTTGTAGGTAGGTGACATCCAACCTATTAGCCAAACACAATTTCAATACTAAAGGAACTAAGGTAAAGAAGTACCATGTTCTTTACTTCAAGTAACATGAGCAGTACTATGGTGAAACACATGTAATGTCAACATGAGCATAGATTGTCTTCAACCAAATCCTAAGTCATACTACTTAAATAGTCTTCAACCTTGCAGGCCTTGCTTTAGGATGGCTAGAAAGCAAATGATATTGACATACGTTAAATTATTAGACAATAACCTCATATATAAAATCAGGTTTTATTTCCTCTCATTGAAAATAAACCAACAAAACAAAACAAAAAACCCACATACTTCTTATACTACCATGTGCACAGACATGAATATATTATGGATAAAATCATAGCACCAGATCTGAGAGACATTAACTAGCAATTAAACATTTCAATGACTTTTTCATATTAAAAATTGATCACTTGTTGATTGAGCCAAATTATATTTTTCCTAGTAGTCAATTTTAACTGTTAAAATATTCATGTATTTGACATACCTTATTTAACCTCAGTCTCAGAGTAGCTGTCAGTGTAATTCTATTTTGTTTAGCACTGTCTGATATTATATTTCTGCTGCAATTTGAAATAGCTTTTATTCCTTTTATTCTATGGAACTTTGATTCATATATTCTTATATGACCCAGCAACTCTGCCTGTATAACCACAATATTTCTGGCATTCTTTTGGGTCCTGGGAATAAGAATCAGGTGTGCAGATAGGTGGTGTGAGAATCAATAACTTGTGTTTCACTAACAATAGAGCACTACTTGGTGAATGAGCTGCAGACCATGGTAAATAGTGTGGTAGAGGTAAGTGAAAAACTTGATGTGAAAGTAAACATTGAGGAGACTGAGATACAGCACATGGAAAAGGTGCACATGGATTTTAACACTGTAATAAAGAATCAGAACCTCACGCAAACAGTCAACTTTTTCTATTGGGAGGGAATCTCAGTTCAAAGTGGAATCATTTCAAACATCAAGAGATAGGGATAGTGAAGACTGCATTTTAGGCACTAGTAAATGTTTGGTCAGCAAAAGACATAGCAATAACAACAAAATTACGAGTATATGACAAACTTGTCTTGAGCCGCCTTCTTTATAACCCAAAAAATTGGACAATGAAACACTCCTCAGAACAGCGGTTGAATGTGTTTGAGATGGCATGCCTCAGGAGGATTCTAGGTTGCACATGAAGAGACAGGCTGTGCAACAATGACATTAAGAAATATCTTCATCTACAGAAGGAAGTAAACTGCAGGATACGGTAATAGCATGTGAGCTACTTTGTCTATATTATTAGAACGAATGATGGCAGATGCCCGAAAAAACACTGCTTGGAGGAGTGCAAGGGGATAAAGCCAAGAGGAAGGCATAAGAAACACTGGAAAGTAATAAAATTAAATAATACAATAATCTTCTACTCATTCAAGAAATATTTCCTGAGTTTATATACTATTGTAGGTTCCAATGGCACAAGAAATATATAGATGATAGATCAGAAAAAGAGAGGCAAGGAGCAGAGACAGAAACAAAGGATGAGGAGGATACAGATAAACATGTCTGCCATGTTCTACTTTTAATTAAGTAATTAATTAAGGAAAGGGATGAAGAGGTGAAATCAGATGGTGGAAATTGAAAGGTACTAAGTTTGATGGTGGCCAACATGATTTGTCATATGAACAATTGAGGAGTAGTGGGGATGCCTGAGAAGATGGTGTTAATAACAACTACCAGGAGAAAACTGGCACAGCTAGGTCTCATCCATCAATCTTTGACAGCCTTCCAGGAAGTCTATGATCATTTTAATTTTTAATTATAATCAACCTGTGTCAGTGTGACCAGCAAAATATTGGCACTGATTAGATGGTGTTATGTATCCTGAGAGCCATGAGATACACTTCTCCTGACTTTACAATTTACCAGGATTTTACTACAGAAGTATCTGAATTATTGATATATATGACTTCATTGATGTGGTCCTGCATTTTGTTACTAAGCTATGACCGCTTCTACACCAAATCCTCAGACCTAAAGACTCAGACACATTTTGTTGTTAGGGCACATTTCCTGTAAGTGCCAATTATAGTTGAAGAAGGATCACAGGATGTCTATGAGGTTAAAAACGGTGTTGTTTCTGCTTGTGGCACTCTATGGATAGACACAGAAAGTTGTGCAATTATGCTAGAAAAAGAGAATCACTAGCATGAACTTTTGCAACCTTCCAAACTGATTCTAGCTCTAGTTGATACTCTCTGCTTTGTTCTTGAGGCTAAGGATATGAGTTACTACCTTCTGGTTCCTGGTGCTCTGCTTCCCTGACACTATGAACTTTTATCCTTCTGGAAACATAAGCAACATAATTATTTTACTCCAATAAGGTGTTTTTGAGCATGATAGTTTAGCACAGCAAGAGTAAAATATCAAATAGGAATTGGTACCAGAGAGTGGGCTATTGTTGTGAAGAACTGAAGAACTGGACCATTGCACCATGCTTTTTGTTTTTATTGTGGTTTGGTATTTTTGTTTGTTTACTTTAACTTGGGAGACCTTGGGTCTTTTAATCAGTAAGGTATTTAAACTGTATAAGCAAATCTTAAAGGGATGTTCAACAGGAACATGGACTACAGAGTACTAAGAGTAATTAGAATTATAGATGTCCAGCTCAAAAGATTCCTGGGATAACAATATTGGCAACTAGACTAGATGGCATTCCAGTCATATTTTGGCAAAGAATCTGAATGTGTCCTACAAATGTGATTTTTGTAGGCTAAGTGTAAAAGCAACGGGCTAATTTACTTGGTGGAGAAAATGTCAGGACAGTGAAACATTGAGTCTGTGGAATACTGTCAGTAACCACCGTTCCACGGGTCAGACAGCATGCAGCAGGAGTGTCTCCTCCCATGGAGACCCTGAGAATCCCCTGGGTGAAACTGAGAAGGTTACACCGGGGTTGCTTTGAATGAGAAATATTCCTCCTAGGCACCAGTATTGGAATACTTAGTTCCCCAGTGGAGGCACAACATCGTGGGAAGAATATGCAAGTATGGATGGGCTTTGCGTGCATGAAACCTATTCTAAGGCCAGTTTGATAACTCCTTCATGCATTTCAAAAATTCTTATCTCTCATCTTTATGATTCTTTTGCCATACCTATATTGCTTGCTGCTGTTCCTCTGGAACCACAAGTCACAATGACTCTGTGTTCAGTATTTCGCTTTTGGGAGACAAAGTTACTGTTGAAGAACAACAGAAAGTATTTAATGTATGCATTGTACTTAAGTTTAGATAAAAAAAAAAAAAACAAGAGATGCGAGTCTCAAAGCTTGTGGCTTGTGATTCCGAGAATCTTACTTTCAGACCACCATTTTGAGGAAGTCACCCAATTGATCACTATCCTAAGAAATGAACACAGCAAGTCACTATTGAAAGCAATGCCGGATTTAGCAGTGAAAAGATGAAAGAAATGGTGTCACTTTGAAAGAAAGAGAAAACTCCCTCTCCTCAGTGTAGTTAAATATATTAGTGATCCTTCTTTTCATGGCTATAAGCAAATATAGTACAAAGAGACAGTTAAGGGAAAGTGTGTCTGATTTCTGTTGCATATTTGAGCACATTCGGTTAGATCTACTGAAGGCATCGTAGCAAGACTGGACCTAGGAGAATACATGCAGAGATGGCCGTGTTTTCCTGAGTGATTCCTAATCACTCTAAGCTATAAAACACTCTCCAGTGAGCTCCAATTTCCTAAAGGGTCTGTAGTCTTCCAAAATAGCTGGGAACCAAATGTTCAAACACCTGAGACTAGAAGGGACATTTTATATTTAAATATACCAAATATTCTGTCTTGGGAGACCCATGATGTCTGCTTCACTATACTATTGTTTTCCATAATCACCAGTTTTCTGTAGATAGCATGTCATATCTCCTACCAATATGTTGCATGGAAACTGGAACCCTAACTACTAAACTTCCCTTTCAGCTGAGGAATAATTTTCTACAATCTGCAGAACACCACAGATCACAGGGCAGTATTCTGGTTGGAAAAGTTGAAGCAACTTCAATAAGAAAAGACAATGTTGATGAGCAATAACTCTTTCTCATCTTCTGCCTCTTCTAGCCGTTTCTAAGGCAAGTATGTACCTTTGACCCTTACGGTTTCAGAAAGCATTCCTTTCTAAAAAATAATTTCTACTTAACTTAAATTAATTTCTTGTCCTGAAAAGAGATTAAACTTTATTATTTTTATTTATTGTTTTGATTTTAAATGTTTTTATTCTTCTCTTATATATTACATCCAGATTTCATTTCCCCCTCCTTTCTCCCTCTGAGTCTCTCCTACTCATCTACCCTCTTTCCACACATTCATGCCCTCCATTTCCTCTCAGCAAAGAGCAGTCCTCACATGGCACAATATGCTACAATAATCAGGCATGTACTGTCACATCAAGGCTGGATGAAGCAACCCATCCCTCCTTGAAGGAGGGAAAAGGTCATATAAATAGGCAAAAGAGTCAGTGATTGACCCCCACTCCCACTGTTAGGAGTCTCACAAGAACATCAAACTACTCAGCCATAACATGTATGTATAGAACCTAAGTCAGATCTCAACAGGCTCCCTGATTTCTGGGAACCCCCATGACCAAATTGATACTGTGGATTATTTTCTAACAGTGTCCCTGAGCCCTCTGGTGCCTCTGATCCTTTCTCATCCTCCTCTGCAGGACTCGTGGAGTCGCACCTAATGTGATTTAATTTTTTTTTTTTTTTTTTTTTTTTNGGTCTCAAACGCACAGAGATCTGCCTGCCTCTGCCTTCCAAGTGCTGGGATTAAAGGCGTGCGCCACCACCGCCCGACTTATTGTTTTTTTGTTTTTTTTTTTTTTTTTTTTGTTGTTGTTGTTGTTTTGTTTTGTTTTAATAACTCAATTGTAGCATGAATGGGCCAGGCCTGCTTGTTGGGGGTTTCTGTTCTGCCCGGTTCCCCACAGCCGGCAAGTCCCAAAGAAAATCAACACATAGGTCTCCATAAATTATAAGCTGATTGGCCCATTAGCTCTAGCCTCTCACTGGCTAACTCTCACATCTTAATTAACACATTTTTCTGATCTATGTTAGCCATATGGCTCAGTACCTTTTTTTTTTCAGTGGGGCAGATCACATCCTGCTGCTTCGGTCGTCTGGTCAGGAGTGGGAGGAATCAACTTCTTCCTTCTCAGAATTCTCCTGTTCTCATTACATCATTTATATTTCCTGTCTGGTTTTCCTGCCTATACTTCCTACCTGGCCAATCAGCATTTATTTAAAACATGATTGACAGAATACAGACAATTCTCCCACACCACTCAATAAAAACAATATAGAAATAAAAATGTATAACTCAAGTGTAAATTTTAAATCTTCACACCAGGTGGTCAGGACAGGCTATCACATTACTTTGTGACCTGTTGTGTATCATATATGATATCCTGGGAAAGGTTATAATAATACCACAGACATGTCAAAAGTTTTGCTCCTCTTGTCTGGAAGAGAGTAGAATTATATTTGTAGCCCAATAAGTATACTTATCAATGAGTTTTAGAATTAAGCAAAGCTGTATACAAATGAATAAATACACATTCCACTCCAAGAAGTTGGAGAAATGGGTATTTGTAGACTTTAAGGAAATATAAATGGAGAGAGGTAACCCTAACAATAAAGTGGAAAGGATGAAAAAGACATAAGGATGAAAATTGGATTTATTAGGAAAAAAGATTACTTAGATTTACTGGAAATATTGGTTTCATTATACCATAAGAGAATAAAGTTTGGTAGACCTACTTTAAAGTTTCTACTGAAAACAATTTGTATGCTTATTTCTGACACTTGAAAAAGTCAGTAGGGTATTTTTCTTTGAATACTTGCAGGTGTGGATAATTAAAATATCACACTTGCATTTGATTGTGTGAGCATTCTCATGTCTACAAGTGATTTTAATCAACTTCACCGAACATAGGGGGAAACTCTGTAATTAACAAAACTATGTACAATCATTAGAGTTTAGAATTATAATTCATATTGTGTTCTTAATTGTTATTTGTATCTACTTGAACTTCCATTTTTCTAGGGTGGCAACCATTTTCTTTCTTTTTAAAGAAAACAATATACATGTGAAGAAAATAATGAAGCATTTCATCTATAAATGCATTCATGAATATATATGATTGATTAGATGAAATAAGTTTTGTATACAAATTAAGTTATTAAGTTTCTAGGATCATCTTCAAACAAGTATATTTTTTGCCTTTCAGTTGCTATGCACTTATTGGGAAATGCTATGTGCTGTAGTTTACTTTCTATCACTTTCATAATCACCATGACCAAAAACAATTTGAAAATGAAAGTGTTTATTATACAGCTTATAGGTCTTCACTCAAGAAAGTCAAAGCATGAATTTTGAGGCAATCGCACGGATAGAGGAACTAAAGCAGAGAGAGTGAGAGAATGTTTTCAACAGTCTTGTCCCTCTTGCTTACTCAGATTGCTTTCTTTTATATCCCCAAATCACCTGTCTAGGGATGCTCTCATCATAGTAGGCTTGGCCCTTCTACATCAATCATCAATAAAAAATGTATTTTGTATGCTTGCCTACAAGTAAATATGATGAGAACATTTTTTCCTAGTTTGTATCAGGTTGACCAAAATGGAGCAAAACAAACAAAGATACTAACCTTGATTAGAAAATACCATTTGGCTACAATAGCAAACCATGTGTGATACTTATGTGTACTACTCTAGCATGCAATGCATTATAACGCATCTAGTGTCTTTTTTTTTTTTTTTAAAGAGAGATAGTAGCATTGGGATTAGAAAGACTAAGGGGAAGCTTTTACCATGACAGCAGATAAAAGTTGATAATTATTTTTTTTGGTTTTGGTTTGTTTGTTTTTTCGAGACAGGGTTTCTCTGTAGCTTTGGAGCCTGTCCTGGAACTAGCTCTTGTAGGCCAAGCTGACCTCGAACTCAGAGAGATCTGCTTACCTCTGCCTCCCAAGTGCTGGGATTAAAGGCATGTGCCACCACTGCTCAGCTTAAAAATTGATAAATTTTAAGCATGCCTCTTAAAAGTTTAATTATCTTTATCTCTCTGATTTAAAGAAAATGCCATAAACAGATCAGAGGAATTCGTGCTTTTGGAAGGCATACACCACATTAACTGATCAACATCTCAATTTTGACTATGAGTCAACCAGGACAAATAACTTCAAACCAAAATGATGCCAGAGTCCCACACCTCAATGCCTGCCAGTCACAGTTACAGGATATCTAGAAATCCCCCTTTCGGAGAACACATCAAATAGTTTTTTACGACAAGTCAATCTTGATCATAGCACAGCTGTCTGAGGAAAAATGCCAAGTATGTTCATCAATGCACACTTGTCGCCTGACTCCTTGCCTAACATGCAATAAGTACTCAATAAATACTGATGAAATAATTTCATTACTGATCAACATACTGAAGCAAAACCAATTCATATGTTTACCATTTGTTTAATTACTAGTTGCGAGAGTTGAAAGTGATTTTCATTTTTGTTCAGATTTTTGAGTGGACAATTACAATCAAATTAACTATTGTGATGTGGTGAAGAAAGAAATCGGCAAATTTATTTCACTTAAAATATGAAACGATTAAAATGTGTCATTTACTTATGATAATATTTCTCAGATTCATTCCAAAACATTTGAAACATTGAATCCTGAAATTATACACTATCTATTTCTAATGTTGGGCTCTATTTCACTTTTTCCCTAAATGAATTTCCCTTTCAAATGTAAACAAATCGGGGTGCTAGCATCTCACATTGTGTTGGTTAATAAACTTTACAGAGAAACAGAATCACCAGTCCTTACATCTGATTGACAAGAGAGCCAAGCATGGAAGTCTTCCTGAGGAAATTCCTACTGAGAAGCAATTTATCAAAGTGCTAGTAAAAGCAATATATTTACAAAGTAACCAACAACTAGACAATGAATGAAGCATGAATATAACTATTGACATTGCATAGTCAATAATTAATGTTGGTGTGTTTCCCAGTGACTGATATTATAATATCAATAAAGGTAAAATTTGATTCTTAAGTATTTCTTTTTTAAGTAAAATATAATTGCATATTTTCCACCCTTTCATCTAAGCCTTCTCATTTCCCTAACTTCTTATGTTTTAAAACTTGTGGCTTCATTTTCTTTGATTATTATATTTACACGTATTCATCAATATGTAAATGAAGCTTGCTATTTAGTGTTCTCTTAGTAT
>NW_026067930.1:26146979-26147908 GCF_014885135.2 Alexandromys fortis | reverse complement strand
ATATATTAGGTCTGACTCCTTGGTATTTAATAAATCATTTAGTTCATCCCTAGGAAAAACTGATTTTCGCTCTCTTGGAAGTCATTAGTTTGCTAGAATTCTTTATCTAGCCATGGAATCTTGTGAATGAAAGTTCTTACCACATTGTTATGTTTATTGGTTCTATCATGGTTAGATCTTATTTAGGCGGCTATTTAATTGAGATATCATGGTATAAAATATATGTCATTTCAAAGAGATATAATCTTGGGCCTCTGGCTCTTATAGCCACTCTGCCCCATCTTCTGCAAAGTTGCCTGAGCCTTGAAAGCAGGAGTTGTGATATAGTTGTATCTAGAAAACTATGGTTTTCTGTATGAGATCCCTTTGTTGTAAGGAGAAGTATGGTGAGTGATAGGAGCTGTATTTAATGACAGATATAAGGGTAAATATATGGAATTCAATTAAGAAATGTATTGATCTACTAAATTATGTAAAATAGGTTCTCCTCTAAAATCCATAACTTCTCTATATCTAGGTACCTAGTTGGTTTTCCAATATCAGACATGATTTCTCCCCTGCTGAGCAGTCCTAAAGTCCAATTACACAGTTGTGTGCTACTGACATATTAAGAGTAGTAACACATATATGAATATTTTGCTGAGCCGGTCATTGTGGTTCATAGCTAAGTAGGATTATTGGTTGCTTTTCTGTCTGGTAATTTCCATAGCACCTTCTGGTACTATGAAACTTAGTCCTGAGGGAGAAGCTTAGCTAAGAGCTATCTTGGGTTATGTGAATACTTTGCCTAAATTAGATGGCATTTTTTTTAAATATAATTTTTTATTGAAAAAAAAATTTCCGCCTCCTCCCTGCCTCCCATTTCCCTCCCCGTCTCCCTTTTCCCCCCTCCTCCCTCTCCTCTCCCCCTCCCTCCACTCCTCTCCCCC
>NW_026067930.1:26137238-26145757 GCF_014885135.2 Alexandromys fortis | reverse complement strand
GAAAAAGCTTTTGACAAAATTCAACATCCCTTTATGATAAAAGTCTTGGAGAGATTAGGGATACAAGGGTCATACCTAAATATAATAAAAGCTATTTACAGCAAACCGACAGCTAACATCAAACTAAACGGAGAGAAACTCAAAGCCATCCCACTAAAGTCAGGAACACGACAAGGCTGTCCACTCTCTCCATACCTCTTCAATATAGTGCTTGAAGTTTTAGCAATAGCAATAAGACAACATAAGGGGATCAAGGGGATTCGAATTGGAAAGGAAGAAGTTAAACTTTCATTATTTGCAGATGATATGATAGTGTACATAAGCGACCCCAAAAACTCCACCAAAGAACTCCTACAGCTGATAAACACCTTTAGTAATGTGGCAGGATACAAGATCAACTCCAAAAAATCAGTCGCCCTCCTATACACAAAGGATATGGAAGCAGAGAGGGAAATCAGAGAAACATCACCTTTCACGATAGCCACAAACAGCATAAAATATCTTGGAGTAACTCTAACCAAGGAAGTGAAAGATCTATTTGACAAGAACTTTAAGGCATTGAAGAAAGAAATTGAAGAGGATACCAGAAAATGGAAGAATCTCCCTTGCTCTTGGATTGGGAGGATCAACATAGTAAAAATGGCAATTCTACCAAAGGCAATTTATAGATTCAATGCAATCCCCATCAAGGTCCCATCAAAATTCTTCACAGATCTTGAGAGGACAATAATCAACTTTATAAGGAAAAACAAAAAACCCAGGATTGCCAAAACAATCTTATACAATAAAGGAACTTCGGGAGGCATTACCATCCCTGACTTCAAACTCTATTACAGAGCTTCAGTATTGAAAACAGCTTGGTATTGGCATTAAAAAAAAAATAGATGGCATTTTCAACAATATCTTATTGTCTTAGATCCAATGTATGTAAGGTAATCAAGTGCAATGGTAATCACTATGTCTCTTGGATTGAGCCCTACCAGTCCAAAATCACACACATACACACACAAACACACACACTCTTTCTCTCTCTCTCTCTCTTTCTCTCCCTCTCTCTCTCTCTCTCTCTCTCTCTCTCTCTCTCACACACACACACACACACACACGTTTATATGTATATATGTGTGTGTAAGTTTTACATATTTTTGGCACATAAAATAATAGGAATTTTTTAGGCCATTTTATATGTCCTTCACATTGTAGCTTCTTCTTTCATTCATATTCTTCTATATTGACCTCCTTATCCCTTTCTCAATTAATCTATTTTTTATATTTTCCCTTTCATAACCTTAGTAGCCTTGTAAAATTATGTAAGCTATTTCTGTTGTCCTTGGTTACCTCCTAAAGGTTTAGCTAAGTTCCTATTGCTAAGCACATCTTACCATTCCACACAGGATCTAGAAAATTTGAGCAGGTGTTGACATGAAAGCTTACATTCTGTTGTCTAGCTTTCATAGAACCAGAAGGTATGCCTGTGCTCACTTGTCTCAATTAAAGCATTCATAATATTTTTTCTCTTTCTTTCAATCAATAAATTGAATGACTGATAATTTTTGGACCTATCCTGAAATAAAATCAATAGTCCATTGAAACTGTGTCTCCTGAGAAGCATAATAATAACTATTCACCAAATAATAAGCAATAGTGGACTGATATTTTGCTAGTAACAAACAGGTAGTTACTCGGAGTTAACATCTGACATGACTGCTCAAGAAGTTTAGCTGACTAACTGTATAAATTATGGTTTGGCTCTTAGAAGCACCAACCTTCTACTATCATTTTATTAGCTCAGTTGATTCTTACCTTTTTAAAATTTATCTTTGCACCCACATATAAGTGTATCTCCCACTCCTCATCTAAAGGCAAATAGATTATCTTAGAGAAACAAATAAATTTAAAAATGAAATTGCCCATTCCAATTCAAAAGCAGTTGGTAGAAATAATTTCAGAAAAGAAACATAATAGTTAACAAAATGTAACAATAGCTTATATGATCTACAGTTATGGAAAGTATATTTCACAAAATCAATTTACTAAGGAAAATAATTAGAATATTTATAGAATTTCCTGGCTTCTTCTCTGGTAACTATTCATTGAAATTGGTATTATTAAAATATTAAGGAATAAACTATTCTCAGAATCAGTTTGTAGACATATCCTAAAACTTCACAAAAGTTCTTAGTCCTTCTAAGGCTTTGCCATCCAAAATATAAGCATGTGGTAATAGGACCTATCATTTATACATCAAAATGAAACTAGGAAGAATATCTCAATAAGGCTACTTAAATTCCAGGAGATTGGTTGCTGAAAAGGGAGAAAACTAAAAGAACACAAAAGGAATACCACATTCACCATCTGTATTCTAGCAATAACTAAACAATTTGTGAAAGCAAAGTTTGAGCATGACTGTGATTAACATTGTCTGCAGTTCTTGGGTTCCCCTTTCTTTTCTTTCACAGTACTGTGAATTGGACCAAGGACTTTGCAATCTTTAGAAACCTGCTTTGTCTTTGAGCTACATCCCAGGCTCTGAACTTCTCTCAGTGCATTTTTTGTGATAATTATCTGCTTCAAAAGGGTTTAAAATAATAGTTATGGTTTACCTACTGAATATAGGAAGACTAAACTTTCTCCAGAAAAGTACTGGGACAACGCAACTATACAATCCACTAATTCTTATGTAACTGTTTCTCAAATACTTTTCTACTATGGTTCCAACTTTGAAATGAGCATCTTGAACGGAAGATCTAACTACTCAAATGTGCTCACAAATCATAATATTGAGCTTTTACTGTCTGCTGTTTTGCTATTCCATAGTTCAGATATTAACCATGTCACATGCACTATACTTACCTACACCTCATATGTTTAAAACTGGATTTCATTCTCCTGCCTCCAATTACAAGATTCTTCATAGCTGGAAAGTTCTGAGTCTTTGCCAGCTCATGTTTTTTCCTAAATTAGTAGCGGCAGTTAGAAAGGAAAAACACTCCCCTCTACTGAATGAAGGATTTAACTGTAGGAATCTCTCAGAGAAGTATCAGCCATGACAGATGTAAGGCTCAGTAGAATTATGAATATGAGTGAATGAAAAGGTTAAGAAACAGTACAATTACAAGCAATAAATGACAAATGAAATTAAACGTTAATGACTGTAGCATTAATTGAGTTTTACTCCCACTGCTAAACCCTGTCATAAAGTATATTATCACATAATTTCCTCGATGATGCATTAAAATCTGTAATATATTAAAGCATCCATTATTAGGATACTTCAAATATACGACATGCTACATTTTGCATCATTGTTCACAGCCTAGCACATTATCGCAGCATCATAGTGATTTGTTAGTATTCCTTAACTTGGGAAGCGGGAGTTAAACTTCATTATCCTCCTCACAGAAAATGCCTTTTTTATTATACGATTTACTCAATTTGAATATAATATCCTTGGTGAATTCATTCTTGGCCTTTATCTTCACCCAGGAGCACACAATTTATATTAATTTGGAAGAGACCATGTGCTCAAACAGTCCATGGGTTTCTTTGAATCCCTCACATCTATCGCTGCATAAGAATGACCTTGGTGCTACCTTTGGTGCAATAATATGTCCAAGAGGGCAGTGTCAATCACTTTTTGACCCTTACTGAATGCCGTATTAGGCTACCTGGGTCCTAGACACCTTTAGCTGAAACAGTACAATGAAAAGATTCAAAGAGCAAAGAGGAAAATAATGCATTTCACTGTTCATTGGCATAAAATATGAACTTTTCCCTGTTAATAGTGCTTCATTGAATAATGTGGTCTACCAAGATCTTTTGCATGTTCCAAAGAGTGCTATGACTTATGCAAATTTATTATAATTTGAAATATCAAGATATTCTCTTTTTCATAGCATAGAAGAATTTTTTTGGCATCAGAGTCGCGAGACTATGTTCCCCTGCTCAGGTTCTTTGTATTGTTGCTTGTCAGAATTATAGCATTAGCAGTATTCTTTAGTCCCTGCCTCTGTACTCTATATGCTGTTAGATAGTCAAGACTTCTAGAATATTAGGGATGCTTAAAAACAATCAGAAGACAGGATTTTCAACATTCTCAACACATATATTTTTGAGGCAATGAATATGCTTATCATTTTAATTATGTGTCTGTATATAAAAATCTCCACCAGTAACCTATAGGTTTCTTCATTTATTATGTATCAACTTACAAAATTAAAAAATAAATACATGAATTACTATATATTTACAAAAATATCAAATCTTATTAAGATGCAGTTTGTAGCTACAGACAAGAGACTATAAAGTCTCTTTATACTTATATACTTGACATAAGTACTCTCATAGAAAAAACTAGCAATTGTAAAAACTCTTTATATACAACATGATATGTAGTGGCATTTGTGTACAGTACTATTATACCTACTAATGTCAATTGCTGATCAAAATGTTTCCTCAAATATAGCAATGTTCCATTATACAATTCTGTTATTTCACTTCATTAAAATACCACTTCTTTGTCACAAAATTTTATATTATTTCACTTTAACATCAATGCCTTACTACTATAAACAAAGTCACTTAATGGAAAAAATAAGTTTATATAACTTGACCTAGTTTTCATAATATGGAATTTTGGATATAGTAAAAGAAAGTCACAGAATCTCAGGGAATACCAAAAGCAATTTCTAAAATAGTAAATGTGCTATTACAATAAATGGTCACTGGTAAACTATCTATATTTTCAAAACTATAGTTGCGACATCTTTCAGGGACAGTAGCCACCAAAAAAATTGTCACCTGCTTTTGGGACACAGCATGGTCTGTACAGCCAAAGAAAATTAAATAGATTTTTCTAGGGTCATTTAATAATTCTTTGGGGTAAAACCTAAATTTTTGTTATCATACTTCATTTTTCAATCTATGTTCCAGAGTTTAAAGTGTTATTTAAAATTGAATAAAAAAGAATAATTCTATTACAACCATAAATGACTTTTAGTTCCTATTACTCTTTACTAGAAATTATACTGCATATACTGTAGTTTTAACTATAATAAAACTAAGCGAAGTGATTTGGCTTCATCTGAATTTTATATGATGAGCACAATATTAATTTGTGCATAGCACCCGCAATTTAGTCAATTTTACTTAGCTCAAAAGCAATGGTAATGACCCTAAATGAAAAACTATACTCCAATTTTCAAAACTTTTAATAATAAATGAGAAAAATTTAATCAAAAAAGTCTTACAATATTAGAATTATTTTTCAATGAGATTACTAGTTGAACATAGAAAAATAATCATTCATGCAAACCCATATTCCATTTCATTATAAAAATGACTGCAAGGAAGAAGTTCTATATTCAAGTTATATCAGTTGCCTTTTTCTATTATTTTTAAATTTTAATTTTTTTCCTAATAACAGGACACATATGTTCATTTTTCAGGCATTCAAATTAAAAAATATAAGTTGGATTTCATATACATTTAAAGGTGAAACCAGCTCTATAAAACTAAGCATTAGATAAGAGAATTACTATTGCTTTCCCTCTAGAGTTAAAACTTTCTAATAAATGGTTATAAACTTTGCACACTATTATTAGGAGCTCTCTATCCACAGAGTAAAGATGCACACCACAAAAGTGAAAGGATTCCGCTTCCATCCTTATGCCTCAACTAGGGTGTGAGGGTTCTTGCTTAATCATGTGGAAAGTCAGTTCAATTGTGTGTAGACAGAATTTCTGTCCATCCTGGTCCCACAGCCATTCCCAAAGAAACACACAGGCTTATATTGATTATAAACTGGTTGACTTATTAGTTTGGGCTTATTATTAACTAGCTCTTACAATTAAAATTAACCATAATTCTTGTCTATGTTTAGCCCGGCAGCTTGGTACCATACTCAGTAAGGCTTTCTTATCTTGCTTCCTCTGTGTCTGACTGGTGACTACAGACTTGAGTCTATCCTCTTATTCTCCTAGTCTGGTCAGCCCACCTATACTTCCTGCCTGCCTGTTGGCCAATCAGTGTTTTATTAAACCAATGAAACTCACAAATCAGTCCAGGTTACAAGAGCATATCCTACAGCAATTGTGCATAAATCTCTTTCAGTGCCTATATGACTAAACATCAAAGGTGTAGGCTGAGGGCTATGATGATGGCAGCTACCAACTGTAACTGCAACTCTCCTCTTAGAGGATACAGGGCTCTTTCCTGGACTTCTTATGCCACTGCCTACACATGGTTTAAGCACAGACAAGAAACTACACACATACATAAAATAAAACTAAATCTAAAGAATGAAAAGTGAAAGTTGTAGACATGATTTTGTTGATTGCCCAAAGATAGAAAAGACAATCCATTTGCTCCCATCATTTACTTACATGCTGCACCTGAGAGCCAACTGTAAACACAATAGAGATAGAAGCAATCGTGAGAAAATGAAGATGTATAGTACCTTGCAGTCTTTCCCACTCAGCAGATATTTATCCATCATGGTCAAGTATTAGAACATGGTACTAAAATTCACTGAGAATTTCAGACAACGTTCCTGCATGTGGCCAAGGCAGTCCTCAGGAAGCTCTTCCCTAAATTTGAAATCCACTGAAACAAATAATAACCAAATCCTTAGATGTGACTTAAAATTTGCCCTTTCAGCTACTAAACTTAGCTATTGTTAGAGTCAGTAAAGCAGCCTCAAAATCAGTGATGCTCTTATTTCCCATCCATAATCAGGTGTCCAATTAAAGCCTAGATTCCCATCATCAGAATAAACAAAACTTACCATGTTAGACATATAAAGGCACTCATGTATCAAAATAAAAGACTATGTTTTAAAGTATCTATTAAAAGGAAACTGAATAATATACAAACTATTCAATTTTACCTGTGTAAAAAATAGTTATATAATAGAAACGTGAATTTGCACATGGAAGCATATTTTATTTTTCTAGTATATTACACTAAATTTCCATTGCCATAGTGGCTCAAGCAACATGAATTCATCATTTAACATATTACTGTCTCCAGATTTTAAGTCTGAGTTAGCCAGGTGTATAAAAATGTTTTTAAAAGTTGCATATACAGTGTGAGCTGGAGACTTCTTTTGATTCTTACACATCCAGAAGACAAGTTACTCTTCCAAGTCCTACACATCATGGCAATTAACATGGTTCCTTTCAGAAAAAGGCTAAGTCAGTGCCTATCTGAAGATGGGAGATTATGCTCAGTCGACTCAATATAGTTTTTCTTTTGGTTGATTAAAATTCCACTTCTTAATTTTCAAAATGACCAACCCTCTTCACCTTAGCACTTGGTATACACCACGAAGAGCATTGGAGATGCACATCTATGAGTTCTGCCTTCACAGGAAAAGGAGGTTTAATAATTACACTCAAGGAAATGAAGAACACCAAGTCATTTCCATATTCACTTCCACAAAATCTGATAACAGGATCTAAGCAGACAAGGCCCTCTATCCTAGATGTTCTAGTTGATGCCAAGGCTAAGAGATGATCAGTATTTTTCTCATGATGCCATTTGAAGTATGTGCTCATATGTGTAGTAATCTTAATAAAGTAGTAAGAGAAGGGCTGCATATGTCACATCTATAAGGAAGCATTTAAAATCAAAAACAACATGCTACATTACTTTCTACCTCATGAAAGATTGTGTTGAAACAATACCTCTCTGGTCTTAATCTTTTTGTATGCGGAGTCCTTTCTTCTCTCTATCACTGAAAATTTATTGTGAGTGGAAATACTTACTGTGTGAAGAGCGTTAATTCCCAGGAAAATGTTTTCTGAGAGATAATTGTCCTAGTCATGAATCATTATGTACTACGTAAAGGACACATGTTCAGTGTCCTCTTATTCACAAAGGGATACAGTAAACCAGAATATTCTTGTGAAAGCCATGGTGCAATAAGTGATTAGAATAAGGGAGAAAAGCCACATATTTTCATTAAGAAGAAAAATAAGGCATAAAACGGCAGTAAGTGGATGAATAACAATCATATTTTAAGGGCTAGAGAGTGAAATGTAGAGAGCAGATTGTGAATCTTGGGGGCTGATGTCACTAATGGAAGATTGTGGGAAGAAGTCACTTAAGTGGACTAATGCAAAGGGCAGTGGTTTAAAAGAAAGGAAAGAGAACTGTTTTCTCTCATTGCTTAGTTTAAATCATTGTTTATTCACAAATTTGATTTATACAATATGTCCAAGTATTTTCCCAGTGATTTATTATTTATTTTTCGTTTGATTTTTTTTTTTAATTTTATCCCAATCTTCTTGTTTTCCCAAGTTCCCCCAAGGAGCGGATGGAGGGAGAACACGAGCAAGGATGTCAGGACCACAAGGGGTGCACCCACCCACTGAGACAGTGGGGCTGATCTATTGGGAGCTCACCAAGGCCAGCTGGACTGTGACTGAAAAAGCATGGGATAAAACCGGACTCTCTGATCATGGCGAACAATGAGGGCTGATGAGAAGCCAAGGACAATGGCACGGGGTTTTGATCCT
>NW_026067930.1:26134272-26136977 GCF_014885135.2 Alexandromys fortis | reverse complement strand
TTTCCTTTTCTCAATAAAAAAAAAAATTTAATTTTATTCATATTTATTCCTTTTCCTTTATTATTTCCCACCCTCCTATATAAAGTTATCATGCTTTCCAATTTATTGCATCCCACATCATATTACTTGTATGTATATGACTTCAGGGCTTATCACTTGGTTTGTACACTTTTTAAAATTATATAGTTTGAAAATTATGTGATAATATCTCTACTTATTTTCACTAGGTCCTTGTTGCTTGATTAAAAAGAGGAAAGTCCTCTCAACAGATACAGGAAAGTTTTTCTCTATGTGCAAGAGGAAGGTTCCTGTCTATACGGATAGAAGAAGGCTCTCTTGGCAGATAAATACTCTGCTCTAGGTAGATAGAGGAAGGTTCACCTCTAGGTGAATAGAGGAAGGCCTTTCTCTAGTTGAATAGCAGAAAGTAAGTTTCTATACCAAGGACTGTGATTCTCTATATAGAGGGAAGTTCTTTGCACTGATAGGGAAGCTTTCTTCTCTGTATACAAGAAGGCATTTGTTTCTAGATAGGTAAAGGTAAGTTCTTCTCCACCTATGGTCAAAGCTCAGGCAAAATTCTGAAGGAAACAAACCAACCAATAAAACAAACACAAAAGTCACTAGATCCACAGATTAATAACTTAGGAAGAAATTATCTACTTCATAGTTAGTATAGTAATTTATAATGGGTTTGCTTAATCTACAGCACAGTCAGTAAATGTAACTTTTCCAATGTACATTAATTGTAAAAAAATAAAAACATAGTGAATGGGGATTCCAAAGTGTCAGATATTTAATCCCAAAATATCATTACTGCAACAGACAATAGAGCTGTAGGCCACAGGTATACCATGAAAACTTACAAACAATAAAGACTGTTGACAAGGCTATTGGTTACTCTACAAATTGATGGTAAAATTGTGTTGCCGAAGACATCTAAACAGCTCCTTGAACATGGAAAATTCAATCTGATACCTACCTACACTCTTCACCCTTGATGATTACTGGTGACAGTACTTGGAAGTACTCTGCATGCTACTGAAGAAGAACTGTAAACACCAACCCAGCTACAAACTCTTGAATCTACAAAAATGACGTAGATGCAACTAGTATAAGATTAAATTTAAGACCCACTGTATGAGATATAACCTATACCCAATAATTCTTGGGTGTTCAAGAACTTGAGAATAAATATTCCAGGGATCTAGGGGACAACCAAATAGTACTGTCCTGCTAAAGGAGAGTAGCAACAAAATGACTCCTGATGAAATTCTGTTAAGCTTGTAGTTAGTGTCTTGCTCAGCCATCATCAAAGGAGATGCCGCCTGCAGACATGTATTTAGTATATAATATGGTTTTTGATTTTGTGTTTATGTGGATGCTATGATTGTTAATGTATGTGCCTCTGCATCTCTATGTGTTTTGGGGCTTTTTGTTTTTCTAGACATTTGCTTGTTTTGTCCTATTCAGGGTTGTTTGTTTTATTTTATCTTATTTTATTGTTACTCACTTTCTGTTTTAGATGCTTCTTCTTTTCTAATGAGAGAGATTCCCAAAGATGTGTATTTCGGTGTGCGGGTAGATGGGGAAGATCTGGCAGAATCTGGGGAAGGGGGAACCATAATATGAATATATTGTGTGGAAAAAAAAAACGTTGAATTTAGAAAGTCTCAAAAAGGAGGAGGATGTGATATTTTGGAAATAATTCTTATATTTTGTTTTCTTTCTCTGTGTAGTGGTTGAAATGCTATTATTTGATGTGATGTTCTCTTTTCGAACTGAAGTTCTCACTTTCTCTATATAACCCAGCTTATATAAAAAGGTTAAGGTGCGTAAATAGAAGAAATCTCTGCCTGAAGAAAATTTAGGAAGGATTTAAAATTAAATTCAGCTTTCAGTAGCTTGCTTTTTATATCTCCTTAAAATGATACTCACAGACCATACAAGATCTTTAGAGTCTTTTATCTCGCTATATATCTTACGGGTAAAAATCCTGTATGGTTAGCAAATTGAAAGGTCAATTACATGTCTAATAAAATCTTAGCTGACAGTTAGTTACATACCATTTATTATTCATCTGTCTGCTGATAAAAAGCCCCACAAACTTATTCATCAACACTCATAATGAGAGAGCAGAAAAGCATTAAGACTGTGTGGATGACGTGGACGAACAACATTACTGCCAGACTTTCTGTGGTCTGCTGAATTGTTTCTTCCCTGAAGGTTAATATATAAAATCTGTCTTACTATCTTGTTTTATAAATCAGCTTGCCTCACAGACAATGCGGTGTGGTCGCAATAACTCCAAAACGCTAATGACAGGGAAGCATTTTCTAGCTCCGCTTGTTTAAGGACTTTAGTGCTTGTCCAAGGCTGCCAAGTTCTGTAGAAGACAGGATTCGTAACTTCATAACAGGCCTTAATGGATTAGCTCACCCCTCCTTTCCCTAGTACGCTACCTTTCTGTTTGCTTTGAGTAATTACCTTATAGACATTGAAACCTCTTTGGTGATGTATGTCTTCCGCTTTTTGAGTGAAGTTTTTATGTATTAATTGGTCAATGGTAAGCTTTAATACATTCTTTTAAATAATAGCTTTACTTTTAAATGTCACACATTTATACAACGTATATTTATTTATTTATTTATTTATTTATTTATTTATTAAAGATTTCTGTCTCTTCCCACCGCCGCCTCCCCTTT
>NW_026067930.1:26093443-26133180 GCF_014885135.2 Alexandromys fortis | reverse complement strand
TGAGAGATCTCTGTTCAGCTCAGTGCCCCATTTTATAATTGGGTTGATTAGCCTTTTACGGTCTAGTTTCTTGAGTTCTTTATATATTTTGGAGATCAGACCTTTGTCAGTTGCGGGGTTGGTGAAGATCTTCTCCCAGTCAGTAGGTTGCCTTTCTGTCTTAGCGACAGTGTCCTTTGCTTTACAGAAGCACCCCCACCAACTTCTCCTTTGTCCTCTCTGTGTGATCCACCTCATTTCTACCCTAGATTGACATTCTCTTTTTAATTTTTGTTTTAGTTACTAACTACCTCTTGAGGACAATTAGCACAGTCCATATGCATAAGTGTTTGGACTTCCACTAAGGCATGGAAGCCTCTAGTAAATAAAATCTGGAGGAAGGTAAGACTCTGAGACATGGAAATTCTTAATTTCAAATTAAATATCCATATTTTGTTCTGAACTTATCAGCTCCAATGAGTCTATTACGTATTAAAATAATATACCAAATAATAAATAATGATAGATTTATAGCATATTATGAAAGACAAATGGCTTCTCCTCTACTCATAGATCAGACTACGTCCTACATGTCTGTGCTTCAAGGCCTATGTGCTTATAACCTGCAGCAGCATTTTTCCCACTGACACATTGAGAGGATTTGCAAGTCCATGAAACTCTCAGGTTGTTCCGGGAACCCACAGGTAACCCACATGCGTTAAGGACACACTACATGGAATACTAATAATTTCTCCTCCCATGATTACCTCCTGTCATTGGATAACATTGCAGAACACAAACTTATGAGTAAAGACTGCATTTTGTTCTTCTTGAAAGGTAAGCATTAGTAAGTATTTTCCTAAAAATAATATAAGGATTTAATTATTTATGATGAGATAAGAATGGTATGTATCTTGATACCATGGAAGTTCCTCCATAGTTGTTTGCTATGATGGTTAACTGTAATGCATAACAAATGAAGATTTAAACTACATCACTAGAAAACTAAATCTGAAGTTAAGAGAACAAATTCATATGTTTTCTACGCAATTACGATGTTCACAATTTTAAAATTACTGACCTGTCCTCGTCCCCAACAAAATAGTGAGGCAAAAGAAACCAGTTTATTTCTTAGTGTGTTTGGAATAAACTTTTGGCTAATTACTCATTATTCTCTTAATCTGTATACTTTCATCAGGAATAATTTTCTAGGCAAATGAAGCAGAGAGTCTAACAATTCTGAGACAGTAGAACTCCTGGATAATTCTCAGTTGTTGTTTTACTTGGGACTTTTTGTTATTGCTTATGTTTTCTTAGTTGGTTCTGGTTTAACTGTGGCTGAGATCCTTCCCTTGACATCTCTACTTAACATTTCCACACACCTTCAGTTTCCAGACAGTGTCCTAACTCCGTCATCTTCCTCGAATAATGCATTCATTAGATTTTTAAATTCTTTTAAAGGATTCCTTCCTTCTCTCATGATAATTTCCAAAACAGACTTCCCAGCCTTACCTAGAGTTAAGGGAAAGATTGCAATGAAATGTCAACATACTCCAAAGAAAGGTATTTCTTCTGTTTTATTCTCCTAAAACAGCTAAATTGATTTCTTCGGTATTATATTTATTTGACATCAGAAATGCATTTGTAATGAAACAGTGGTAGGAAACTAGATAATAGTTTCAAACCTTTTGCTACTTCACACAGCAAGAGAATATACATGGGATAGGTGTTTCTTTATGCCGTAAAAACACTCCCTTTACTAGCCATGTAGAGTAAAACACAATGGTTTGATGTTTCTGGAAGCAAACCTGTAAGTACTTGTTCTATGTGAAACTCATTTAGTTTTATAAATATATAAGAAACCAAACAATAATGCATTCTGTTAAAGCAGTTTTAATATCAAGGTTTTAAAAATACCTTGAAATTTAAATTAACACAAACAAATTTCATATATTTTGAAGAATTTTTCACACGGTATAAAGCAGATGTATAAATAGCTGCAATCAATTAGTTAATATTAATTCAATATGCATTAAAACAAATTAGTTTTCTTTTCACAATGCATCTCAGTAGAAAACATTTGATCAAGCTAATGCACGTAGTGTTACCAAATATGAAACACCAGTTTGGATATAACATTTATGCAATTACAGGCAATTCTTTATAACGATGGAATTCCTTATGTGAGTATTTTGTACAACATTTCACCTCTCAGCTAATAAAACTATCTAAGAAGCCCGGGTATGGTACAAGAGACACATAAGCAGGGAAGATGAAAGGAGAGGTTAACACTTCTTCGGCATCTGTCAACACTGTCTCCTATTGCATTTGATCAACTTTCAAGTAAATGCATACACATGATATCATTTACAGTAATAAAAGCAAATGCCACATTGGAGTTACTTTGCTTTTATCTGTTCTGCATATCACTCATCACAGACCATCAGAGGAAGGGCCGATGCTGCTTTACTGTGTATCCTGGCCAGCGAGGCATGTTGCTTCAGATGCGAAGCTGGCCATTTACCCATTAAGCTATAAGGATCAATGCTCATGTGTTCTCTATATGAAACCTGGAAAAGAAATGAGACTAGAGAAGTCATGACTTTCAAAGAAAATTGGGAAGACATGTGATGGACTGGAGGGAAAAAATAGAAGGAGAAATTGATTTAATTCTATTACAATCTCAAATAAAAAATAATTCAACTTTTAAAACAAAAATTAAAAGTTAAGAAAAAAGAGAAAATAACACGTGAACAGTTAGAGTGGGCTGATGATTTGCCAGAAAGTCCATTTTAGAACAGTGACTTTCAGACTTCTTCCCTAAGGAATCAACAATATAGAAAAAAAAAGTTTAGAATGGGAAAAAAATGAAAGAAAGGCCCTCCAAATCAATGTGGGCCTAGATAATGTGAACTCACAGAGACTGAAACAGCATGATTGGGACCTGCATGGATCTGCCCAAGATGCTTTGTGCTTATATTATGGATATCAGTTTAGTGCTTTTATGGGATTCCTGAGTGTTTGAATGAGTGGATCTTCGATTCTTGTACCTTTTCTTAGTCTCTTCCTTTTTTGTTGTTTTGTCTTGTGTAAACTCGATGTGATGATTTTATCATGTTATATCTTATTTTGTTACATTCAAAAATGAATGAATATAAACCTAGACACTAGAGTAAAGGGTAACAGCTGAACTGTTGTTTATACCTGCTAAGAGAGGGAAAATCGGTTTTCCCTAATGAAGTCAAAATAAGAATATCAACCAGGGCAAGACAGCTCTTAGGTTCAGGAATAGTTGACCAACATACAATGAACTCCACAGTCTTTTTGCAGTCTTTTATTTAGTTACAGTTTGGCCTTTTATTGGGGTAGGGTGTTTTTGTTTGTTTGTTTGTTTGTTTGTTTGTTTGTTTTAATTGTTGTCGTTCTCTTGGTTTTGGAGGTTTTGTTGCAGTATTGAGTTTTGTTTGTTATTTGAGAAAGAACTGAAAGTTGAAGGCGTAGGGAGGTAGGGAGGATGGCAAAATAATGGAGAACTTGGGGAAGGGGAAGAATATGATCAAAATATAGTTAAACTTAAAAATTGTTTTAAAGAATAAAAAAGAAAAAAAAGCAGCCTAAGTACATAAGCAGCAACCAGGAGTTATTTAATTTAATAAAGACTGTACAAGAAATCAGCCCTTGGGGGCTAAACAGTTTTCTCTGGGTGATTGACCTGCACTCTGATTATTATTCTTTTTTGGATAATCTCTCTGAGTCTAAAAGATGGGAGAGGGGTACTGCTTGTGCCTAGAGAGTGTTTGAGTAGAAGAGGCCTCCCATTCTTCCATAGGGAACAAATGCTGAATTGCCATAATTTGCCATGCCCTGACATTTATGTGTATTAGAAACATGAAAAACAATCAAAACTAACTAAAAAAATCAATTTTATTCATGTTTTTCAAACACACACACACACATTCTGGATGCTCTCAACAATTTCCTTTACCTAAATCCCTCTCAATATTGTCCACCTATCTCTTTCCCAACTTTGTCAACTTGCCCTTAAAACAACCACTTTCTTGAACATTCACGTCTCTTTGTTTTGTTTTGTGATCCAGTAGGTATAAACAAGGGTATCTATCTGTGTACATCTCATCCTTGAGTAGATAATTTAAGACAATTAATGTCCCTCTCACAGAATGAGAGATTTTCACAATATTTCAAAAGGGAAAGGCAGAATCCATTTCCCTTGGCTATGGCAGACTGATGTCAAGCCAGTCGCACAGGCCAAATGGAGGAACATTGATGTGGGAGTGTCATATATCAATCTGTTGATTTCATTGGTTAAGTTATAATAAACCAGCTGCTTGGCCTCATGGCTTGGAACATAGATGGGAGGAGTAAACAGAATAGAATTCTGGGCGGAAGAGGAAGTGAGGTCAGACTCTGCTCTGCTCCCTGAGAGACCCGACAGCTCTGCTGGATTAGAGACGCCATGCTCAGCTCTCCCGGGTAGACGCCATAGCTCTGCTCTCTGAGGCACACGCGATGAAGATGGATGTAGGCTAGAATCTTCCCTGTAAGCGCACCTTGGGGTGCTTACACACATTATTAGAAATGGGCTAGTCCAGGTGCGAGAATTAGCCTGTAAGGGCTAGAGTTCAGGGGCCAAGCAGTTCTTAAATGAATACAGTTTGTGTGTTGTTATTTCGGGCATGAGCTAGCCAAGCGGCCGGGGTGTTGGGGACGCAGCCCCGCTGCTGCTTCTTATTTCAACAGAACATGACTCTAATGGCTGAGCCATACCCTGAAGTCAGCATGCCATAACCCTTTGCCTTTTCTTCTATTGCTTTCTGTCTTCAAGTCTGTAAGATTCCCTAAGTCTTAGAAGTATTGATGAAAAAAAATTCTGTTTATGTTTCAACATTCAGCCATTAAATATTCTTGGATTTGAATATTCATTACTATTCACTACATTAAAAAAAAGTCTTTGATTAACACCAAGAAAAGCGTTTATCTACAGATATAAACACAAGTATTTAAAAGGGAATTTTGGGACATGTAACTTTAAAACAGTAAGTTTCCCCTGTGTGCTATAACATCTCTTCAGCCGTGAATGTTTGACTAAGATTGCAGCAACCAGGCCCGGATTCCTTCCTTAGATCAGGGCTCAAATACAATCAGAGAAAGGTTGGATAAGCCCTTAACAGCCTGCCATAATTACACAAGTGTTCACATCTTGTCTGGCAAGTTGGCACTGCAGTTTTAGTGTTTATACTTTATCAAGAACATACCTGACATATATATGCCATCAGACTCTATAGCTACTTTCAGGACCATCGAAACAAGGAGACAGCTTTCAACTCCAGTTCAAGTCCCAGTTTGATTTCCAATGAAAATGTGCACTGTTTTTATAAGTAGGACCTTATCAAATAGCTCTGGAAAACAAGAGGGGTGACAAGAGACAGACATTTTTGCAGGACCTCTAGGTCATCATTGGCCAGTCATTCATAAGGAGGTGTTTCAAAGCTGACATTGATTTTTTTAAAAAATAATTATCTGAGGAGCAGAAGGAGGGAGAACATAAGCAAGAAAGTCAGGACTGGGAGGGGTGCACCCAAACACTGAGACGGTGGAGCTGATCTATTGGGAGCTCACCAAGGCCAGCTGGACTGGGACTGAAAAAGCATGGGATAAAACCGGACTCTCTGAACATGGCAGACAATGAGGGCTGATGAGAAGCCAAGGACAATGGCACTGGGTTTTGATCGTACTTCATGTTCTGGCTTTGTGGGAGCCTAGCCAGTTTGGATGTTCACCTTCCTAGACATGGATGGATGTGGGAGGACCTTGGACTTCCCACAGGGCAGGGAACCCTGACTGCTCTTTGGACTGGAGAGGGAAGGGGAAAGGAGTGGGGGGAAGGGGAGAGGAGTGGGGGGAGGGGGAGAGAAATGTGAGGAGGGGGAGGGAAATAGGAGGCAGGGAGGAGGTGGAAAGTTTTTCAATAATTAAAAAAAATCCTTGGAATTTAAGAAGAGAAATACTTTTAATATATATCTCTATCTCTATCTCTATCTCTATCTCTATCTCTATCTCTATCTCTATCTCTATCTCTATCTCTATCTCTATCTCTATCTCTATCTCTATCTCTATCTCTAGTTGACTTACAAGTATTGTGTCCCTATATAGGTTTTGTATACACCTTAATTTTTATTTATTCCCCTACCCCTTCACCTTATCTCCCACCCCTGGACATGCAAAAGCATTTCCAGAGACTTCTCTACTTTCATTTCATATATTATGTCCTACTATCTCCATCCCATTACAGCTAAAGTACATGGCCACTTTCTTTTTTGTTTGTTTGTTATTTTTCTTTTGCATTCTATAGTTACATTCTAACTAGGAATAAAACGCTAAACCACATAGCTGAGTAAATATGTCTAGTAGTAGGGTATAGAGAGCTTTAAGTATGCTTAGAAGCTGAAAATCTATGCAACAGTAGTATCCATGTCTCTTAGTTTTTCATATCTATAAATAAACCACTGTTTGTCATAGCTTCTATACTAGTGTGTACTTCCACCAACCATGAATCAGGGTCTCTCTTTGTCCAATCATCATTAACACTTATTGTCATTTGATTTCTTGATTATAGTCATTCAGGGAGCAGAGAGAACCTCAAAGTAGTTTCAGTTTGTTTTCTTGAAAGCTAATAATTTTTAAGAACTTTAGAATATATTTATTAGTCATTTGCATTTCTACTTTTGAGAGCTCACTTTACAACCATATTCTATTTTTTATTATTTTGAGTTTTCTTCAGTTTTTACATAATTTAGGTACTAATTCTTTGTCAGAGGATTTTCTCCATTCTCTTTCCTCCTTCTTCAGCAGATTGGCTATGTATTTTACAGATACTTTTCATTACTTTTTCTCTGTTTGGCTAAGAGCTAGAGAAGATTGATTTGTCATGGAGTCACATTTGTCAATTTTTGGACTCACTTTTAGAGAGATTGTAACCTTATTTGGAAAGAGCCCACATAAACATCTTGTAGTGTACACTCTTCCTTCACTTCTATGAGTTTCATATTTTCAAATTTCACTTTGGACTCATCGATAAATAAGAAGATGATTTTTGAGTAGGATGAAAATGAGAATGTATTTCATATTTCATATTGAAGATTAGTTTTGAGCTTTGGTCCACTGTGACTAGAGGCAACACATAAAGCTAGTTTAGTCTTCCTACATTAGTTGAAATTCTCTCATATTACAGTATAATGTTTATTATAGAGAAACTTCTGTAAGCTGCTGACAAAAACTGCTGTTTTCTAGAGTTTGGGTGGAATATCCCATTAACATTTGCTGTATCTGCTTGGAGTATGATCGCCTTTATTTCCAATGTTCACTGGTTTATGTGTCTGTCTATCTGACATGCCCATTAGTGAAAGTGAAGTATTAATATTGCTTACTATTTCCTTAATGGGAGGCTTCATGACTAATATAATTTGTTTTATAAAATTGCTTGATCTGATCTGTGTTTGGTCACACATGTTTAAAATTGTTTGATCATCTTGGTGGGTTGTTTCTTTTATCAGAATGAAGGGACTTTCATTAATGCTTCTGGATAGTTTTTGAGAGTAGTTTCATTGGCCAGATGAGAGTATAGCACCACCACCAGTTTTTTGTCCAGTCTGCTTGCAATACTCCTCCCTATACTTTTACTCTAAGTGCGTATCTTTCAGAGTTTGGTGTTTTTATTGTATGCGATAAAATGACTGCTGTTCGTCAATACAATTAACTCCCATGTGACTTTTGAGTGAAAAATTGAGAATTTAATATTCAGAATTATTCTTCGATGGTATGTTTTAATTTCTGTAATTTTGTTGATATTGTTGTGTTTGGTCTTTTGTTTATATATTGAATAACAGATTGAGTTCAATTATTCTTTTTTTTAAATTATAATACAGTATTTCTCCCAATATTCTCAATATGGCTGGCTTGGTGGTCATTCACTATTTTTCAGTGATATCCTATGCACTGAACAAGCATAGGATCAAACTGGTCCCTCTGAATGTGGCTGACAATTGGGACAGACTGAGAAGCCAATGATAATGGCACTGGTATTTGTCTCTATTGCTTGTACTGGCTTTTTGGGATCCTAGTCTATTTGGATGCACACCTTTCTAATCCTGGATGGAGGGGGGGAGCCTTGGACTTCCCACAGGGCAGAGTACCCTGCCCTTTTTTAGGACTGGAGGGGGAGAGGGAAGGAAGAGTCGGGGGGCGGGGGGGAAATGAGTGGAGGGGAAGAAGTGGAAATTTTGAATGGTCTTATTTATAAAGCAATAAAAAATGATAAAAAGATAAAAATAAAATTAAGAAAAAAATCTTTACATGTTTATCTTCAGCTTTCCTAATTCTCTCTTTGACTATGTCAACTGTCTGCATGTTCATCTTTGAGTTAATTTCAGAGATGTTTATTTACTGAATTCAATTTTCATTTCTTAAGTTTTTTTTCATTTATTTCATCCAGTCATCTATTTGAAGTCTGTCAAAAGTTTATTTCTTTTGTTATTGTCATGTTTGAACTCTTTGAACAAATTTTTAATAGCTCTTTTCAATTTTGTCTTGTGAGCTTACCTAAGTTATTTTTTTTGTTGGGGATGATGACTATAGGATTGACAATCTTTGGGGGAATATATTGCCTTCATTTAGTACTTATGGTTTTGTGGCAGGAACTACATATATTTAAAAAAAAAGCTTGTTGATTTTGTATCTTATATATCATTTCAGTCTACTGGGCTAGAGTTCCAATACAGACAAGAGACTGGGTGCCATGGGTCATCTTTAGGGTACAAGAACAAGTGTACAAGGGATTTAGTGTTTCTGAATGTATAGCTAGTTGCTGGATACCTGTACTGAGTCTGGGTAGAGATGGACAAACTGAAAGCATGAAGGCCTTTTCCAATGTCTGGCCCCAAGGACTAAATACTACATAGCTCTAGCTATGGCGGGAGCATGGGGAATTGGCCACACTGTGTCCCCAGTGAGGAGATTATTGGTGGAGTGAACAGCATATGTGAAAAGACTACTAAAGAGCAAAAAGTGATTCTAAACCAGTGTTCAAAGAGATCAACAAAATATTAATTTTACATTATGACTTTCAGATCTTTTAACCAAGTTAGAAGCTGAAATATAAGCCAAGAAGATAAGACACATATCTCAAAATACAAAATTCTTTGCTTAAAAAATTTTAGAGTCTTACAAGCTAGATTGAGGAGAGTGCATATGAAAATGTTTAGATATGTATCGAAAAAGAAACAGGTATAGAAACATTTGTAAGTGGAATTAGCAATAAATTGAGGCTGTAAAGCTATAGCTGAGTAAGAACTGAAAGTGTGTTCCACATGCCCTATTTGTACAATTTTGCCTTAATAAGTTATAGTTTCCTAAGGTAGAGTACTGGAGAACCTGGAGAATTACATAGCAATCAACAATATTGTATGAGTCTCTGCTGTCATTTGTGTAGAGGTAAGAAGAGAAGAAAATGTTGGGGTACTATGAAGGAAAAAAACAGCAAAAAATCAGTCAGGCGATCTTGTCTTTTTCCAATTTCCAGGTGGGTCTATATATGTTTTTCTTTGGGTTCACCTTATTACTTAGCTTCTCTAGGATCATGAACTATAGACTCACTGTCCTCTGTTTGTTGGGAGCAGTGAGACCTGAATTTCTTGTAATCCCCTGATCTGAGTGCCTACAGCTGCTCTGAGCACGATACCTTCAGGAGTTCCTGATGGCAGGAGAGTGGTTTCTGGTGGGTTTGACTGGGGCGTGGCTATCTCTGTATAATCTGCCCCTGAACACAATAAAGGGGGCATTCTTGGGGTACTCAAGGATGACCTGTATCGCTGTCTGTCTGGGTGTGTCTGTGTATTTTAACCTCCAGCCCCCTTGCCCAAAGCTCTCGAACTGGGTGCCAGCACACAGAGTGCAGACATGGGGGTGCGGTGCGTGGCATCTGTTTATGGCTAGAATCCACTAATGAGTGAGTACATACCATATTCATCTTTTGGGATCTGGTTACCTCACTCAGGGTAGTCTTTTCTAATCGATCTATTTGCATGCAAAATTCAAGATGTCGTTGTTATTTTACCGCTGAGTAGTACTCTAACGTGTAGATGTAACACACTGTCTTTATTCATTCTTCAGGTGAGGAGCATCTGGGTTATTTTCAGGTTCTGGCTATTACAAATGTCTTTGTAGTATGATTGAGCATCTTTTGGATATATTCCCAAGAGTGGTATTGCTGGATCCTGAGGTAAGTTGATTCCCAAGGACATTATTGTCTTAAAACACATTATTTTGATACATTCAAAATTAATGATACTTCAAAATTGAAAAAAATAATGAGCCTGTTAAGTGGCTCACCAGATAAATTTCTTGCTGTCAAGTCTGAAAACCTGAGTTTCAATCCCAGGGAACCAAATAATGATATTAGCAATTGAAGTTCACAAATTATCCTGTAACCTCAACCTCAACATGTATGCTGGAGCAATTCACATACTTACCGGTATGATAACATAAAAATATCAATTAAGAGATTAATTTAGGAATATGTATATGTCAAGACCTATAAATATATACATTCAGTAACAATTGGCAAAACAAGAGGCTATAAATTTGAAAATTTGAAGGAGATTGGGGAGAGGTATATGATTTATATGTAATCTAAAACACAATATAATAATTATATATAATATGTAATGAATATACAGCATATATTTTATTAATTGTATATAATAAATAAATATAATTATTGCATATGATAAATGCATATCATATTAATGATAAAAACATTAAATTAGGTAGCATCTAAAGTAGGAAAAAAATCTAACATTACTTTTACCATGCAAAACAATTTCTACATAGAAACGCAAGCAGTGTGAATTTTAACTTATCTATTACAATTTAGAAGTGGGGAAGGGGAAAGGGGTTTTCTTTTTGTCGGAGCACTGTGTGGTTATTTTTCTTTGGAGAATATTGTTATGAATATAATACAATTATCTATCATTCTTTCAATTGGCCACTTGGGCAAAAACTGCAGTGTTTTGCTTCACTTTCTTTGTAGAATCAAAGCACCTCACAAAAAAAGAACAGTGGAATGAAAACCTTCCCTAAGTATTCTTCAAAGCAAGTGAAAATGATTCTGTGGGCTCCGAATTTGCAATCGCCTTCCTCCGTTACAACCTCTGGAGAGCTCTTCCCTATCACTTGAATTAGGACTTTGGGCAAAGAGCCTGCTCAGAGTGAGACTGCAATGATAGTTACTCTTGACCACGGTACATTGCTTTTCTGTCCCCAGTGCCAGGCACTCCAGCAGTGTGAGCAGTCAGGGAGCAAAGATAAAAATGTAGATAATAAAACTTTGAGTGTTCCCTGAAGCATATAAAAAGTACATGTGTTTTCTCCTTTTAAAGAATACAATATTATGAAAAAAAGAGAAGACATCCGACCTCACAATATCCTTTTACATCTAAGATCTATCTGTAAATACCATATAGTTCTTGAACAAGGCAATTTCCTTGCTGCTTTGTTGTTACATTTACCATTAAGGATAATTCAGGGACACATTTGAGAGCGTGACTGTTTATTTCAATCAATTCCATAAGTGTATCTTGATTACAGAGGTGGAGAACTGTGGCAAAAGCATTAATATGAGGACAGGCTTGGGTGCTTGCAGTCACCATAGTGAACATACTGCCATTATCTTTCTCTTTTCATAGCTACACCACTGAGGATGTGTATTAAAGGTTAAGGTTAAACTCTGGAAGGTTTTTTTGCCTTTCAATGTTCTGCTTTAATTTTCATGCCAATTTTCACAGATTTTTCTCTCCAGAGAAATTCTGTTTGGGGCAATCTAGGTCATTTGTGGATTAGCAAAAATTTATATTTGTATGCAGTTTTTGTTAAAGTGTAAATTCAAATCTATCTGCCATATGTATCCAAACATTTTAGACATAAAGAACAACATCTCTATGGCAACCCAGACACCTTCTCCTTCTTAGGGATTCACAGATCTAAAATACACCCTCAAATAACAGTTCATACGTTTGCAGACTGATTTATTTCTCTCCAAATTCATTGATCTTTAGCTTTAACTGTGTCTATATAATATTTCATTTGATTTTATGCAACTTCTGGAATTCTTACTGGTTAACTTCTACAGTGAAGTCATTACATATACAGACACTAGGCAGGGTTTCCTGAGTTATGAAATCTGAATCAAACTTGTATTGGACCATCAGAAGACACTCTCTGACTCCTTTTTTTTCCCCACCAAAAGTAAAGTAAAATGTAGAAGGTTATTTATTCAAGAGATAAATGTCACATAAATATCTTAATTTTATAAAGAAATATGTGATTTATATGGATAAGCATTACATGAATGAGAATCAATTACAAAAATTGTGCTTGTTGTACCAGGGCGGTGGTGACACAGGCCTTTAATCCCTACACTTGAGAGGCAGAGGCACGTGCGTCTCTGGGAGCCAGCATCGTCTACAGGAGCTAGTTCCAGGACACCTAGGGCTGTTACACAGAGAAACCCTGTGTCAAGCAAACAAGCAAACAGCATGCAAGTCCTTGTTTATGAATATGAAATTTACATTATGAATGTACTTTCATTCTTTCCATTTTAATAATTTTCTTCTAGCTCTGAGACACTATTCAGTCAGCCATATTTTAATATGATTTAGTCCAGACCCAGTTGTTTGTAGAGTAACTAAATCAGTCACAATATTTAAGAATTGTACTAGAGTGTGTGTATTTAAGTGTTTCCCTCATGCCTTGACTGTCTTCACTTTAGTCTCTCTAACACACACCAACAGGAAAGGAATGTAGCCAGACTGAGTCATGACACCAGCAATCCTTGCCCCGACAGAGACTACATCTCCCCTGCAAAGTTATGCAGGCTCATGGAACAAGTTCAATACTGCAGCAGAAGCTGACTCTCTCTCCAGCTTTCCTCACCTAACTTTAGCCTCTGGCCAAGCATAGCTCAGACATTGCTTGGGGAAAGGAGAATAAGTAGAACAGAGGATCTGGAAAATATTATGTTTAAAAAGTGACAGTCTCAGCAGGCGGGCTTACTTTGTTCTGCAGTAGAATATTCTCCTGAGCTCTATTTCTTACCTGAAGTTCCGCACAACCACTCACTCAAAGGAGTATTCTCCTCCTCATTCTGTCCAGTCAAGCTGTCAAAATAGTCTCATCAGAAAGTAATACTGAGAATGACTCTTTCCAGATCATAGCTTGAGGTCTTCCTGTTCAAGAGTTTCTTCAGAATCTTTTTCTAAATGACAAACTAAAAAAAAAAAAAAAAAAAAAAAAAGGAAACCAATTCAGCTCAAATTTTCAAGCTGAATTATACTAAACAATTCAGAGGTTTAATTCTGCCATATTGTAGAACATTTATACACTCAAACACGGGAGTAATCTGCTGCTACTACCTGTTAGTAGTTATGGGCTACTAACAAATGACACACGCCTTTCTCATCTAAGTATTAAATAAATCTGCTTTATTAACTCATTCATAAAGAAATTACATTATATAGAATGTTCAAATATTGGCTCACATGACTTGTGATCCACAAAAATAATTAAGTAAATAATAAAATAGTATGCATTTGAAAGTATTTAGCTAAGCAGCTTTATTAATTATTTACAAATCTTACAATAAATTATCACAACAATCATTTACTGTAACAAGGAATGGAGTATTTGTAAAATCAAATTGAGATTTTTTCTATTCATAGAAATTTTGGAAAATGTTATGTGTTAATACAAAATCAATATCAAATATTAATATATTTAAAAGTTTATATTGCAATCATCATCCTCTATACTAAAATAAACTAGGTAATACATATACATATAGTAATTCATTTGATAATTAACACTAACCCTTTCTTATGTACAAATAAAATATCATGGACAAATGATGTTTAAACTTTTCATTACTTTTAAACATAATTGTTTTAGATTCTAAAGCACTAAGCCATTCTCATCTTTTTAGACTGACTACATACTCCAAACAGTAGAAGGTTTTCTTTCGTACTTTAAAACTACGTTGTTCTTAAAACACGGCTTGCAAAACTCTCTTAAATTAGACTTGAAAAGTATATAGTCCACAATTACTGTCTCTGCCATGGATCTTACTGTCAGAAACTCCTGTATTTCTGTCCCTCTCCTTCTCAAGTACTTGAGAACTTCTGGTCACCTTGATATCTGTCTTAGTTAAGGTTATTATCGCCGTGAAGAAACACCATGGCCAAAGCAACTTTAGAAGGGAAGGATTTATTAAGCTTATGCTTTCAAATCACCTGAGGAAATCAGGGCAGGAATTTCAACATCGTGGGAACTTGGAGGAGGCAAGAGATATAATACAGAGGTCATAGAGGGAAGCTGCTTAATGTTTTTTTCTTTCCCTACTTGATTGCTCAGCCTGCTTTCGTGTAGAATTCAGGACCATCATCCCAGTAGTAGCACTACCCAAGCTGAGCTGGGTCTTCCTACAACAAATGATTAATTAAGAAAATGCCTTGCAGACTTATTTAGAATCACATCTTATGGAGGCATTTTTCTTCAATGAGATTCACTAGTCTTCAATGAAAATAAAAATAACCATTTTCTTCACTTAATATTAGCTATTGAATATAGAAATTTTGAGTTGTAGGCAACTTTTTTTTTCTTAAAATATTTGGTACCCACAGTTATTATATAAAACATGTGAATTACATTCCTTCCTATTTTTTTATTTGATTTTGTTTGTTTGTTTGTTTGTTTGAGAAAGGGTTACTTTGTGTAGGTCTGGCTGTCCTTTGTTGACCAGGCTCACAAATACTGTGAATTCAAAGGTCTGCCTGCATCTGCCTCACAAGTGCTGGGATTAAAGGATTGTACCATCACTATCCAACCCTTCCTATCCCTCTTATGTCAGAACAGTCCCACAGAAGAATATAAACTCTCCCTTCTTTGAGACAAATAATCTATATTTCAGACTTGGTCTATAGCATATTACCTGGGAGCTACATAGTTTAGAGAACAGTCTGTTTTCAAAACTTTGCTTTCAAGCTCATGTATTGCTTAATGTTCAACAGTTTACCCTCTTAGGTTTAAGGGGCTTACATAGAATATCTTAAGAAACAGTCATGTGAGTTATAATAAAATATTATTAAAGAGAATGATCAATTATATTAATATTTGTAAAAAGTTGTCTTTGTTATCTTCAAAAATGTTTTAAACAAAAAGTAAAAATTTATTGATCAGACTCACTTCATTTCATTACTCCTGCTTTCAGCCTTTCATGTATTTTGATGGATCTTAACCCTTAAAGAACAGAATGTATGTTGTAGATGGACTCAACCTCTGAAGCTTATAGCTATACACACAAACACACACAAATCCTAAGGTTAACCAGAGAAACTAAATGCAGAATTAAAATGCTTTTTTTTCTTTGTTTCTTTTACTGACTTTGAATGTGTTTGTGCTGAGGAATTGGGAGATGATATAATGAAGAAGCCAAGCCTGGTTGGCTTGTACTTTGAATGAGGAGCTCAATGCTGAGAAATTATTTGTGCAGTGTCTAGAAGCATGCTGGCTATTAGTACAGTCTTCATTCTTTGTTGATGCCAATCCAATAACCAGGATTCTTCTTTCCCTAGAATTTCTAACACCATGCCCACATAGACTTGTTACATCCTATAAGGTACTTTATGCTCCAATGTTAACTTGCCACCAAAGGATCCTTAAAATCGCTTTGGACTCATTTTGAATTTAGTCTTAAAGTCACATCAATTTTCTGCTTCACATAGACATATCATTAACTTTTTGACCCTAGTGACCTAGTTAATTTCCCACTTTGATGCTATTGCATAAATTTCTAAAAAGATTAAAATTCAGAAGCATGTTTATCATTTAGTGGAAATTACTTTTTCAAAGACTTTCCTCAATATAGCTTTTGCAACATGCTTTATGACTATGCATGCTTTTAGTTATATGATTGATTTTTATAACTATTCATTAAGTATTTTTGAGTGATTACTAAATTTGTTGCACTGTTCCTACTTTTATCTGAGTGGTATCTGGAAGCTCTTTTTCAAAAATAAAGTATTTTTTGTTTCCTAATTTATTTGTAACATGGACAGGGCCAGGCCTGCCTGTTTGGGTTTTGTCTGTAACATGAGGGGCTGGCTTGTTTGTTGCTGGGGTTTTTGTCCCACCCGGTACCCCCAGCTGTTTAGTCCCAGAGAAAAATCACACAGAGATCTTTATAAGTTATAAAGCTGATTGGCCCATTAGCTCTAGTCTCTCACTGGCTAACTCTCACATCTTGATTAACCCATTTTTCCGATCTATTTTAGCCATGTGGCTCAGTACCTTTTTTCAGTGGGGCAGCTCACATCCTGCTGCTTCTTCGGTGGTCTGGGCAGGAATGGGAGTAATCAAGTTCCTCCTTCCCAGAATTCTCCTGTTTTCATTACATCATTTCTACTTTCTGTCTGGCTTTTTTGCCTATATTTCCTGCCTGGCTAATCAGCGTTTATTTTAAAACATGATTGACAGATTACAGACAATTTTCCTGCACCATTTACTTCTTTGAAACTCACAAATACTGTGAATTTGAAGTGTTCTTTAGAAAGTAAATGATATCTTGGGACAACTGAATTTGTATTATTTCCTCCCGATTATATAGGACATATGTAGAGTTCTACAATGGAATAATATCTTGTTTTCAGTTTACATGACTAAGGAGTGAGAAGAAAGCTACTATTTAGCACAAAATCTTAAAATCTGTAATAGAAAGCCCATACCTTCTATTTATGGGGAATTAAAAGCAAATAACACGCACTTTAATTAACAAGATTTTCTGAATATTTTACAGTCAAGTGTAGTCATGAAGACATGTGAGAGTATTGTTCCAGTATAATGAGATCTGACATTTCAATGAAAACTTGCAAAAGTGAGTTGAAAACAAAACACTACAGATACAAATGCCCACATGTACAAGAGAGAAATGGTGATTCAAAACAAATGTTTTGGTTCCACCCGCAGGCAAAGGGAAGTAATGGCTCTGCTCATTATAGTGTTTTCCTTTTAATAACCTGAAAGCCTGGTATCCAGGTGGAACACAGAATGCTGCAGCAGGCACGTTCCACTTTAACAATCACAGACCATTTACAGTGCTGAGCAGATAGATGCATGGCAAATAAGGATGGCTGAGTTCATTGCTCCATTTATCATTTCATTGTGTAAACATGCTCAAAAATCTTTCTTGAAGCCTTTGTAAATGGATTATGTGTTGTTTTCTATAGCATCATAGGAATGCAGTAACATAGCTTCTTACTCAGATCTAATAGTAACATTTTCGCTCAGAAATGTCAACTCATTCCCTCATTAGGAAGAATATTGTAGAATGAGAATATTCTACAAAACTGTCGTAAAAAGGGATTTACTCCTATTATAAAAGGCATACTATTACAAACTTACTATTATTATAATCTTGAAAATAATATTTAAATCATACAACACGTTTACTATTTTATTTCAGTAACAAGAATTCTGTGACACAAATAAAGAGTGTAGCCAAGAATCCCAGTGCTGAACTCACTAATTTATTTTATTTTTCAAGCACAGCGGGTAAGAACAGGCACAAACGCATGTGCACAGCATGCATTCTCATAATCATTGCCATGCAAGAAATGAATGAATTTCATGGAGACTTTGGAAATGCCTGAGACATGGGTTCTCTTTCTTCTTATCTGTATCTTTATTACTAAATAGATTTCCCAATCTCATAGATGCTAGAATGGTCATCACTTCTTCACTCTTTTTTTTTTCCTTTTTTTTCTTTTTGGACTTTAGAAGGACTGGTATATAAATATTTCTGCACATATTTACATATATATATATATAAACTTAATAATCAAAATAAAAGAGACTATTAGTTTTAGACTGAGGAAAAGTGAATGCAATGGGAGCAAGGGGATTTGGGAGGTTCTGGAGTAAGGGAAGGAAAGGGGGAAAGTAATATAATTGAATTATCATTTAAAAACGCATATTTTCAAAATCTTTTTATGTAGGCAGATTTTGTGTCCCTTCTGATAGCTCTCAAATCATGTCATGGAGACTTCTTATTAATTATCAAAGTTTTGTCAATGGCTTAGACTTGTTCCTAACTAGGTCTTATAACTTAACCCATTTCTATTAATTTACCTTCTGCCTCATGGCTTTATTACCTTTACTTTGCCCATGTTGCTTTTCTGCTCCTTCCGTGACTGGCTACCAACTACTTATGATTCTGCTGTTCTTCTTACCAGCATTCTCTCTTTTCCCAATATCATGCCTAATTATTGGTCATTCAGTTTTTTTTTTTATTACGCCAATCTGAGTGACAAATCTTTACAGTGTACAAAAAAATTCACAAAATTTCACACCTTTTATCTAAATACAAATGGAACGTTAATGCTAACATCATAAAACTAACAATAAAAAATTGTCAGTTAAGAATTACATTTATAATGTCCAGTCCATTTGTATTTGGTAGATTTAGAGAAAATATTATTATTTTTTATTTTATCTTGATAAATGTAAAGCTCTGTCCCTAATTCACCTTTTATTATAACTAAGGAAAACTGCAACCAGAAACTATATAGTCTTCAATCCAATCAAAGACTCCAAGAAAAATATAACATTACTGTACTAAACAGTGAGGGCAGAGCAAGCAACTTCTAAAAACTAAAAGACATGACAGAAATCTCTGGCATCCTGGATAGTAAACCAAGGTTGCTTTGCAACATTGGGGTATTCATCTTTGACCTACTAGCCTAGAGTATCTGACAGACATGATGGAGACCTTCAATTTAGACTCCCTCAGCATAATGTCTGGCTGTGAGTCTCTGTACACACTTCCATCTGATGCCATTGGAAGTGTATTTTATGATGCCTGACAAGGTCCTGATTTATCAATATATCAGAATATCATTAGTAATCATTGTTGCAGAGACTGTACATTCATTTCCCAGTTGCCCAGACCCTAATAATAACACTTGCCCTTTTAGCTCAGGCTTCTTAATAACTAAATCTTACATCTAAATAAACCCATTTCTGTTCATCTATGTATTGCTAGAAGGCTGTGACCTACCAATAATGTTATTGCTGGCAGCTGGCACCTTTTTCCTTCGGCAGCTACATGACATCTCCTTGTCTCTGCCTACTCTAGCTATATATCTCGTCCAGCCTGGCTATATTCTGACTTGCCATAGGCCAAGGCAGCTTTATTCATTAATTAATAAGAGCAACACATATAGAGATGGATATGCCACATCATCTCCATTTTCTGTCTAATTAAGGAAGGTTATAAATTTAATATAATAAAATTTCATATGCAAATCAGTTATCAAGCAGGAATTAGAGTTACAGTCAGAAACAATACTTGGGAATATGGGTGTAGGTTAGTCCACACTGCTTTCTACTGTTTGGGGGTGCTGTTAATCTAGTTTTATCTGGCTTTACCCTATGTTTCTGAGCTGTGAAGTCTCTTGCTTTTGTTCACCCGGAGTTGGGTATGGGTGTCATATCGTGGAGTGCATCTTAAATCAGATCAGGCATTGGATACTCCCATGATTTCTGTGTTATCATTGTATTATATCTTGTAGACAGAACATAATTTTAATCTATAATTCTAGACTTACTTCAAAGTTGCACATTACAATTTTCCTTTCTATATTTTGCATTTAAATATATGACATATTCTACATATTTTTCAGCAAATATGGAGTAAATAATAATTATTTAATCACTTTTATGGTTTACAATATAATTGGATAATGTCAATAATTTCAATGAAACTACCACTATAGCTATACCCTAAAATTGGATATTTTGTACCTGTGTTTTCCTTTACTCAATCAATTTGGTTCCTTTGCAAGTTTTTGCTTGACATATGCAGGATTTAGAAATATATCCATTTAATTACCAGCATTTAGGTTGACCTTTAATTAACTTTGTTATTTTCAGAATATGTACTATACATGTTTTATTGTTTTTAATATTGTTAGGCTAGGCATGTGATCTATTTGAATTTATTTTCCACTGTTTAGCATAGTCCTGTGCACTGGGAGTGAAGTAAGCTAACCCAAGGCAGTGAAAATGAGTGCAAAAACTCATATGGGAGCAGAGAAGTAGATAGCTTAATTAAAGGAGCCATTTTAGGGTTGGCAAGACACTTGACTCTAGAGGGGTCCCCAGGTGTCCATGGAGATGCCCCCAGCTTGTTCCTTGGGCAGCTGAGGAGAAGGTACCTGAACTGGCTCTATCCTATAGCCACACTGATGAATATCTTGCATATCACCATAGAACCTTCATCTGGCAACGGATGAAGACAGAGACAGAGACCCACATTGGAGCACTGGACTGAGCTTCCAAGGTCCAAATGAGGATCAGAGGGAGGGAGAACATGAGCAAGGAAATCAGGACCATGAGGGGTGGGACTGATCTAATGGGTGCTCACCAAGGCCAGCTGGACTGGGACTGAGGGAGCATGTGATCAAACCAGACTCTCTGAATGTGGCTGACAATGAGGGCTGACTGAGAAGCCAAGGACAATGGCACTGGGTTTTGATTCTACTGCACGTCCTGGATTTGTGGGAACTTAGTCTGTTGGGATGCTCACCTTCCTAGATCTTGATGGAGGGGAGAGAATCTTGGACTTCCCACAGGGCTGGGAACCCTGACTGCTCTTTGGACTGGAGCAGGAGGGTGAGGGGAGGGGAGATGGGGAAGGAAATGGGAGGAGGAGAGATGGTGGAAATTTTTAATAAGAAAAGAAATAAATTTTACCTCACTCAAATAAAGAAGCATTGAGAGGTTTTTTTGTTTGTTTGTTTGTTTGTTTTTTAAAAAAACTCACCTTGTATTTACCCAGAGTCTTATGAGCATTGAGGTGTTTTACTATAAACACTCCTTCTAAGCACAGTTTACCAATGTGTTCATTTTGCTTAAACTGCTACTCTTCTGCTGGGTGTTTTACAGAGGGATTTTTCGGTATTTTTAAAAATGTGTTCTGGCATTGCCTTTTACCTTTTACTGTATCCAATATACGCTGTGGTACCTTGGCAGGCATACATTTTGTATTTTATCTGCTTTTAACATTTCTTTAATTTTTAGCAGGAAAATGTGATGTTTCTGCATAAGTTATTGGAAGTTTTTGATGTTGAATTCATTCAATATCTTGAATCAGTAAATTACAATTCTTCATCAAGTCATTAAGCAATTTGGTCATTTTTAAAATAATACTTTCTGTTTCTTTTCTACTTTCTCCTCAGAAGATTTTAATTAAACATACTTCCTGCTGTTTAGTATTGTCCTACTAGTCCTTTCATTTATTTCTCTTTTTACTTAATAGTTTCACTTCCTTGAAAGTGAATTAGTTCTGTGAGTATTTTTTTTAAGCTCAGGGATCCATTATAGCTAGTCTAATTTTAATTTTTCTAGTGAATTTTCTACTAAATTATCCAAAGTTCTTACAGAGACATCCTTGGTTAACCATACAGATTTGATTTATTGATAAAGGTTTTCATTGATTTCATATTTCATTGAGTTTTTCAACATATTTACCCCTATATATTTTGTTATTTTCTATTTTTAAATTGTGATTTTTCTCAGACTCAGTTTGCTTTACTTTTGTTCACCTGGTAGGCATGTCATATTATTGTTTATTTTATTTCTTGATTGATGAAGGAGTTTTGGCAGTGTGCTTCATATTGTAAATCTATGTTGTAAAGATTATAATGTATTCTAATTTTAAAAAGGGTGTTGAATCCACTTTTCAGCGGGCAATTATTATTAGTTAATCATTTTAATCTTATTTGGATTTATTTTTAACAGAGAGGATGGATCTCTTGAAACCATAGAGTGGTTACTAAATTCCTCTGGCCTTATAGTTTGCCCTTTTTATATCTGATGCCTCTGTGAATCTTATTTAACATATTTTCTTAACTGCTAGTTTTTCATTGTTTTTGTGACCAGATATTACTGTAAGGAACGCTCCTTTTTTCTAAGACTAAATGTTCTAGCTATCTCAGTCGAAAGTCTTTGGCATCAGTTTCCTATCTCACTGGATCAGAACTCTCATATCACTCCACATCGCCCAAACATTTCTCTTCCCTTTTCAACAAGCACTAGTTGAGTTTCTATTGGAACATGTGCAGACCAGCTCTTAGTTAGAGACTCAAAAATAAATGCATCACCATCTAATTGTTTCTTCACTCCCTGAGTCTGGGTCTTTACATCATAGATCTCATCCAGCTGCTTCAGGTGTTTTATGATTTTCCCTCCCTCAGCTCAGAGGAGTAAAAATGCTTCTCTTCATTCTGCTGGTCTAAAACAAGCAAAGAACTTGTGCCAAAGTGCCAGAGGTCAAGTAATTAAACAGTCCACTCTGGGAGTTTGCCTTTTTTGGGATTGCTGAAGGATAAATACCTATAAATTGTTCAGATATTGTCAGATTTTATTTTACTTAATGTGGTTTAAGTTTTGATAATATGTCTAGTCTAATATCATTTATCCTGTTATATTTGATACATGGAGATTTCTTTGTGTATTATTTAACATATTTTTTTTTCATTTTGCTGCATCACAATGTAACAATCAAGTACTGGATGCATTTGTAAAATGAGTATAACTTTTTACACTTGGTTGGAACTTTTTAATATGATTTATTTCAACTTGACATGGAAAGTTTACTAACTAAGTTACCTCAAGTAATATTTTCATGTAATATAGTTATTTCTTTGAATTTTTATTGAATTTACAGCAGTGTCCATAAACTAAAATAATATATGGATATAATATATAATAATATTTGCATATATTCTTATATATGGCTTATAAAAATCATATTATATGCTGGGTGATGGAGGCACATATCTTTAGTTCCAGTACTCAGAAGGAAGAGACAGGCAGATCTTTAATAAATTATGGAATTATGGTCTTTTGTGATACTGGACCTAAGAGAAAAAGTTAATATAAATACTTACTATTATAGGCTACTAATGAAAACCTACTATATTAGAAATTTGTAATAGGCACTTTTTATATATCAAGGAAAATTTTGTATTATTATAAATCACATAATTATAAAATTGGCACTCAATTGTCCTAATGACCTTATAAAGAACTCTGAGTAAATGGAAGGTTTGGGGGGCAGGCGAGAAGCCAGAGGGTGTGTGTTGAGTTGTACATTTGCCAAGTTCCATAAGCATCACTGCTACTTGTGAGTTTCCCTGTTTTGATAGACCATCTGTGTCATAACTATTACCCAGTCAGGACGGCCGCCAGTTCCTGTGACTCTCTAGAAAATGTATCATTCTCCGGAAATGAGGTTGATCATTATGGTTCTTTTTAAAATATTCATTCTTTTTTTTCATTGAAAATAGGTTTTTTTTTCCATATAACTTTTCCCAGTTTCTGCTAACCTCCCGTTCTGTTCATATTCACCTCCTTTTTGTCTCACATTAAAAAAAATTAATGGGCTTCTCTGTGATAATAATAAAATAATCAGATAAAACAAAAGCAAATTCATTGGAGTAGAAAAAAACAAAAGACATAAAAAAAATCCCAAGAAAGGCTGAAGATTAAGATTTAGACAGACACCCACTTGTTTGCACACTCTTGGTTTCCATTCTGCTAGTCTATGACTTTGTTTTTTTTTTTTTAAATTGTGAGTTGAAAACATTGTTGTTGACACTCAGATTCTGTGATGATCATGTTGGCATTGTGCTAGGGATTGTATTGAAACTGTAGATTGCTTTGGAAGGATGGCCATTTTCTTTTATAAATTCTACCGAACAATGAACACAGGACCATGGAAAATCCCTGCATTTTCTGATATTTTCTTAAATTTCTTTCTTCAGTGGTTGGAAGTTTCTAATCATACAAGGTTTTAATTGATGGACATTTTTGGTTGGGAGACTTTTAATCCCTGATTCCATTTTACTAGGTGTTATAGGTATGTTCAAATTGCTTCTCTGATATTGATTTGACTTTGGCAAATGGTATGCATTGAGAAGATTATCTATTATCTGTTGGTTTTAGATTTTAAAATTTGATGGAGTACAAATTTTTAAAGTATGAACTCGTGAATTTATGGGATTCCTTATGGTCTGTTGTTACATCCTCCTTTTTTCTCTAATTTTCTTAATTTTGATATTTTCACACTGCCTTGTAGCTAATTTGGCTACGTGTTTCTCAATATTTTTGATTTTCTCAAAATACCAACTCTTTGTTTCATTGATTATTCACATTTTTGTTTTTTTTTTATTTTACTGATTTTAGCCATCAGTTTATTTCATGAGCTCTACTCCTTGAATGTGATCACTCCTTTTTGTTCTAGCACACACAGGTGTGATGTTTTAAATTACTAGCAGGCTATCTCTCAATTTTAATGTAAGTTTTTAGTGCTATGAATATGCTTTTAGAACAACTTTTACTGTTTCCTGTAAGTTTGGATATGTTAGCTATTCATTTTCATTGAATTCTAGATAATCTTAATTTCTTTCTATCTTTCTTGACCCATTTTTCATTCTGTAGATTGTTATTCATTTTCCATGAGTTTGTAAAGTTTATGCAGCTTTAGTCTGTGGTGGTTGGATGGTATGCATGGAGTTATTTTCATTTTCTTCCATCTTGTAAGACTTATGGTTCAAGTATGTGCCCAATTTGGTGTAAATTTCCATGAGGTGCTAAGAAGAAGGTAAATTATTTTGTGCTTGGGTCAATCTTCTGAAAATGTCTGTTAGGTTCTGCTGGCTTATACCCTCAGTTAGCTGCAGGATTTCTTCTTATTTTTTGTCTTTATGACCAATTTATTGGTGAGAGAGGAGTTGTGTTGTCTGCCACTATCACCATGTGCAGGACAACATTTATTTTAAGCTTTAGTAGTGTTTCTTTTATGAATTGGGGTGCTCTCCTGTTTGGTTGACTTATATTAAGGATTGCAATGACCTTTTGCTCAATTTTTCTTTGATGAGTATGCTGTGTTTTCCGCCGTCTCTTCCGATTAGTTTTGGTTTGAAGTCTAATTTATCAGGTATTAAAACGACTATATCACTTGCTATTTAAGTTCACTTAGTTGGATTATATTTCTATCATTTTACCCAAGCTGTTGCTTATCCTTTTGTGTTGTTATCTTCTTGGATGCAGCAGAGAACGTATTCTGTTTTCTCACCCATTCTATTTGCCGTGCTTTTGCTTTACTGTTAGTTGATATCATTTTTGATTGTTCTCAATGAGTACTGTTTGTTTATTCCCATTATTATGCTATTGTGTTGTGTGTTTTTATTTGTGCCTTCTTTTGATTTGCCAGTCTGGTGTTATTTATTCCTTGTGTTATTTATTTTTATTTTTTGGATAGGGGTGTGGGTCAGTAACTTCTTTAGGTGAAGTTTTCCTTTTATTGACACTTAGGTCCAAATTTGTAGGTAGATACTGCTTAAATTAGATTTTAATATTGAAATTTTTATCTCCACCTATCATGACTGACAGTTTTACTGAGTATCGTTGTCTCTGCTGGCATCTATGTTCTCTTAGAGTTTGTAGAACAACTGTTCAGCCTGTTCTGGCTTTTGTTATATCCTTTGAATAGACAGGTGTTGTCCTAATAGAGCTGCCTTTATATGTTACTTGATCCTTTTCCCTTTTGGCATTTAGTATTCTTTCTTTGTTCTATACATATTGTGTTTTGATTATTATGTGCCAAGAGGAATTTATTATCTGGTTCAGTCTATTTGTTCTTCTCTTTGCTTCTTATACCTTTCTGATAGATATCACCTGCTTTAGGTGAGAAACATTTTATATAGTTTTGTTGAAAATGCTTTCTGCGTCTTTGACCTGGCTCTCATTTCTTCCTTTTATTCTTACTATTCTTTTTATAGTGTCCTTTTTGTTTTGTTCTAGATAATTTTACATTTTCTTTTACTAAGTTATCCATTTCTTCTATCTTAACTCAAATTCCTGACATTCTTTCTTGCATTTTTATATACTTTTGGTGAGGCTTGTTTCTGAAGTTTCTGTTTGTGTTCCTAAATCTTTTTTTTCCTAAATCTTTTATTTCCAGATATCCCTCTCTTTTGTTTTTCTTTATTGATTTTATTGAGATCTTGAACTGTTTTATTCATTTCAATCTACAACTTGTTTGCATTTTTGTAGATTTTTGTAAGGAATTTTCTCACTTCCTCTTAGGGAATTTTTTTGACATGAAAGCTATTTGAAGTTTCCTGTCATTTGTTTCAACTATGTGGCATTTCTTAGGACCTGTTGTAGTGAGGTTTCTGAGTTCTAGAGTAGACTTATTGTCTGTGTGTTTTTATACTATCATCTAGGCTTCTAAATTTCAGATATTTGATAGTCTAAGTGCTGTAATCTGGTCTTATTTTTGGTGTGTGTGTGTGTGTGTGTGTGTGTGTTGTTCTCTTGACTTTTTGAGAGCATAGTGTTTATGCACTGTCTAGATGGAAATTTTTATGATCCAGCTAATTGGGTTCAATAAGGATTCTAGATTGAAATTGTTTCCACATACATGGAGCTGATACTTTGTTATGGGGATGGGTTAGTTTTAAAGGTATAAGGGATTTCACAGGATGGAGAAAATGTGGTTTTCCACCAATATTCTTAGTATCCCTGGAATGGTAGGAAAAAGTGAAGAGAAACCACAACAGGTACCCTGATGCTGACCTAGGCATGAGACTTAGGATTTGAGTTGGGGGAGAAGAGGGTGAAGTGAAGAACTCCAGTTGGCCCAGCTTCTCTGACTGGCCAAAGTATCATATTCTTAAACATTATTTATACCTGTATCCTAGATATATTAATATTTTGAAATTACCACTGAGGCATTTCTTAATTGTGTGAGAAGTTGAAATATTCGTGTTACCCTTAATACTCACATTAATAATGCAATAACTAGGAATCATAAAATATTTATAAATACTATAATATAACTCTAGGCCTCTCCCTTTCTTGCATTTTTATTTTTTATTTATTATTATTATTATTTTATTTTATTACTTAAAAATATCATTCCAAATATCAACTTCCTCCCCTCCTTCCACTTCCCTCCCACTCCCTCCACACACCATCCCCCAACCCCCTCCAATCTAAAGAGAAGCCAAGGCAACCTGCTCTGTGGAAAGTCCAAGGCCCTCTCCACTACATCCAGGCTGAGCAAGTTATACATCCAAAGAGAATAGGATCCCAAAAAGCCAGTCCAGGCAGTAGAAACAAATCCCAATGATATTGTCATTTGTCGCTCAGTCTGCCTCAATTGTCAGCCACATTCAGAGGGACTAGTTTGATCCCATGCTCATCCATTCCCAGTCCAGCTGGATTTGGTGAGCTCCCATTAGCTCAGGCACACTGTCTCAGTGGGTGGACCAACCCCTCGGTGGTCTTGACTTCCTTGCTCATACTCTCCCTCCTTCCACTCTTCAGCTGGACTTTGGGGGCTCAGTCCAGTGTTCCAATGTGGGTCTCTGTCTCTGTTGTTAGACAAAGGATCTATGTTGATATTTAAGATAATCATCGGTCTAAATACAGAGTAAGACCAGTTCAGGCACCCTCTCTATGGCTTAGGGTCTTAGCTGGGGTCATTCTTGTGGATTCCAGGGAATTTTTCTAGAGCCAGGTTTCTTGCTACCCCAAAATGGCTCCCTCAATCAAGATATCTCTTTTCTTGCTCTCATAACTGTTCTTCCTCCATCTCAACTATCCCATTTCCTTAAGCTCTTCCCAACCTTTGCCTTCTCCCCTTCTCCCCTTCTTTCTACCCCGCCCCATATTCCCAAATTTTGTCAGGTGATCTTGTCTGCTTCCCATTTCCAGATAGATCTATACATGTTTTTCTTTGGGTATCACTCAGCAGTAAAAAAACAATGACATCTTGAATTTTGCATGCAATGGATGGAATTAGAAAACACTATCCTGAATGAGATAAACCATACCCAAAAATATGAATACGATATGAACTTACTCATTAGTAGATACTAGTCATAAACAAAGGACATAGACTATAGTTTATGATCCTAGAAAAGTTAGGCCTCTCCCTTTTCAAAAATATTAGTTTAGTTAAGAGCTATCAGTACTCTTGCTAATATGACCAACAACATGGATTTTTTCCTTCATTATACAGGTTTATGTTATAGCCACAGGCCTCTATTGGCTACACACAAAAAAACCATAATCTGCAATGTATAATTGCTGTGTGTGAATGAGTGCATATATATAGACAAGAATGCTTATGTCCTGACACAGAAATACTGATTTTTGTTGGAGGAAGGGCCACTTGTTCATCCCAGCCACCCAGAACCATAATAATCACACAGAAACTATATTAATTCAAGTATTGCTTGGCCCATTAGCTCTAGCTTCTTATTGTTTAATGCTTATATATTAATTTAACCCATTTCTAGTAATCTGTGCATCACCACGAGGTTGTTGCCTACCAGCAAAATTTCAGCATGTCTATCTCTGCCAGAGGCTTCATGGTGTCTTTCTCCACTTTCCTTCTCCCAGCATTCAGTTTATTTTTTCCCACCTAGCTGTATTTTTTTTTTTTTTGCCTATCACAGGCTGAGACAGTTTCTTTATTCATTAACCAATAAAAGCAACACACAGACAGATGAACCTTCCACATCAGATTTTTTTCAGTGTCCTGTAATTCTCATCAGATAAGGAAATGATGATGAAATTAAGAATGACATCCTGACCTAATAATTTATTTGTTATAAAGAAATAATTTGTGTTTCATAAAGCTTAAGTTGACAATATACTGAATTATCACTGAGTTCTTTGGTATGATCAAGTAAGTGTATTGATATATAATAATGAAAAGCACAGAGAAAGAGCAAATTAAATCCACCTGTCCCTTCTTTTTGTATGTTTTCCAAAACACATTTGCATTTTGAAGTTACATTTTTTTAATTTTATGAAATATTTCTACATTTCCTCTGGTTATATTATTGAGTTATCACTGAAAAAAATCTTTAAATAACATATAGCAGGCATTTTCTTTCATTCCATATCAATACTTTATCAATATCAATAAGTTCAACAAAAAGTGTTTATAGAAATTCTTCATATCTGCCCTATACAATTCTTTACTGTAGGTGGCAGCCATGATTCTGACATCTTACTTTTGACATCTTCAAGGTATCCATCGATAAAATACATGTGAATCACTATAAAATGTTTAAAATAATGACTTCCAAGAAGTTGTTAATGTTCCTAGCAGATTAACCATTATGACCCCTTGAAATTGATTTGCCTTTTTTAAAGATTCTGCTGGGACATGCCTACTTGCTGGTGATCATTTGACAGCATCCTCTCTCCAAGGAATACGTATAGGGTTTAGTTACTCATTTGTTAACTTGCTTTGAGTTTGGGAAGTGAAGTGAAGTAACAGAAATGTAAGATTGCCTTCCAGCAGATGGCATGAACACACACTCTGCACAAAACAAATCCTTGCTGCTCCTAGACTTTTTTGGCTACATTCAAATTTGTTGAAGCCAAAGACTATTCATGTGGCTGCCTTTTGATTATCCATGTGTCTATTGTACCATGTCTCCCTAGATAGCAGCTGTCTCGGCCTCTGGCAATCAGAGGAGTTTGTTCTTCACCATAGCAGTCCACATGGCTACTACGATACTCTTATCTTTCTCTGATGTTACTCCCTCTGGGCCAAGATCTTAGAATACTCTTTGTATTTTTACAGATATTTCCAGTTTGATTTTTTCCTCTTTTTTTGTTTTTCTAAGACAGTGTTTTTCTGTATTGCTCTGACTGTCCTAGAACTTTTTCTATAGACCAGGCTGACCTGGACTTCAGAAACCTATCTCCTTCTGCCTCTCAAATTCTAAGATCAAAGGCATGTGCCACCACCACCATGATGAATTATTTTTAGTACCCTACATCTTCTTATGAAGACATTGTGTATGAGGAAACCATTGTAATACTTTTCATTAGGTTGTAAACTCTTTCTTTTTATATATATATATTTCACTAAGACTGCCATGTGATATTATGAAAAGATAGTGATACACATTGGTGGAAATTATTTGTATTTTATGTATCTATTTAGAAATCCTTGGAAATTAATGAAAGAAATAAATTTATTTATATTTAAACTTAAGTCAAGCATGTTACTTATGAAGAACAATTCAAAATAGATTCTGATTTGAAGTAGTTTCTACTCATCTCCTAATCACCTCCACTCTGAAATTTCCTTCTTGCCTTTCTTCTGGGTACTCTTGAAAGGCTTCCCTTGATCAATTATACCATTTCCTCCTGTCGTCTGGGTGTCTTTCTCACCAGAATGGCTCATCACAAAAATGCAATACCTAACACTAACTGAAGGAAACTGGTTGGTGCTTACAACTATCGATACCGTATTTCAAAGATCAGCATACTTCCTACTTAACAATAAACTTGCCATGCGTATTCGGCATCTATTATTTATAGTTGATGATGTTGTGGTACAGAGAAAGGAAAACATCACCTGGGTTTTGTGCAAAAAGCAAACAACAGGATTTGTGTCTCTCACTGGTGATCTTCCTCTCCTATGGAGCCTCACAGAAACTTCCAAAGTGATGCAGTGGGGATTCTTGGGGGACTCATTTCCCTCTTGTGCACTAATTGGATAGCTTCTCATGTAAGGCTTTCTAACGATTCACTCCTCCAGCCACCTTTTTCTTCATTTAAAATTTCTTTGGGTTTGCTCCCCCCATCACTGCAATGAGAAGAGCATAAGCCAGCAAAGTCTTATTTATGTTGCCGTGTGGGTTAAAAGGGAGTCAGTGTATGAAAATGAAGAATTCATCCAATTTATCTTCACTCTCAGAAAATCAAATGGCTTGTCTTGCCCAGGGCAACTCGGTCATATAACTGTAAAATAAAAATGATGGCACATTTAAACTTGTACATAATTGCTGTATAAATTTCTGGGCATTTTGATTCATTTGCTTTAACTCTAAAAGATATTTTTCTGTTCACTACAATGACAGCAGTTTTATTGCAAATCTGCTCCACTAACACCAGCACCAGCTCTAATCTCTCAACATTTACTTTGTCTCATGAGGCCATATAAGTGGGAATATAATTCTCTGGAAGTGTAATCATAATACCTGTCCTTATTGAAAGGAATAAGACTTTACACTTAGAGCAATGATAGAGGCTATGCCTCTTAGAATAATGATAAACACAATGCCTGGTTCTCTACCCCACAGAGAGAACCAGAAGCTTATAGAAATAGAGAATATAAATGTTAAACATTAATTAATGTTGTCATGTCCAATTCTCAATCCACTTTCCTTCCAAAATATGTATGGTCTAGCATTTCAGGAAACAAGAGATAAATTACCCTGAACAGCTCAGGTCTCCTTGTACAGTTAATTTTGCCCCAGTATTATCACAATCTAATTTTTAAAAAGAAGTAGGAAAATATAATCTTAAAAATAGAGTTTCTCATTTAGGATGCAATAATAATCCATATTGCTATGATGGAGGTGGGTCTTGTATCTTATCTTTTGCTTTCATTGGTTAAGAATAAAGAAACTGCCTCGGCCCTCATAGGACAGAAAATTAGGTAGGTGGAGTAAACAGAAGAGAATGCTGGGAAAAAGAAGCTGAATCAAGGAGTCGCCATGGTTCTCCCACTCCAGACAGACTCAGGTTAAGATCCTCCCTGGTAAGCCAGCTCGTGGGCTACACAGAATATTAGAAATGGGTTAGAACAATATGTAAGAGCTAGCCAATAAGAGGTTGGAACTAATGGGTCAGGCAGTGTTTGAAAGAATACAGTTTCCGTGTAATTATTTCAGGCATAAGCTAGCCATGCGGGCGGCCAGGTGCCGGGGATGCAGGCCTGCCGCTGCTCTTATTTCAACATTGCTATGCTCAGAAAACAGGAAAAATATAAGAATTGTATGCTAGGTTTTAGGAAAACTTAAATTTCAATCATTATTGAGGAAGAGTATGGTAATGTTACAGTATTTTCTTTTTCTGAAGAGAGCTAAGCATGGTCATTTATATTTGAGAGTTTCATCACCCAGAAGACAGTGCCTCACAATGAATTGATAGAAAAAACTATTACAGTTAATTTCATAAAATATACCCAAATGTATTAATAGTTAAGGGGAAAAAGGAACATGATGCTAAGTGTTAAATCACTAAGACCACTAGAAGTAAGATTATATGACACTAAGACAAGATGATGATTTAGGAACAAGGAAATAATACTTATGCAAAGAGGAAGGAAGATCACAATAACAGATATCTGAAGTTCTGGAAGATGAAAAGAACACATCTAAAGACTTCCTATGAGGAAACTAATTATAAATACTGAATAAGAATTGGCAACCAAATTATTAATCAATTTAGGGAACTGTGTTCTTAATGCAGGTGATTTTAATCTAAGCCCTACAGTTTGAGTAACGACGAAAGAAATATGTCTCTACTCTAGGCTTCTGGCTTCATATTCTAGTTTGCATCTGTTGATCTGATGAATATCTTTACCACGAGCAACATGGGAAAAGTAATAGCTAATTTTAGAGAATACATTATAGTTAGAGAATAACAATCAAGAGAGAAACTCACAGACAGGAACTGAAGAAGAATCCATGGAACAAAATTTCTTACTGACATGCTCTGCATGGATTTATACAACCCTGAACCATAATTCCAGGGCCAGACCCTCCTGCATCAATCTTGAGTTGAGAAAAATGCCCATAGGCCAATGTGATGAATACAGCTCCTCAATTGTTAGAACTCAGTTCTTCCTTTCAAGGCGGCTCTAGTCTCTGTCACGTTGACAAACAAAACTCCTTTTTCTGAGAGCATTTACTTTACATTTAGTTGTTAATTTTTTTCTCTCATTTGTTGTTGTTAATTCTGTTACAGCCTGGGACCGTGAGAGACACCCATATTATCCTTCCAACTATATCCAGCTACAGAGAAAATACTCATTTCTTTATCACTGTGGCAGGTGCTAGCCTATTTCTGATGAAAGTTATGAGCACTGATCAAATTCACAGAGAAGAGCTAGTGTTTTTCCTCTAGCACCCTGTGAGGCCAAAAAATAAATTTTAGTTTTGGTGTAACTGAGTTCAATTTATCTCTCTGACTTCAATAATATTCAGTGCAGTATTTCTTGCCCATTTTACTCATTTCTCTGCAAATTTTCTTTCAATGGATTGTGAGTTTGAGCTATGCCGTAGAGGCCACACCTCTCCTCAGGCACTGCTTCTGTTCTCACTACTACTGACCTCTGATTCTTGATTTCTTTTACTTTCTGCTTCAATGATTTTCAAACTTGGCATAATCAACTGAGCAATATTGAGGAATGGTTAAAGTTATTTTGGGGCAAGACCCTAAAGCAGACAAACAAAAGGAAAACAAAATAAATTGGGTTTCAACATAGGAAATCACTTCCAAAAAGACAAAGAAGGCATCCATAGATTGAAAGACAGCCTAAGAAATTAACAGAAATATTCAGAAACACATAGAGGACAAAGGGTTAACATCAAGGATCTAATAGAAACCAAAGTCTCAGTGTTAAAGAAAAATTCAAATTGATCACACTGCAACTGGGCAATAGACCTGATTAGAGATTTCTCAAATGAATACAGGCAAATGGCAAAGATATAGAAAGATAATTCACATCTGTAGTCGACACATCAATGAAAATCAAATCCATAAAAGAGAGTGTCTTTCTCCAGTAAAAAATTACGCAAAATATTTTGGAGAATAAGTGCTGTCAAAGACAGAGAAGAAAAGGCATTTCACACATCATGATAATCAGTGTGGAATTTCTTAAATTAAAGATAATCTATATGTCTAACAATTTAACTCCTGTGTATATAAAGGAGATAAACAGTCTGTAAGAGAGAGGACTGTGTTCTCATGTTCATGGCACCAATATCCGAAGTAACCAAAACGATGAAGCAGGTAGAATACTAATCAATTGTTGGATGCATATAGACTCCAACTGCACATATTCTGGACTAAGAGTCTTTTACTAATAGCCCATAAAAGTAACTTGTGGCATTGCAATGGAAATATAGATCATTAAATTAAGCAAAATAAACAAAATGTAAAAGAACACCAGATGGACCTAGTAATTTGAGAAACAGCAAAAGATAGAACTATCAGAAGTTAAAACTGTAAGAAGTAAAAGTAGCAAAAAGCTGATATATTTATATAGAAATTTGGATATTATCATCATTTGATTACAACTAACAATTTACTATATATCTTGAAAATCAAAAAACAAGGTACTGTAATATCTTACTGGAACAAAACCAAATATATATTTAAATAATAGAAGCTAAATCATAATTTCATTATTATCCAACATACATGCATCACAAAATGTCACCCTATCATTTCATCATTTTATGTATCTTTCAAAAATATTAAAAGATTGCTGACAACTGGAAACAATGATAAGAGTTCCACTTGATTGTGAGAAATAAGGCAGGGGCAGGGTTACAGAGTACCATAGCTTTTAATTTAAAACTTATTTTTACCTTGTTGCATGAGGGGCACATGTATACTCTAGTATATATGTAATGGTTAGAAGGCAACTGTGGGATGTCATTCTTCCCTTCTATAAAGCAGGTATTTGGGTTCATTGAGATATAAGCAAATATTGACCAAATTCTTGTTTTCCAAATAAAAATACAATTTTGGAGATGTCTGGAATAGCTGTAGATACTCCTTTTTTTAGGTTAAGGGCTTCTTAAACATTTCTTTTCTTAAAAAAAAAATTCCAATTCACTTTGTTTTCTTTTTCCTTTTTTTATTACTTAAAAAAAAGCCAACCCAAATTCCCACTCTCTCCCCTCCTTCCAGTCCTCTCCCTCTCCCTCCACAGACCCTCCCCCCATCCCTCCAACCAGTTTAGGCATCTCCATCATATTAAGGATAGATGAGACAACCCAGTAGGAGGAAAAAATCCCAAAACAGACAACAATCAAGAGACAGCCTGGTTTCCACTGTTAGGAGTCTCACAAGGGGACCAAGCTCCAACACCGTAACACATATTCAGGGGACCTAGGTCAGTTCCATACCAAGTCCTCAATGATGTGAGTTCCTGTGAACCTGACTTAGTTGTTCTGTGTGGCATTTTCTTGTGGTGACTTTGATCCCTATAATGCCTTCAATCCTTACCCTTTTATTCAGGATTTTCCAAGCTCAGGCTAATGTTTTGGCCTAAGTTTCGGCATCTGCTTCCATCAGTTGCTGGATGAAGCTTCTCTGATGTGATTATGCCATACTCTTGTCTAAACATATGTGAGAGTATCATCCGTAATTATTTTATTGACTTTGTTTGTTTTCTTGTTTGGTTTTCTTGTTGTACATTTATAGTAGATCTCTGGCCTGTCAAGCATCTGGCTCCTGACTCTTCAGACAATGTCACAGGAGGGCTCCCTCTTGTGGTACAAATTTCATCAGTCCTTGCTTGGCTATTCTCAAAGTTTTGTGCCACTTTTACCCAACATATCTTGTTGGAAGGACAAACTGTAGGTTGAAGGTTTTGTGTCTGGGTTGGTATCTCTAGACCTTATACTGCAAGTCTTTCCTGGTTACAGAAGATGGCTGGTTCAAGCTCCATATCTCCCATTACAAGGAATTTTTGCATGGGTCAACCTCATGGTATCACTTTACAGCAATAGAACGGTAACTAAAACACTAGCCACACATCCTAATCCTTCCCAAATAATTTTACTAACTGAGGACCAAGGATTAAACCACTGAGGTGGCACCCTCATTCAAACCACCACAATGGATGCCGGTAACGCAGCCACCTTCTCACTACAACAGTTAAAATTATTTCTTGCAATTCTAAAAGCATTCGAGAGTATCATATTGTAACTTTAGCAAATTCTTAGAAATCAGTCAAAAGAGAGTAATGTATTTAATATTGTTTATATGAAGAATTGTCATTAGGAGTAAGTACATTGATATATAGTAAGATAGAAAAAAATATTAAGTATATTCAAGTGAACTGTTATTCCCACAAATAATAAAAATGACTCCATTCCAATGTATTTATTTTTGTTATTAAAGAACTGATTATTGAAATAAATTAAATTTTTACTTTCAATATGTAAGCGTAATATTTATAATTCAGTTATTACAAGAACTATTGGAATACAAATCATTCAAAACTTGAATGATTGCATGATACGGACAAGAGAACTATGACTTCATAATGCTATGGGGGAGAGGTGAGGTCATCATTAAGGTTAAATTGTGAGTTTAAATTTAAAGGCCATGTGTATTATGTCACACTTGCAATGACATTTAATTTTCTGAATATATTTATGCTGATGTTAGGTAGGAAGAAGGTCACAACTCAATGATTAACTGTGTCTTTCTACTTATTTTGTGTATATCCTGAACCTGTTCATATTTAACATCAATTAAAAATAAAGTCCAACAGCTAAATTAAAATCTACTGTCTGTGTTCTAGCTTCATTTTCTGTGAAAAAAAAAGTACCCAAATATTCAATCATCTCTGCTGGAAAAGAATAAATTCTTGCACATGTTAATTTATTGAAGAATCTGACAAACAACATTGAATTGTGGAGGTCCTTTCCTTTCAACTCATAAAATACTAGCAAAGTCTATCACCTCAGGAGACAGCAAACAAAGTCAGAAGAAAGATTTCTAATCTACTTCTGGCCTCTAGCTGCAACTTCTATTCTGTTTCCATGGAAATAGAAATAAGATACATAAAATAATAATAAAAGGAAGTGCTTTTGCTTGTGAATTTTTAAAGCTTTTGAGTCTTTTCTACTAAAAATCATGGTGACTATTTTCTAGTTAAAATATCAAGTATATACTAATCAATTTTTTAAACTATTTTCATTCGAAGGACTAAATATTTAAGAAAGCTTATATGTCTTTTGAAGTTAAAAATAGTGTCATCTAAAGTCTAACAAAGCAATGTTTTAGTGTATTCTTTGCAAAGTACCCAAACTGCCTGATTTCTAAGGATGATATAGTCCCATGATTATTACCATTGATCTTAGAGTTGGTAGAAGATGAAGTGATGCTTATGGAGACAGTGGGACTGCTAAATAGAACAAAAGATCAGATTCCAGTATAAAATAAATCTACAGTGTATAGTGTTACCTAAAACGCTGAAGTGACAAATTTAGAAGCCAACCAAAGCTCTGATTGCATTGAGTTTTCCATGCTACCATTCCACTGCCTACAATTTTGTGTGGTATTTTGCTTTCTTTCCTTTCCTTTTGTATGGTTTCAGGAGAAGTATTTGGACTATGAATTCAAGCCATTCATTCTATTTACAGCATGATTTCCTCTCTTTTTCTGAATGTTTGTGATCCATAGAAATCTAACGGTTGCTCAGGACACATAAGTAAGAAGGAGATGACTGTGTAAGGTATGTAAGATGTTTCCTGTTGAAAAAAAAATATCTAAATTGTTATTAAACCTTTCTTCTTCCTGTATCTTATTCCACCTGGTAAAAATTTTAATACTTTTACTTAATAGGATTGATGAAGTAATATGATGGATTGCAGCAAATATAGAAGCCTGCATCACAGTTCCATATACTGAACCAATAGGACAATAAAGTTTGAAGTAATCATAGATGGTAACCAGTAAAGAATTGTCCAACTGTAGTCACTTTGGAGATTAAATACAGGAGTAAAATAATAATGATATACAATTTCAGTGCTTAGGTTTTCTGTACCATGGCAACTACCTTTGAAAAACACTCATAGAGTGGATGATTAAGCTCATCCCTTCTAAGGACCAGCATTGGCTTCATCAGTTCTGTGTCTGTGGTTAAGAAGAACATTCTGGGACTAGGAACCCGAGAGAGAGGTTACTATGACATACACTATAACTGGCAGTTTATTTTGAATATTTGGCTAAATATTTTGAATTTAATGTAATATAAAACAAATATGCACCCAATAGGATTTAATCTATATTTAATTTCTACATTTGATCATTTATAGCTATTGGTATGGCTGTGTGGTATGGTATGACACGTGATGCCTGGGAGTGACTATGTGGTACAGCTTTCATTTATTCTCATGATCACAACCTGTACTATCCATCTGTGCTTTTAAAGGCTTAATATAACAAAACACATTTCAAATTTAGGATACTCACAATTTAGTATTAGTTTTACCTAGACATGACATCATTGTCCATGTGTAATTTAAAGTTATATTCAAATTTAATTTTTTCTCACTTTTAAAGGCCTTATGGAAAAATACACTGTAGATGATATATCAGAAAGAAATAATGAAAATCATAGTATCTACCAGTTAGCCTTACACTGTCCTAGCTGACCACAGACATCTTTCTCCCTTTGATTTACTAAGAGTTCTTAGATATGCTCATTGTTTAATGTGTTTCTTCTTCTTTTACTGTACCTGGCATGCTAATCATAGTGGACCGGTATAAATACAAGTGGAATGAGGCTTATTCTTGTGCCATTGCCTTGTGAGATTCTTTAATCTTTTTTTTTAGAAAAATCTTAATATTTATTAGTGAGAACTTAACAATAAGAAAACAAAATGCTTATTAAAAAGGAAGCACAAAACCCAAGAGTGTCTGCACATGCTCAAAGAAGATATGCATGTCACAAATGAGATATGAAAACAACAACATCATTTGCAATTAGTGAAATTAAAATTCCACTTTGTACTTATTAAAATGACCCTAGTTCCAATAAACCTGACAATACCAGTTGCTAGTGAGAAAGAGGAATATCTAATCACAGGTATTGTTGCAGGGAATTCAAAATTATGCAGTCAGCATGGAAGAGATTATAGCCATTTCACAGAAAACTAAATACAGAGTATAGCAATTACTTTTTTTAAAAGTGATTCCATAGTCATTGACTCATTATATTAACTTTATACAGGAATCTGTCAACTCTTATTGCTTTTCTAGTGGTGGTGGGTATTTGTGTAGATTCCATCTTTTTTTTCTATTCTTAGGAGTGCTGCTGTGTACGGGTGGCTACAATTTTCTATAGCATCTGTACAAGAGTGTCTAGGTATTGAGTGAGTAGGAGATGATGGAGTTATTATATGATGATGTTCATTTCCTCACAGCTAGATAGCTCCAAGCTATTTTCAAATTAAAAGTCCGACGGCTCATGAAATGTAGGCTGTTTATATCTAACCAATGAGTATCAAACATCATTTACTCTTGCAACTGTGGCATGATGAAAACAAAAAGTGTATGATTTCTCCTTGTATTTCTATGACATTCTGTACTGGTTATTGGACATAGCTCTCTTCGATGAAGTCCCCTTTTCACTCATGTCGGGAAGTATTTTAGAGTTGTCTTGCTCCACGGTCAGTCCTGTAGTAGAAATACACATCGTATTTCTCTATTTCTCTTGTGACTTAATATTACCCAGTGTCTATTGCAAGTACTATTTATCTTTTAAATTCTTCTAGAGTTATGGGTTTACAAAGATTAAACAAGTCTTATGATTAAATAGAGTAAATAATCATGCCTCTTCCTGTCATGGCCACCCTAGTCCAGCAAGGAATGACGCAACACCCGGAGCTCTTCTTGCAGCAGTTTTCAGGACTTTATTCACAGCAATCTCTCTCTCTCTCCCTCTCTCCCTCTCTCCCTCTCTCCCTCTCTCCCTCTCTCCCTCTCTCCCTCTCTCC
>NW_026067930.1:26087511-26093357 GCF_014885135.2 Alexandromys fortis | reverse complement strand
CTCTCTCTCTCTCTCTCTCTCTCTCTCTCTCTCTCTCTCTCTCTGGGCAAACCTTCTCCCAGCCCTTAAGCAGGCATGGGCTGAACTGCCAGGTGGGCACTGCCCATAGGTTCACACATATGCAGGCAGCTGATAATCATTGTGTGATCATAGCATAGGTCAGGCCTTAGCCATCTCAGGAGTTGATTATACATCTCCATTAGGTGTGACATCATGCAGCTCGCTACATCTTCCCCTTACCTTTCACTTGATGTCTCTGATTAAGATAGTCTTTCTTATGCTAATATCAGGAGGAATTTTTTTTCAATTTGTGAATTTGTGATTTATATTATATCCCTAATCTTCCTGGAACTGGTAGTTGTATAAGATTTGATATGAGATTGTATAAATTTCTTAGTAAGAAAATATTGTCTATTTATATTCTTTTTTAACAAAATGATGGTTGATTTATAATAAGATTACTGTGCTTTTAATTATAAATCATATAGCTTAAGCAATGTTTTTGAATAAGTTTGAAATCTTTTAATTGTATCTTTCATAACCTTCACATAAAGACTTTTAAAAATGCGTCTCCTACTTTTGCATACTTAGTTTCATATATTTTTATTTGAAATATAATTACATTAATTTCCTGCATTTCTTTCCTCCCTCCAATTCCCTACCTCCACCCCACCAGCTACTCTCCAACAAACTCCTCTCAGACCCTCCTATTCTCAAGTTAATTCCCTTCTTTCTATTATTACTTTTGATGTATATATAGGCATATTTGCACAATCATATATAAATAAATTTTATTGAGTATGGTTTTATTGCTTGTCTGTGTATGGTTTTAAGAATGACAGCTAGTGAGGAACTTGTCCCTAGATGATACTAAGATTTCTTCTCACAACAAGCAGACTTTGTCGAAGGGTGGTACCCTGTGAAGCGTCACTCCTTCTATGCTAACATGTCTATTGGTATTGCCATTGTACCCATCATGTTTATGCAGCAGTTTCTAAGGCTGTTTCACATCATATTTCCTGTGATTTTTCGCTCTTAAAGATCTTCTGTGGTGTTCTCAGAGCCATAGATGTAAGGACTGTAATGTAGAAGTAATTTTTGAGGTCTGGATTTCCAAATATGTTGATATGTTGATTTATATTGTGTACCATTGTGTTTCCTGTGATGAACTCCAGTGGTTGAAAAGTGAGACTTCTTTGATGAAATATGGTAGCTGTTCATACATGTGTCTAGAAGATTAAGGTTTACTCTGTATTAAAGATTTATATTTGCCTAGCAAAGTGTTCATAGTATCTTATTTCCCTAAGGTCCAGACCCTCACTATCCCCAGAAAGCTAGCAAGTTTTCCAGTATAAGGCATTATTTACCTCCAGCTAATTGGGCATTGTGTCAAATTATACAGCTCTTGGGTGGCACCAACATGTGAGCATCACTTATTCCACTTTATGCACTAATTTTGTCATGCTGTTATCGTCATGGTCCATGTGTACAGCAAGTGGTTATTGCTTTCTCCCTTGGAAGCTTGAATAGTATCTTTTGGAACAATGGAAGTTAGTTTGCAATAAAGAGGATTTCATATCATATCCAGCCTGAATCATCTAAGTCCTGTGTTTATGTGAGCAGTATTGTTTTATGGGAGCAGTATATTCAGCATTAGAGTCAACCTAGGTTAAATATCACGGGTTGTTTTTATATTTTTCATTTAAAATATATTCTAAATATTTCTCATCCTTTAAAATATTTTAGTAAACTGGAAAAATTCTTCTGATGCCATCACTGTGCTGTGGCCTAAATCATTTTGTCTCCCCAGATCTTCCATGTCAAAACCTTACAGATATTTTTGATTTTGAATTTCATTACCTCTGAGTTTAACTAAAACCCATGCTGTTATTTCATACCTTCTGGTAGCTGCCTATATAAAAGACATGGAAGAAGGAAGTTTTTGCTCTTTGCCTCAGTCTCAGTGGAAAGTTCATTCCTTCACTGGTTTTAGAGCCTACGTTGTAAAAATTCTGATGTATGCTTTAAACACCTGAGATATCCAATCCTCTGGGCTGAATAACTATTGGATTCTTTGGCTTTCTAGTTGTTGACAAGCATTTTTGTTATAGTCACACCTCAGTCTTTAACCTGCTCTAATAAATTTTGTTTGTGTATGTGTGTTCTATCATTTTTTGGGACCATTTGGAGTCCTGGCCTCCAGCTGCTCTTCCCTGCTAGTGACCCTTTTTTTGCCCTTTAAATGAGCTTCTGAGAACTGTGTCAAAGTTGTTTACCAACCCTGCTTCTTGAGCATGCATTGCCCTGGCTTTGACCAAGGATTCAGGCGATGAGGTCTTCACCTGTTGGCCCACCTGCCTGTGTGAGGTACAAAATCTCCATAGTGCTGTTCAATAAAGGGCTTCTTCTACCAAGAGCTTGAGAGGTGCATGCGTATTCAATCCTGATGTCCTTCACTAGGTTTCGGTTCCAGGCTGTGCAGGCATGGCAATCAGTCCTGTTTCTCTACAGTACCCTGACTAATACAGATCTTAAGTCTCGGTGGAATTTACTTAGCAAATAGGATATTAGTTTGGTTAGTGAGGTTCAAGTGAAGCCATTAGAGTAAAGCTCAATCCCTCATCTTAAAAAGAAGCATCAGAGTACCTGTAAATTTTGCATTCTCCCTGTTGAACATTATCTTGTACTTACTCTCATCTTTCCATTAAAAATACAGTATGGATACAGCTATTTGAAAGATCGGAAAAACACTTTCCCATGACACAAAATTGCCCAGCACCTTGACATTGACATTCTCATTCTGGACAAATGTATGCATATTAGGTAACAGGTTGGGATGACATTCTGGAGGGTGATGTTTAAACCAGCCTTTCATTAGCATTGGTCATAGCAATCTCAGTGGATGGCTATATATCTTTTAAGGGTTATTTGGGGTGTTTTTTAAGTCTTCTGATGAAATAGATATTTCTGCATTAACTTTTCTAAACATTTTTAAATTACAGGCTTTTAAATTTGATACATTCTCAAGAAGAGAATTAATAAATCAAAGGACTGACCATATTTATAGCATTAAAACCCATTTGGAAGTTTTGTGTCTCTAATAATGACATCACAGTAATTGTGTCAGCAGCACCCAGGAATATAAACTACAGACTAAATCCTAAAGCTGTTAGAGGGTTTTTTTTTTTTCATTTTATTAATGATATGGATATGGGAGTTCCTCGTGTTTTCTTTGACTTCCAGTATAACATTCTTAGTGTCCAGTTGTTTTTTTTTTTCTTTTTAATTGAAGAGAAGCTAAGCCTTTACATTTTGATGAAAGTTTTCTTCTGTGGTGGAGTATCTAATTCTTTGGTGCATATGACAAAAAGTTGTGTTTCACCAAAAGTATTGCATACCTAGGATGAAAAGTCAAGGAAATACATTTATACCCGATTTCATTTGTCAAATGCTATGGAAAAATAAGATATAAGAATATAGACCTATAAATAATGTTTAATTAAAATTGAAACCTATAGAAAGTAAGGATTTAGGAATGTTAGCATAAGAGACTATACAAAACGCTTTAAATTCAAAACACAAAAAATAAAAATAAAAATAAAAACCTGTTGGTTTATGCACTAAACGTCTGGTCCATTTTCTTTACCTGAGAAAAGTCATTTTTCTGAAATATGGATTTTCTTCTTTCAATTTTTAGGTTTCAAACTCAGGCTGCCACGAGTTACAAAGAGCCATTTGCCATGAAACTGAGACAGTCCCACTACTTTAATATTTCCCCTAACCTTATTTCTCTCGTAGGGGCAAAGCTGCTCCTAGTTGCTATATTTGTTGGTCATGATCTGACTGGCTGTCAGTCTCCCCTCTCTGTCACTAATTTCAAGGTCTACTGAGCAGTGTTGCTGTGAGGCTTCAGTGGCAGGACAGGTGTGAAATGTTTAGTAGCCGCCTGGGACAATGTAGAATAGGCTTATAGAAACTTGTGGACGCTGATAATTTATAAGAAAGTGCTGTCTGCTGTTTCTGTTCATCTTTCCTCCTTCCTTTCCTTATTTTTTCCTTCCTTTCTTCCCTAATTTCCTCTTTTCTGCTTTATTTCCCTCCCTTCCTTTCAACTTTCTTCTGTGTTTGATTTTGTTTTGCTTAAACTATTATCAGTGACCAGAAAGTGTTATTGTAAGAAAATATACAGATGAATTGTTATCCCAATGCTAGAAAATTAAATAACATAAATTTTACATCACTGTACTTTGAACAAACAAATATTGCTTCCCAATATCTTTTTACAAGTTCCCTTTAATAATTCCTCTGTGGTCTTCTCAATTATCATCTATTCTACTATGAAAAAAGAAAATAAATGAGATTTTTTTCATTTCTTCACTCAGAAACCATCTTACCTATACTTGGCTCCACATGATTACACAAGGTGGGACTGACTCTGGGAAGAGGGTTGGCAGTTTACAAGGGGCCAGAATATTTTAAGATTCAGGGACACAGGCAGATCGACTGCTTTATTCCTTCCTGATAGATTAACTGTGTGCCCTTGAAATTGAAGACATTTTGCAAAGTAATCCAAAAGTGACATCATGACAAAACTCTTTATATAAGGAGCTGTACGTCAATGACATTTATTGTTTACTCACAATTGCCGGATAACTGGTATTGACCATCGTAAGTCACTCATGATATCTACACAAGCTCCATGTTTCCTAACCTTTCACCTGGTCCTTACATTCTTTATTTTATTCACCCATATGTAAAATTGATTATTAGTGTTTACGTACAGAAGACAAGAAGTATTCCTCTTCCTGGAACTGGGTTACTCCATGAAATGTAACATTTTCTAGTTTCATTCATTTTCTGAAAATTTTCATAATTATGTTTTCTTTACAGCTCAATTAAATTACTATATCTATCTATCTATCTATCTATCTATCTATCTATCTATCTATACTCATACATTGCAGCGGTCGGATCAATAAATCACCAGTAATTGATATTTAAACAAATTTAATAACAAAACCAGACTCACAAAACCAAGGTTCCAGCGAAGTGGCCAGCGGAAACAGGAGAGAGCGCGGAAGGGGCGCGCAGCAGAATATATCAGTAAACATACGCCTGAGGGCAGCCCGCCCCCAAGGGGAGGGCTTATCCCTACATCTCCCTCCTTTTGTCTAAATAAGACAGAACTAACCTAAATACAACTATAAACAATAAAAATAAATAATAGATATAACAAACTATATTGAGAACAAAAGTTTTACCAGACATTCTATCTCAAGGAGTCTAAATAATGTAGAGAGTAATTACAATTATATAATCTTCAACTCCGTCAAAGATCCGAGAAGGGAATAAATATTACTTAACAAATGAGCGATATCCAAAGCGTGCCATAAATGACAGAGACAACAGACTACCTGGGCAATCACCCAAATTCTCGTTCGCAATGTTGAGTCAACCAACTTTGGCTAAGGCCTAGCATGACTGACATACCATTATCAAATGCAAGGAATTTTCTTAGAATTATCCTACCCTGTCTTGGCAAGATAAGAAAATCCTGTTTCATATCTTTGTCAGTAGATGAGGTATGGGCTTTTCTTAACCCAAAGGCCAATTCTGCCAAGAAGACAAACTCCCAGTGGAGTGTCTTTGGTGCTCAACGTTCTCTCGGGAGTAGAGTGGTGTCGCCAGGAGTAATTGTGTCTCGGCACAGAATTCTAGGTTAGCTTAAAGGCCATTTTCTACAGCTCTTTAAAGAGGCTGAAGATTATACTATCTATACTAAATATAATCTCTATGTATCTAGAATACCTTATTAACCTAAAAATAAACATGAACAACATAAAATT
>NW_026067930.1:26021057-26084334 GCF_014885135.2 Alexandromys fortis | reverse complement strand
CCAACCCTTAGGTGGGTGGAGAAAACAGAACAGGATTCTGGGAGAAAGAAGCTGAGTTGAGGAGTCGCCATGATGCTCCCACTCCAGACAGACGCAGGTTAAGATCCTCTCTGGTAAGCCAACTCATGGGCTACACAGAATATTAGAAATGGGTTAGAACAATATGTAAGAACCAATAAGAAACTGGACCTAGCTGGGCCAGGCAGTGTTTGAAAGAATACAGTTTCCGTGTAATTATTTCGGGCATAAGCTAGCCATGCGGGCGGCCGGGTGCCGGGGACGCAGCCCTGCCGCTCCTATTTCAACAATACATGCCTATGGTGTTGGAAGTTCTTCTGTCTATATGTTGCTTTCATTGTTTCAATAAAGAAACTTCCTTGGCCTTTTGATAGAGCAGAACTTAGATAGGTGGGGAGGACAGAAGTGAATTCTGGGAGGAAGAAGGCTAAGTCAGGCTGACGACATGGCTCTCCAGCCAGAGACAAATCCTGATTAGACTCATGCCAGTAAGCCATAGTCAAGTGGCGATACACATCAATGGAGATTGGTTAAACTAATATGGGAAAGTTGGCCAAGAAGAGACTAGATATAATGGGCCAGGCAGTAATTTAATTAATACAATTTATGTGTGGTTATTTCAGGGGTTAAGCTAGCCGGGTTGCGGGATGTGGCTCGCTCCTCCTCCTACATGCCTACATGTAAAGCAGTTTCTTACATTCATCTGTAGGAAATTTAGGGTAATTCTGCTTCCTTCTGTTGTGAAAATAATAACAATAAATAATCATGCTTATTTATTGAGTAATTGTGGTAAGAATGAACAGCCTGTCCCAGTTAAGATACTAGAGTACATGGTTTCAATTTTTATCATTTAGATTTGTCATTTATAGCCTTTATATTGAGATAAGTACCATCTATGCCTTGCTTCTCTAGGACTTTTTAATGAAGTGTTGTTTAACTTTGTTTAGTCTTTCCACATTTTTTTGAGATGATCATGCAATTCTATTCTTTTAATCTGTATTGAATGAAATATTTTGAATTAAGCTTGCATTTTTTATATGAAACCATTTTGATTGTGATGTATTATTTTCTTTTTTGTAATATATTATGTTCTTAATGTGATTTTGAATTTCTATTGCAAGCTTTTTACTGAGATTTTTTTTCTCCTTTAATTTGTGTGTGTGTATGTATGTGTGTGTGTGTGTTATATGGTTGAAGGGTCACAAGTTGATAACAGAATATTGCATGATTCCTTTTCTCTTTATTCTTTTTAAGCTGTATTTGTTAATCAAACCATTAACCCATATTACCCATATGGCTAGACTTGACAGCCAGACTGATCAGGAGATCCTTTTTCTCTAAGTTTCTCTTGAGAGTTATCACTTAGAGAAGGGATTGTGGATGAATTTCCATGTCCACCCCACCATTTAGTGTGAGTTTTGCTCTTGGTTTTGTTGTGAGAACTGTTGAAATTTTTTGCAACTGTGTTTGTAAGAAATATTAGTGTAAGTTTTTTTTATTATATTGTTGCTCTATTAATATTTTACTGTGATATAAGGGTTATACTGGCCTTTGTCAATAGAATTTGATAGTATTCCATCCTATTCATTTTTATAGATGAGTGTATGTGTTACTGTTGCATATTTCTTACACATTTACACATTTCACAGATTCTAACTTTACCATTCATTGAAGGCATTAAATTTACTATTCAAAATTATTGCTTGCCATCAGTCTGTTTGAAGAGTTTATATGTCTAGCTTTGGTTTAGTGGACACTATGTATTTAGAAATTTATCCATGAGTATGTAACTTGTTGGAATATAAGCTCTTTGAATATTTTCTAGTGATCCACCAGACTTAAATGGAGTCTGAACATCAACTGATATTCAAGGAAGACATCTGGGAAGCCCCAAGGAAATAAATATACTGTTTCCTTGTGGCTTAATGGTGTATTTCACCAAGTCATTAACAGCAGTACCACAGGAAGAATAAAGGTAAACTCATTGGGAGCAACTATCAGTTTATATGTGATAACAGAAATGGAGAGACATAAGGCAGCCTGCTATTACAGAATCTGCAAACAACTATTCCAGTAATTGATACATGGAGTGGAAAAACAATAAAAAAGGGATTGCAATTGTTTGTAAATATATATCACTATTAGTCATCCATATATTTGCAGAATTTTATGTGATGATTAGAATATAAGGTAAAAGGGTTGGGAATACAGTTCAGTAGCAGAGCACTTGGCTAGTGTGTTCCTAGACTGTAAGGTATGGTAATCAAAGAAAGGCACAATACTTAAATTACATTTTGCTTTATTTGTCAAGATAATGTGTTATAATGATGATAAAAATCACAAAGTATCAATTTATTCATTGTGCTTAGAACTGAAAATGTCTTTGTTAAAAATATAAAAATAAAGTCTAAGCATGATGATACCAGTCTGTATTCTAAGTAATCAGCGTAGGTTTGAAAGGAACAGAAGGCCAGTTTAGGTGACATAGTTTTGCACTAGCCCAAAATCATACAAAAAGAAATATAAGAACAATGTTCAAATAATGACAAGTTTATTTAAATTCAAAAGATGCTTATTTAATGCTCTTTAAAATTTGGATGGGTATTAGAAACTCCGAGTAATCTGAAAATGGATAAAGAAGGTTTCCTAATAGCACTAAGTTGGGTGGGTAGAGAGAAACTCATGTGCACTTTTGTATACTAGAGGGACTATATATCAGCCATTATTTTTTTTACTTTTATTGTTTTTATTAATCTATATATTTTTATTCCCTCCCCTCCTTTCCTTCCTCCTCCTCTTCTACCCTCTCCCATAATCCCCATGCTCCCAATTTACTCAGGAGACCTAGTCTTTTTCTACTTCCCATGTAGATCAGGGCTTCCTATACCTTTGCTACTCACAATCCTCTTTGTTTCAGGAATGTTTAGGTAGCAATGGAATAGTCATAAGAAGGAAACATTTAGCGGTATTATAATAAATATATTGATTTTTAAACAGGTTTTGGAATATGCAATTAACAATTTATTGAAGATGGAAGCAAAACTGTATGCAAATGAGCTGGATGTGAATGTTTATTTTAAAATAAATAATTAAATATAAGCTAAATATACATTAATGTAGGCCATATAGCATTCTTAATGCTTTCAGAGTTCATTAGTATTTTGACTTTATGCTTGTCAAATTTAAGAAGGATAAATTTTAACAAACGCAATAAAAAATGTCAAAAGAGTTTTTAGGTCCAAAACAGAAACTGAAGTGGCTGTCTAAATTTACTTCAAGACTGTTCAAGAATCGCAAGTCATAGATTGAAATAGCAGATTTTAAAATACATATTTTAACATACTTAAAAGCCCAAGATATGCAGATTTGCTAATGGATACATTTAGTTAAGGTCTTTTGTGTGTACTTAAGTTATATAGCCCCACTTGGGATTAGATAAGTTAAAACGGGTTCATTCCTGAAACAAAGCTATTTCCTTTCTCTCACCATTAACTTCCTGTGGCTCTGTGGCTCTTCCTCTGAGGGTGGCAGCTCATGAAAATGTCTCCATCTATGTCTTAGGGTAAATTGGTATTGTCATTATCCTGGCCTTGTTTAGACAACCACTGACTATGGATTACCAAGTACAATTGATACATCTACCACACAACTCATANGATCAAGGAACATTGATCAAGACAAGGCAGAAATATTGGAGGATCCAGAGGGTTAGGTTACCTCTTATATATGTATGTAAACTACATTCATGAAATATCAATAATATGGTTGCATATAGCTTTAATTTTTATTTCCTTTTTTGTTTTGTTTCTTTGAGACGGGTTTCTCTGTGTAGCTTTGGAGTCTATGGTGGAACTTGCTCTGCAGATCAGGCTGACCTTGAACCCACAGAGACCCACCTGCCTCTGTCTCTCTAGTGTTTGGATTAATGGCATTTGCCACCATAGCCCAGCAAAATTTTTCCTTTTATTTAAATATTTTTCATAAAATATGTCTGGTCACATTTTTGCCTTCTCAACTCCCCACTCACTCCCTACCAGTCAACTTGATTCTTTCTCTATCTCTCTCTCTCTCTTAAAATAAACAAGCAAACAAAAACAAAACTTAGAACAAATAAGAACAAAAAAAACTTAGTAAGATAAAGAACAAAACAAAAGAAAACAAACCAAATAACATTTCCCATGTAACAACAAAGGAGTGTATTTTGTGTTGACTATTATGTTTTTCTAAACAAGTTATTTTGATTACTTGGAATCTTAAGATCGTTATTAATTTTCTCTGCCTCTCCCACCCTCTCTCTGGGTGTGTGTCTTTGTGTTTCTGTGTATGGCTGTGTCTGTCATGTTTCTTCTGTCTTTCTTCCTTTCACTATCCCCAAATATCTGGGTATTTTAAAACATTTGATATTTCCCATTGGTAACACATTTGATATTTTAACTTATTTGATATATTTCCCTCTTGTATGTATCCTCTTGTATGTATCCTTTCCTGTAGTAGGCCAGAGAGCAATCCTAGCAGGCTCTCCTTTGAACCTTTTTTGGTTTTTGTTTTGACAGAAATTCTGAATGTCTTTTTCATTTTATACTTTTATTGAAAATAAAATCTTTTCTCATAAATTATATCCAGACTGAAAGTTCTCCTCCTATCATATCTTCCCCTTCAGATCTACTATCTTTCTGCCTCTCATTAGATATATACAATCCTCAATAAGATAACAACCAAACAAGACAAAATAAAAAAAAATAAGTAATGCAAAAAAACCTAACATTGATGATGGAGAAGGCAACTTAAGAGAAGGAAAACAACCCCAACAGCATGCACTTGAGACCTACTCATTATATTCATGATTTCCATAAAAAATACTATTCTAAAAGCTATCTATAATATATAACCTGTAGACAGAGAACTTGGTGTTAAGCTGTGCATGCCCTGTGCTTGCTGCTTCCCTCTCTGTGAGTTCATGTGAGCTTTGCTCAGCTGATCTAGGAGTCTAAGTTCTCCTGTTATCTCCTATCCCCTCTGACTCTTACATTCTTTCTGCACACTCTTTCACCAGGCTCCCTAAGCTCCTTGAGGAAGAATTGGATAGAGATATCCTGTCATTACACTTTTATACCAGCAATATTTGTCTGTGGGTCTCTGCATCTCTTACCATCTGCTGCTGGAAGATGCCTCTCTGATGATGACTGAACAAGTCACTGATGTATGTCTATAAAGGAAATCAATAGAAGACATTTTAATGATATTATTTTTTAGACCAGTGTTTGGTTTTACCCTAGGTCTCTGGACTATCTAGTCTGTTCCTTTCTTACCCTAGCAGTGATATGCATGGGTTCTACCTCATGAAATGGGCCTTAACTCAAATCAGGCAAGTTATGTGCTGCCATTGCTCCAATATTTTGCAGTAGGATGGATTTTATAGATCAAAGGGTTTGTGGTTGTCTTGGTGAACGCATTTCTTTTTCAGTATCTTTCAGAGTACATTTCCACACAATAATAATAATAATAATAATAATAATAATCTAGAATTTAGAAATGAAGACATCACTTGGACACAGCTCAACTCCACCATGCTCAGTTCTGCTTTCCTAAAAGGGGCCCTGCTTTCAGTTCATGGAAAGAAGGCTGGATTTTGGTGCCATTGAGGGAAAATATGGAAACATACTTCAGTGGGAACACTCTAAATTGTATAATGATCCTAATGAGGTCTCCTAATAATGGGAAAGATGGAGTCTCAACCGACCATCTCTTGTCATCAAGCAAGGCTTCTACTAGTGGGACTGGGTTGCAGTCAATAAATTGTTGGCCAATGCGGGTCTCATGAAAATTTCCAAACAATTCATGCTGTTGCTAAGACAATGGACTGTCCTCTTTTGAATCTGAACGAAGGCATCTGATCACTTTTCTTGTAGCTTCAATTCTGTGTCAACAATGAAGTTACAAAAATGGAGTATTGTACTAGAATGAAGGACATCGGTTCTCTCTCAAACTCCCATCCATGTCTTGACATTCTAATGCATTGGTCCTTTTCTGGTCAGTCAAGTTTATGAATACTGAGATGTCATATGAATATATCATAAAAATATCCAAGAAATTCCAGTCATCTTAAGACACTTTACTTAAAAACTGAGCCATAACTTGTTTTTTATGTTTGTAGCAGAAAGCATAAATGAATTCCAAACATGTCTGCTCAATACAGTTTAGATTAAAATAATCTACAATTTGAAGTAATTTTATTTTAGCTAGATCAGCTCACTAACTACTGCATTTCAATGAGAGTTTGTAGATTTTGTGACAAATGGTTTGTTCATAAGTTCCCTCCCCAATGAGGTAGAGCAGAGTGAGAAGAAAGTTTGACTGGATTGATGCTCCCTTTACATCATGTGTGAGCCACAGCTAACTTGATCATTTCTAAACATGGACCTGTCTATTAACACTGCTCTTTCAGCTTCCAGTTGGCAGAAAGTTTCTCTTTCACATGTTCCTTTTCTTATTTATTTTCACAGTAGTGAATATTGTCTAAAGTACACTGACTCTGCAAATGTAAGTAATAATTGATATACACAGGTTGCAGTAAAACTTTAGGAATATGTTACTTAAAAGTTTAGAATACTCTTCATTTTCTCTAGCTCATCTAATAAATTCCATTTTGAAAACTAACATCTGTCTTCAAAATATGCTTGTCTCTAATTTAAGTAGTATATATTTCTCATTTGGAAATTAGGATGCCAGGAAAAATAAGATGAAAACATGCCACCACATCACTTAGTGTAATATCCCAAGATATTTATGTAATTTTTCAAATAACATGTTATTTCACTATCTAAATGTAATGTTTTAATAGAATTTACTATAAATTCATTTGAACTTGTGGAGTATGTTGCTCAGACTAAAAGATCTACAAGATTCTCTAAAATAGTCTTTGATAATACACCAAGTATAGTCCAACAAAATGGCCTCTTTTATATACAACCTGAAAATGGACAACATTAAAGGGTTAGAATTCACTTTCTTCATAAATAATTGTCTGACCTAATAAACCTATCTAATGAATTAATAGCATTTAATATAACACAGGAAATTTTATTATTATATTTGATTATACTATGACTTTTATTAAACAAATCTGAAGATTTGCAATTTTAGACATAAGATTTATATTTAAATATTTACGAATTTTGTTCATGTTTTAACTAATTCCAGTTCATTTTTCAGAGCTAAAGGAAGACAAAGACAGAAAAAGGAAAATAAATTAAGTTTTATAAAGATTAAAATTAAGATGCCCTTCAACTTGTTAAAGAGCTCATTTTTCCTTTACTTAAAAAGGAACATTTGAATAAAACACATAAATATTAAAAAGGCAATTATAGTTTGTTACCAGGACAACAGAAATTGAACCACATGATAAAGTAATGAGAATAATTTACAGCTCAGTGGGACAACCATGGATACAATAATCTAATGGAAGAGCCACATTTATTTAAAATGAAAATATCGTGTCCTATCTAGGATCATCTTTAGTTTCAACATTTGTATATGCGATGATAGAATAAAATCCTGTGCATCTTTATTTCAAAGATATGTCAGTAATTCAGGAACAATTAGGAAATAGCTACTTTACTGCACAGAGTGTCTCTTTGATAGAGTCCTAATTCAATTGTGAGAAGGATGAAAATGCCTTTTTTCCCCTCTAGAAATGGTTCAGTGTTTTCTAACAAGTGATGGATCAATGTAGAATTTCTAGATTGCAGATAGGTGAAGCAATTTCTAAAATTCAACTGCTATGCTTGCAAGCATCCTGCCTAAACCTACAAATATATTTATTTCCCTATTTTGATTTCCAGAAATTGGAAAATATTTTCAATCTACATTTTCAAGTATATTAAAATAGTTTAATGTGATGTCTCCTGTGATAATAGCCAAAAAATATTTTGAATGAAAATCCAGTAGTCTTGGACAAGTTAGTCCTTTATAATTAATGACCAGTTGAATATGATGACTAAACTAATAATAACAATGTCATTATTTGTGTTTATTATCTATGTAACTATGCAAGTCTACATTGACTAGTATTTTATGAAAGTTTCCTACAATTGTATGGTGGAATTTGACATGGTCAGATATTGTTATGTAGTCGTAGCCTTAACAGGAAAAACCTGATTGTTCTTCACTGGGTTAATGTATCCAAATCTGAAAATGTGTATTAAGATCAGGAAGGAAGGTAGTCAGTATGCTTCTATTCATAAGACAAACAAATGTCTTTGATACGAAATGAATAGATGCACAATTGTCAAGGCATCTTGATTCGATGACTAAGGGAGAGAGCCAGAGACAAATAGGGTCACAAGTTGGACCCAGATGAGGACTGGCATACAGGAAGATTTTTATTTTAGTAATGATGTTTGTCAGATTGTCTTGGCTCATTTCTGAGTCCCTGCAGAGAAAACAGGAGGTAAAATGAAAAGCTCTTAAAGACCTCAGTTTACAAAAAATAGTAAAATAATACAATTAGAAAGAAATAATAGAGTCTATTACCCTAGCTCAGTGCGAACATCTATAAAAGTGCACTTTCAATGTTGCAGAAGGAAGAGAAGGCGATGTGTAGGAACAGATTGTTTGAAAATCTGGCCATCATTTTTAACAGTGACAGAGGACACTAACAGTACAGGTGACAGGACATGGTAGTGTCAGAGGAAAATATACACTATGAGCTTTAAAGAGAAGAGATCAAACACTGCAGACCTACCTGAAGCAGAAGACAAGAAAGGCTTAAATAACAAGAGCTTCGTGTTTAAAATGGGGCCTGCCAACGTTACAAGTTAGCAGCATATTCAGTAAATAATGAACAGGAGAAAGAATTGTGAGAGAATTTTGAGTATTTTCAGGGAACTTTCTTCTGCCACATTCCAAGGCCTGATCGAGTTTACTTATTACCATAAATAACCATCACTAATCCTTGAATAGAACTTGCTAGGAATAAACCTCAGTTGTAATAAGTGACGGCAATATATGTTTCCATATTCGGTCCTCATTATCACACCTGTGGCAATATGGATGTGTTCAACAGATGTGTAATATTATATCACCCTGTGAAGCCAAAAGGTCAGGACATCTAGTCTGATTCTGAGGTATGTTGTTCTCTCATATCATATAACCATACACAAATTTAGAAGAAATTACGTCAATTCCGAGATCAATATTTACCATTACACATGAATATATAGGCAATGTATACAGAAGAAAATCCTTTCATTTTCTGAAGAAATACTTGTATTTCCTTCTTTTTATATTTTCTCACCAAAATGTAAAGTGTTAGCACAGCTGACACAATCCTTGATGACCTCAAGATACTCTAGGGCTCTTGTGTGATTTGACTTTCATGGAAAAAAAAAAAAACAGTGGAAAAAATACAAAACAAATCAACAAGCACACCCTGACGCTGACAGCAGCTTGCTGGTCTCCCTACCCTTAGGAGGCTGTCAAGTCCCTCCTTTGTCAGTTTCTAAACATCACTGCTAAATGGAAAGCAGGGATAATTCATTCCGTTCACTTAGGAAAACCTTGAACTTCAGGTCACCTAAACTAAATCTGTTTAAATCTCAGAAGCAATGAGAGAGCAAACATAAAATTACAGAAAATTCTAATGCTATTTTCGTCCCAGGGAGTTTGGAATTACATTATGTGGGGAATATAATTAACTCCACAAAATTCTCTCCTAAGTAGCATGTTAGAAGTGAAAGGCTTATTATTAGCACAAATGGAAAAAAAGAAGTTTGAGCCTGAAATAAAGTATCTGTAACTTAGCCATCAATGACCAGTGACTCTGAAATTATCTTGCAAGGGGATGACAGATAGTTAAAAGCTGAAGGAGGTGATGAAAAGTATAATTAAAACCATGAACTATGAGGAAAAGGCATGCAAACTGCACAGCCATTTAGTACTTGGGTGAAAGAAAACAGGACAGTTATATCAAGGTAAATAAAAAATTGCTCCTGTTTTCTTGCATGGCTCAGGATAGATAGAGCTAAGAAAGTTTCCCTCGAAGATTCAGAGAGTTTTCATACTCCTTTGAATCTGTTCTAATTCGCTGGTAAATGTCTAGTAAAGATTTAAACTTCATAAATTTCTCTTTCAACATTTTAGGTTGTTGCCAAACCCTTCCCCACAGAGATAAATAAGGGAGGGCCTTGGACTTCCCACAGGGCAGGGTACCCTGCCCTCTCTTAAGGCTGGAGGGGGAGGGAGCAGGGTAACTGGGGAAGCGGGAAGGGAATGGGAGGAGGGGAGGAAGTAGAAATTTTTGAATGGGAAAAATAAAAAAGAATAGAAACAGAATAAAATTATTGAAAAGAGAATTGAGAGCCTTGCTACTCTGAGAAGAAAGGCAAGTTGGAAACTACTTGTGGTGTAAACTAGAGAAAAAAATGGTTTTGTTTGTGTTTTTACTGTTGTTTCAATACTTAATAGGGTCACACCACTCCATCTGTTAGGATCTCAGTTTCTTGTATTCAAAGTTTCTAAGACTAAAGATAGCTTAAATAAATTCAGATAAGAAAACGTATGGCAATCAATTTAAGAACTGTAGGAATGTACAATAAAGGCTTGTCATATCTGAAATGAACTGCCAAAGGTTTACACTAGGATTAGTGGTTCCAAATCATATGGAAAGTTGCTGTGGAAACATACATACATACATACATACATATAAATATATATATATCAAAACTCCAAGAAAGTCCAGCAATAGTCAGTGTCTTAATATCACCATTTAAAAAGTATTTTAAAGCTTGAATTTTTATCTTCTTAATAACTGCACCAATTTGTCACTAAAGAATCACATTTTGGGTGTTATTCTGGTTTCTTTTCAATGATAATCTTTCTATCCTATTATGAAGGAGTTGAAAAGAAATATTTAAGCTAGGGATGGCAGACATTCAAAGGGAAAGCATAAGTGTTTCTTTGAATAAAATGACATGAACAATTTGGTAACATGTCTTGGAATTTCCATCCGACTCGGTGTCAAAATTTACAAAGTAACTCACTACCTAAGTTATCTTTTCAAATTAGATCATATTCAGGACATGTAATTAAGTTGTCACTGTTAAAAAGCTACCAATGTAATCTGCAGATATACTTTGTTTGGTCTATTCTGTATATTTTCATTAAAAAAAATAAACAGTATTTCTGATTTACATTAAACTTTGCTGGACAGTCAACACTAAACTTACCTAAGGGATCCTTCATGTGTCTGTAGTCTTGTTTATGGCTACCACATGAAAAGAAACTATGTTGGCACACACCTTTAATTCCAGTTTTTCAGAAGACTGGGTTAAGTGGTATATCTGAGGCCAGGGAGTTTGGCGCACCCAGTGCAACAGAGGATGATGATATCTTTGGATAATTAAATAAATGCACAAACAAACAAATAAATAGGAAAAATTCAAGGAATACACTCTGTATATATAATTGCCTATCTATGCAATTTGAAATATGTTTCAACTTCTGTTCTCTAATTTATTATATACAATTTAGTGAAAATTTCCTACATAATAGCATAAATTCTTGACTAATCCAAACTCATTTTAAGGCATGTAAGTTTGAACATAAATCAAATTTTTCCTATTCTATCTACTTTCATAGCATCTGCCCATCCCATATCATCTCTCAGGTCTTTGCCAATACCAAAGAACTTCTAGATCGTGATAAAATTTCAATAGTTTTAAAAATATTATTAAAATGTGCATTAAAAACCAATAACCATCCCCTATTTTCTGAGTGTGCTTTTGTGTTCATTCTAAACTCAATAAATTTGACAATCAAGATTGACTACTACATCTCTACCTATTGCAAATCTGACATCCAAATATATCCCTTTAAACCATAGATTTCTATCACTGAGTTCCAATGTCTCATTAGAATCTTTAAATACAAATAGATTTAATTTATCTCTGTCACCAAGTGAGCTCATGTTATGAACTTTCTATATAAAATGACAAAGAGTAAACCTTCCATTTCAAAAGTGAGAAATTGAGGCACATCAAGAGAAGGGTTGGATCAAAGCAAGGCCAAAGCCCAGCATGGCAAACACCAAATTGTATCACTGCATGCCAGGCATTTGGGACTACAATAGAATCATTGGAACTCCAAAGGACTTGTCACTCCACCACTCCAGCTCTTTCATCCTGCATACAGCACAGACCATTTCTTTTGTGGGCCAACTCAGCTCTGTGACTACAACATTCAATGGCAGCCATCCCACAGTCCTGGAATCCCCAATATCCTGTGATCCCTATTTCAACTTAGCTCCCCCTTCCCACTTTCATGCAACATCCCCACAAGTCTTTGTAAGGAATAAATACAGATCCCGACTGTATAGCTTCAGGAGTCTTGTATATATCATGCCTATAAAACTAGAACTACACGGAAAACAACTGCCAGCCTCAGCTGCTATTTCATGTCATAGACTTGCTTCCTTAGATCTTGCTTGCATCAGACTCTGTGTGCTTTATAGGGAAACAGTGTCCTATGGCTCTTGAGAAGCAGGGAATCTCTTCAGTGGCAATTTCAGTTTAGACTTTATTTTCAAATGAGTTTCAGTTTTTAAATGTTGGGACCTTCTGAAAAGAAGATAAAGCCTTTTATAAAGGGTGACATTTCAGTGCAGTTAACCAACTTTCTTTTCATTTCTGCTCATTTTTGGACAATTACAGACACATTTTAGTACCTTTCTTTTCTGAAACTTTAAAACTTACTCAAACTCCTTTCTACCTAAACTTCACATTTTTTATCACAATAAACTTACCATAATCATAGACCTTAATAATGAAAGTTACCAGTAGCTATATTCTAGTCTGAATGCAATACTATTTGGAATTTGTCCGCCATTCAAATTACTTCTCTATTTCTAAATTAAGATTTCTTCTGTTATAGGACAGGGGCAAATTAAGCAAGATTCTGTCCAATAAAATAAGCTGAGTAGCCCCTCGGCTTGTTCTTCTGACATCTAAAACCTAGACTCCACTGTTCACATTTCTTTTTGTTTTGTTTTATTTTCCAAAACAGGGTTTCTCTGTAGACTTGGAGCCTGTCCTGGAACTAGCTCTTGTAGACCAGGCTGGTCTCAAACTCACAGTGATCCACCTTCCTCTTCTTCCCAAGTGCTGGGATTAAAGGCATGTGCCACCACTGTCTGGCCATTTCTTTAACTAAAATCGACCATTATGCTCTGCTAGCAGGTTGTATGCTTTGTTTAGCCCACAGCTCGAAACATTTCCACATTCATCCTGTGAACCAAATACAAATCTACAAATTGCATGCTCGGATTTCTTATAGAATAGACTCTACCCTCTTATTCTGGTTTCCTTTCTATTTCTGTTATAAGGACAAAGAAACTCATGTTACCTTGTAGAACCCAACAACATTCGTCCATGGCTGAATGTGATACCTCCCACAAATCACAAATAAAACACATACACACATATGTGCATACAACACACACACACACATTCCCCTAACATTGAACAGTTAGAGGTGAAAAGGAAATGAGGATATCAATGTTTAAAGGTCTAGCATTATATTTTATTCACAAAGAAATTATGACAAAAAAGTTCGAATGAAAAAGGTATTACAGGATCTAACAATGAACAGTATGATAATCTGAAACAGAACTTGAAAGTCATGGCGCCAGTATCAAGAAACATCCCAGTGATAATGTCGCTAATTCCAAGCAAAGCAGTTGGAATGGAGAGTGTTATGCAGAGAGGACAGGTGCAGCAGTTAAAATATCCCCCTCTGCAATGTTGTTACACTATGTATGTGCCCTTATCAAAATATCTCACTCAACTATAGAGAAAGGGATTTGTCTTGATGGAGAATGCTTTTCTCCTCAAGAGTTAAAAATAATTAAATTAGAGAAAATCATTTCAAATTAAGTTACATACATGATTTCATACCTGTGACATAAATAAATATCAAATTAACCAGTCAAAAATATTTATCATCATATCATTAATTATATTACAGAGATGAAATATAGAAAACAATGTCAAATAAGCTAAATTTCTTTGTGTCTCTTAGCAACATCAATATCACTATTTCCAGTGCAGTGCAGAAGCTAATTCACACACTAAAGTTACAATTATATAAAAAAAACATTTCAATATGCAGTACTTTTCAAATGTTGGCAGTGTTTAACATTACTCTGTGTGGGAGTAAATAGTCTGTGTTCACATGTATCAAGAAGTTAATGAATTTAATAAGATCTGAGACATACAATTACTTAATGGACAGTGGAGCAGCATTAGATTTGACCAATTATTGAAGCACTACACTAACCTTAATGAGATTCAGGATAATATTTATTCCCATCAGAATATGGTGACCCACTGTCATCCACAAAGCTAGAATATTTAGTTTATTATTATTTACAAATGAGGAAACGTACTTCTTGACTTTTCAAACCTTTGAGCAATCAGCTTCTTAAACATTTATTGAACGTCTCCTGAATTTTCTGGGTGATTTAAGGGTAAGAAAAAAAAGCTAAAATGTATTCACTTATTTTAAAATGCACAGTTTATAAAGCAATTGAAAATAACTTGGCATGACCATAAAGGAACTTGGCTGAAAATATTTTCCTGAACCCAAAGCTTTTGACAAGGTCCAACTGTAATAAAATTTTGCCCACATTTAACTATGAGTTGGCGAAATAGCCAAAGAATTATTAGAGAAAAATACATACAAATGAATTTGAAACAGACATACTTTACAAATGAGTTTAAAGTTGAGCTTAAATGTCTATTCTGTAAATTGTAAACTTTCCTAGGAATAGCCTTCTGCCATTGATTTTATCAGAGGTGATTCCATATAGCTATTACTTTATTTTTATTCTAAGACTGTGATGTAGAATCTAAAAATAGTACTGAATATCTTTCACCTTCTGATGGTAACATGGTATGTACATACACATATTTATAAACATGCAAAAGAAAAACATTTTCTCATATCAAAAATGTAAAAAATGACCCTCTGTATTTATCCTTTGGAATATTATCTCACTTGAATATTCCATTTTTTTTTGTGTGTGTGCCTACAGTTTGATTTGGGGATGAAGGAGCAGATATTTAAAAATGTATTCCAATTAGGCTGTCAGATAAAATTTGGAAGCTACCTTTAAATTTAATTACAGAGCACATCAATAATCTATTTGGCCATGCTTTATAAAATATTTGAGTTATACTTACATGAAAGTAAAAGACATCTGAAAGACAACTGACTGAATTTCTTTATTTAGTTCTAAATTTGAAAACCCTTATCAAAATATATTTTAATAAATGAATTTTATAAAGGAAATATTTTGTCAAATAGACAGTTTTTAATTGCCTACCAGGTAGCCATATTCTTAATTTCTATAAAGTCAAGGAACATTTTGCCCCAATACTTAGCTACCATGCAAGAAACTCATTGTCTCCCTGTGAATCTCTGCATCTGCTTCCATCAGTAGTTGAATGAAGTTTCTATGGTGACAATTAAGGTAGTCATCAATCTGATTACAGGACAAGACCAGTACAGGCACCCTTTCCACTATTGCTTAGGGCATTAACTGGGGTCATCCTCATGGATTCCTAGAATTTTGCTAGATCCAGGTTTCCAGATAGCCCCATAACTGCTCCCTCAATCAAGATATCTCTTTCCTTGCTCTCCCTCTCTCTCCTTCTCCCATCTCTATCATCTTGTTCTCTCATTTTCTCCTCCTGCCCCCTCCCTTTCTCCCCTCCTCCTTTCTTTCTACCCTACCTTTTCTCCCACTTCCATACTTCCAATTTTCTCAAGAGATCTTGTCTATTTCCCCTTCCCAGGGGTATCCATGTATGTTTCTCTTAGGGTTTTCCTTGTTACGTAGTTTATCTGGGAAGATGTCCCTTTCCTTTCTCTCCCTCTCTGTCCTTCTTCCATGTAGATAGAGATGCTTATTCATTTCCCAGCCAACAAGATAAGAATAATCACACAAAACTATGTTAGTTACAACACTATTTGGGTGAAGGCTGAGGCATAGCTAGCTGTTACATCTTAAATTAACCTGTTTCTATTTTTCTGAGTATTGCCATGAGGCTGTGGGCTACCAGGAAGATTCAGATGTCTTTCTCCTTCAGAAGCTACATGGCATGTCTGTGACTCTGCCTAATCTCTATAGCTCTGTTTGGATTTCCTGCCTGGCTTTATTCTGCTTTATTTTGCCATAGGCCAAAGCATATTCTTTATTAACTAATGGTAACAAAACATATTGACAGTATACAGCAAGGAATCCCACATCACCCTCATCTCAGCCTACCTGTTCCCTATTGATCTCCCACTTTTGCCCTCCATTTTCCCATGGAGCAGCTACGATATGAGCAAAGGGGTCAAGACCATGATAGGAGTACCCACTAAAACAGCTGATCTGAGATAATGGGAGCTCACTGACTCTGGAGTAACAGCAAGGTAACCAGCATAGGCCCAAAGTAGGCCTTCTGAAGGTGTAACAGTTGTAGGTATGGCTGATACTGTCTATAGTGCCGCTGGCAATGGGACAAGATTTATCCAGTTTGGTTGAACTGTTTTTTTTTTTTTTTTTGAGCTCATTCTCTTTGGAGGGATACCTTGCTCAGCCTAGATACAGTGGCAGGGGGCTAGGTCCTGCCTCAAAATGATGTGCTAAACTCTGTTGACTCCCCCATGGGAAGTCTTAGACAGATCTCTGTGAGTTTGGCCAGCCTAGTCTATAAGAGCTAGTTCCAGGACAGGTTCCGAAGCTACAATGAAACCCTGTCTCACGAAAAGAAAAACTTTAAAAAAAATTAATTACTTCAAAAAAGAAATTTATTGTTTAGAGAGTATGTTTCAGCTAAAGAGCATTTACTATAAAAATAATATTTATTTTAGTAAGTCCAAGGTGCTTAGATTTAAAATGCTGCAAACTTAGTAAGCACATATATAATTTGAATACTTCACCCCTTTGAAAAAGATGCAAGATTACTTCAAAAGCATAGTTAAAACCTCAAAATCCTTATGCGTTTTGACTCCTATAACATGTAACTAGAATAAGATGTGAAATAAGCTACAGCAATACCATCTCTTCTATTCTCCCAAGATTGTTTACGATGCCCAGTACAGCACTCAACCACTGTTAGAAAGGGGCAGAGAAAAGGAAGTTAGGAGGGCAGTGCAGGGATAAGGGAAATGACAGAGCAAGAAAAGTTAAAAGACATAATTCCCCAAGATAGGCTGGTATTTTAATAAATCTAAAAGTACAATATTTCAGTTGATTTGTTTGATTACATTCTTAAGAAATAAATAAGAGAAATTCAAAGACTTCCACAGACAAATACTAGATTTGCTACTGTTTCCAATGCTCTTCATAGAGATGACCATTTTAACTAATAATATTAATGAAAACAATAAAAATAATTCACCACATTTCCAGTTAGTGAATTTTCTTAAAAGTAGGTTGTAAGAATAAGCATTTTTAACAGAAACAGATATGCTTTTAAAAGTGTTCGGAGAATAAATATCATGAACATTTTAAGAGTGCAATTTCTCAGTTTTTCAAAAAGAAAGATCACTGAATAAATGTCTTTGTGAAATATTCATTGACGATTATTCAATATAATGTATCAGTGTTTGCTTTTATACAGATAACTAGAATTAAAATGTTGCTGTTAGCATCAAGTCAAAGATCATTACAATAGCTGGCGAGATACAAAATTTCACTATTAGTGAACTTTTTCATTAGGTGAAGGAGGTCTAAATATTTAGCTTCCTTTTTCAGGAGTACTAGTCAAGCAATATGTCAAAAACACAAAAGGGATTTATATACCAAATGAATTTTTAATAAACCTAAATAAAACTTTCAGGAAACTAGATATGGAAGAACTTACAAAGTTTGATAGATGTCAAGTTGGGAGTAAAGCCCCAGCCTCTGGCATCCACCCTAGCCAACATGGGCTCGGCCTGGTAGTTGTATTGGTCTGGACTCCAAATCCCAGCATGCCCTTTCAGGACCACTCCCACAGGGTATTTAAGTTAGCTCCCAGAGGAGAAACGTGTGGTTTTCAGGTTTGCATAGGCTCCCTGTTATCCTATCTCCCTGTCCTGCGCTTGGCCACCTGAGAGCATCACTCTTAATAAAACGATGGGTAATTTGATTTGGTTTGATTTGACCTAGTTGGATTTTTTTGCTCTGGTGAAGCTGCCCTTTTCTTCTTATTTTTACTTAACACTTGTTAGAATTATATCCAGTACAGAGATTTCTGCTTTTCCTTTTTGTGTTTGAAAATGCCTTTAGCTACCTCTGAAATAAAACTCCTATTGAGATCTTTCTAAGTGTGTAGAATTTTGCATCAATTTTACATAAAACATGGTATAGGACCCAAATACTTCCAAACCTGTTTATTTTCTATAAGATAATATATATTTCAGTTCCTTTAGTATTTCTTTTTATTACCTTCATGCCTTTATCTTCCCTTACTACTGCTGACTTCAAAGGAAGAGCTCCTGTTTTTCTTCGGTGGTAGCTGACTGGCATTCAAATTTTTGCAATACTGTCTCATCCTAGTTCATATATGTAATCAGTCAATGGTGATAATTTATTCTTCGATACAGTTTTTTCTTTTTTTTCAAAGATGTACTGATTTTTTTATTCATGTGTATGCGTGAATGTTTGTGTGTGCATATGTGCACATGAGTGCAGGTGTTTATGAAAGTCAGAGCTCTAATTATATGGCATTGTCTAATGTGGGTGCTAAGAAAAAACTGAGGTTCTCTGAAAGATCAGTTATCTTCCTATAAGCATTGAACCATGCCTTTGGTCACCTCAATATGATTTTCTCCTTTTACTGAACATAATTGTTTTCCTCATTTGACATGATCTGAATACAGATTCCACTTCCTGTAGTCCTTCTAGGTTCTCCCAACATCCTATTCCCTCCAGATCTACTCCCTTTCTGTCTCTCATTAGAAAAAAAAGGGGGGGGCTTCTAGGAGGTAGCAACAAAACATAACCAAATAGAACACAGTGAAAGAAAGCAAAAACCATCACATTAAAGTTAAACAAGTCAGACTAAAAGAAAAATAAGAGGGCACTAAGAGAAGGCACTAGAATCAGAGACCCACTTGCTTACGTATACGGAAGTCCCCTAAAAGTTTTAAACTGAAAGCTATAGTATATAGGAAAATATTGGTATGTATTTGCTTATATCTGCATATTAGCCATTAAATAAATGACAGCAAAGCTACAGATAAGAGAGGTTAGGCACAGAGGAAGAGGTTGGGTGCGGGGCTCTTGGATCACCTTTGTTACGGGGGGCATAGAATAGATTTTATGGGTGAATGGAAGCCAGGGATAGGGGTTAGTTGAGAACAGGCAGATCAGGTGTGAAGGGGAGGTGAAGTGGGGTTGAGGAGGAATATGAAGGGAGAGACTGCTAGAACTGAAGAGCATTTGGGGGACAATATGGAAACTTAGGTCAGTACATACATCCTGTAATATATGAAGGTGATCGTAATAAAGAAACCTCACTGTCCTCTTTTTTATTGATTTTTATTGAGTTCTATGTTTTTCTCTGATCCCCTACCTGCCTTTCCCCTCCCCTTCAACCCTCTCCCAAGGTTTCCATGCTCCCAATTTACTCAGGAGACCTTATCTTTTTCTACTTCCCATGTAGATTAGATCTATGTAACCAAATGAAGTTTCCAGTGTTGGGACTGGGTTTCAGTTAACTGAGTTTTAGGCCAAAAGGGTCTCATGCAAATCCCCACATGGCCTGAATATGTTTTAATTGCTCAGGAATGTAATTTATTGTTTGCTTAATATTCTTATTGAAATACATTTTTATTATTCTGACAGAACAAGTTGTGTAAGGTGAAAGTGAACTATCCTCTTCATTTTTCACACTAATGCTATCTTTATTATTTTATTTTTTGTTGTGGTTTTTCACACAGTTTCTCTGTGTAACCTCAGCTGTCCTTAACCTCATTCTGAAGACCATGTTGACCTAGAACTCAAAGGTGCTCTTGCTACTGTTTCCCAAGTGTTGGGGTTAATGGCAATGATTTATTTCTTTTTAATTTACATATATGTGTTATATTTTCTTGAATGCCTTCATGACAGAAAAGGGCATCAGAAGAGGGTATCAGATCTCATTGTAGCTGTTTTGTAGCCACCATGTGAGTGCTGGGAATTAAACTAAGGAACTCTGGAAAAACAACCAGTGCTGTTAACTACTGAGCCATCTCTCTAGTCCCAAAATTTGTTTTTGTCAGTCATATTTCTGCCCTTCTGTCCTTTCACACAGTTGTCATGAAACATAAAATAGTGACAATAATTATTACTGTGAACAATATTAAAATTTGTAATTTTCATTAATTAATTAGAACTTTATTTATTTTTATTTATTAATATATAATTGTATCAGTCTCCCCTTTCCCTTCCTTCAATCTTTCTCATGTATGCCCCTTACTTCTTTTCAAAGTTATTGCCTCGTTTTCTTTTATTTTTATTGTTGCACACACATAGACAGTTTTAAAAATGTTCTTCTCTTCCTTTTGACCAGTTTTAGTTTTCTGTCATTGTCTATACCTCTTGCACACAGAAGTTTCTTTGGTGATGGATAAGATCATATTTGTGGGTATAAATATTATATTTAAAATTAAATTAGGAATTATGCTGGCTTACTAACAAGGCTATAGTGGGTTCTTCCTTTTATGAGTAGAATGTTAAACAGCAATCTCTATTAAGATTCAACCCTATTAGTGAATGTCTCTGTTTTATTCCAGATAGGTAGGGAAATCATTCAGGTTGTACCATTGTGAATTTTATTCATCCGTGTTAGAAAATATTCTCCATCTTTCTGTCCTTGTCTTTCTGTTTTCTTCCTGCTAATCCCTCCATACTCACTCTCTTCAAGCATCATCTACAACAGTGTCTTTCTTTGACATTTATCATATTGTTTGTTGCTCTTCATTTGGATATTAGAGCAATACATATCAGCGGGATTGGAACTTTGACACATGTCAATGACATGAGATTGAATATGTAGACTAATCCTTTTCATTTGGATGTTTTAATTATAGTTCCATCACCTTAGTTTCATAATGCAATCTTTTGCCAAAATATTGCTATAATTTTACTTAAAATGAGAGACAATTATTATATTAGTTTCATCCATAAAATCTAGTGATTAAATTTAAAATATACAAAAGAAATGAAACTTTAAATAAGAATATGATACACTAATCAGTATTTATTTTTAAATGATGTTGCTATCTGAGATGCAACAGCTGTGCTTTCTTCTTCACCATCATTAATTTAATTTTAGAAAGTTGATACTGTCTGAGACACTGAACTCTGCTGTTCTTCCCACTGCTTCTCATTGATTTATATATATTAAGTTCAGTTGCATTATTTTTATTTTTTACTGTTTTTTCAGATTTGATGTTATAATTATCAAGAGCATTAAATGTAATGGGCTGCCATGTGATCTAAAGAATATGTCAAGTATTATTGTATTTTTCTTTCACTTTTACTGACTTGGAGATGCAAAATTACAAAAGTAATAGAGTCACTTCCCTTCTATGTAAAGCAACAAGTTTGCCATTTTAAAAATATTTGCTGTACTTACAAAACTATGTAAATCAAAGTGCTAAGGAAGGTTGATTAATAGAAAGTCATTCTGAACAAAAATAGACCAAGAAGTATGACACAGCTTGAAATGTAAGTATTTGCTTCATACAAGTCAAGTGCTGGTGAGAAAAAAAATTATCTCTATATTGAAGGCTTTCATATACTGAAGCATAGTCTAAGGCTTTGCAACTTATTGCTTGTATACTTTCCTTTAAAAGCCCTGGATCCTTTAAATGTGTTATCTTGGTGTTTTCGTTTTAAGTTCTGTATAATCAGCAACATCTTTGCTCTGGTAAGGCAAACGTAAAATCCCATTGCACCAATGTCACTTTTGATGTAGTTCTTTAGAAAAAAAAAAAAAGAGCAAGCATCAAGTATAAAAATATGCTGCTGTTCAGTCTCTAATTTTTCTGTGAATGAATTGTAAAGTAAGCAGGGTGAGAGGAGAATGCCATATGCTCTGTCTTCAGAGCAGGGTATCTCACATCAGATCAGAAGTCACCTTTAAATGCTGACTATCAGAAATCATCCTATTGCTTATTCTGCAGAGGCAATTTTGTTTTCTTTTTGCTGAGCTGCCAAAGGGAGATATCTAAAAATAATTATTTCTGCCAATTGGATAATTAATAGTTACCTTATAGGAAGGCAATTTATTTGAATTACCTTTGGCAATATGAACTGGATATTTATTTAGCGTTATCTTGTATTTTAAATATTGAATGAATACTCCTTAAAAAGTATTTATACCAAATAACAGAAAGACATTTTTGCTTTCATGTATACAAAAATAAATAGTGTGTGTGATATATTTTGACAAAATCAACAACAAGAACTACACAAAATCTTACTTTGGTATTATTCATTCATGCAAATGCATTAGAGGGCATAATTGATAGCAGAGAGATGGGACGCTTAACAGAAATCCCAAATTAGCTCAGAACTGAGAGATAGATAGTTATTTATTTAGGGGGGAAACTTACAAATCAGGATTCTCTGCTTGAACGTTGGATGGCGATGGGATCCAGGATCCAAAACAAACCGAATGAGTAAATGAGAACCAGGTGGGAGGAGAGAAGGGGGAACTGCTCAGCAGAGGCCAGTTATATAATGTAAAAGGCCACGCCCTAGTAGGTGGGTAATTACTAGCTGGATACCTTCCTGCAGCAAATAATATTTATTCTAAATGTACTAGAATTGGCTATTTATTATCATTTTCATGTGTATTGTAACCTGCTATGGTGTCTTAACTTCGGTTTTCAACTTAACATACCTAGCAAGAGAGAACCTCAACTGAGAAGTTGTCCCTATGAAAATATCTTATTGGAAAGTTTATGGGGTATTTTATTCTTTAATTAATGATGTGGAAGTGCTCAATCCGCTGTGAGTGGTGCCACCCCTGGGATAGTAATGCTGGATTATAGAAGCACATGCACCAGAGGAAGAAAACCAATGAGAAATGTTACCACGTGGTCTCTTATTCTTGTTCCTACTCTGAAATTCCTCAATAATATATTTGAGACTTGGGAATTCTCAACTGAAATAATGCCTTTCCTAACCTTAAGTCATGGCACAGCAACAGGAAAGCAAACCAGAATGATGTAATAGCAATATTTCCCCTTTTTTATGCTTCTCATGTGTCTTCCAAATCTGCACATATGTGAAAGAACATAATTTCATTGTGGGCATTGTGTGACCTAATTGTCTCTCATCGCATCTCTTCTCCATTCATTGCAGGAGACAAACATCAAAGGAAACAAACAGTAGAATCAGTAAATCATTCTTTAAAAGGGATCAGTAAGTAAAATAAGTGAGCATGCCTGAAGGTTAATAATTTAAGGCTTTATTATGTAAAATTATGCCAAACTTCAGAAGGCTTTTTCAACTGTATCTCATCTTACCTTAAGTCAACCAACAGAGTAAGTGGTGTCCTGCCAGTGACTTTCTCATGAGAGGTAGGTCTCATTGGCTGTGCCTTGGTGTCTACATGATTTCAATGAATCCGATGTCAAGAGAATTTAGATTACTTTGATGGTTATTCTTGGTTGCCAACTTGACCATATCTGGAAGTGATTAAAATTCAAATTACTGTGAGAAACTTTTTTTTAATTAAAACACTTTAAGCGGACAGACCAGCTTCTAATCCAGATCTTTGAAGTGTGGAAATCTACCTTTAATCTGGGCCACACCTTCTCTGTGCAGATTATATACAGGACATGGCAGAAATTCTTTTTTTGCTTGCTTGCTCTCACCATTGCTAGCAATTTCATTCCTTCACTGACATTACACCTTACTTCACTGGGATTTTAGTGTACACTGGAGACCAGCAGAGGCATTCAGCCCCATGGGCAGAACTACTACTGGATTCTTGGTCCTTTCATTTATAAATAGGCATTGTTGGATTAGCTAAACAATAGCTTGAGGTCATTCTAATAAGTTCCCTTTCGTGTGTGTGTGTGTGTGTGTGTGTGTGTGTGTGTGTGTGTGTATTTGCAGACTTCTCAGGATTTGTACCTGACCTTTTGAGTTTGGGTTATTATGGTTGGAACTGATAAATGGAAGTCTTCGAAGCTGCCTCTGCCAGGGAGAAAATACTGAACCAAAATACTATCACATTTTTGGAGGAAATGAAGAAATTAGTATTACCATCATGATCTTCAAAGATGTAGGGTTAGTGGTCCTCTCAACATCTCCCTTTAATTCTCTTATATGAGCAGTGCAAAACACAGATGGGTCATGGAGAAGCACAGTTGCATTTCAAAAAGTCAATCAAGTCGTGACTCTAATTGTACCTAGCATACTAGATTTAGTGTTCTAGTTGAACAAATTAATTGAACAGATTAATATATATCCTGGCATATGGCATACTGACATTGACTAGCTGATTTTTCTATGTCTGTAAGGATCACCAGAAGCAACTTTATTTCAGTGGGAAGTTCAAAAGTATACTTTTTATAGTTTTACGTCAAGGATATATTAACTGTTCAACTTGGTGTCATAACTCAGTTATCAGGGATCTTGACCTACTGTCATCTGTACAAAATATCAGACTTGTTCACTATTGATGAAATCACGCTGCTTGGACAAAGTGAAGAGGAGGTAGCTACCTCTGTTATCATTGGTAATATATATGCGTGTGAAGTAGATCAAATAAATAAAACCAAAATTCAAAGGCTTTCTGCTAAAATGTAATTCTTAGGCATCTGGTGGTGTGGTACATGCAGATGGTCCTTCCAAGATAAAGGATATTTTATTGCATGTGGTCCCTCCCACAACCAAGAAAGAAACACAATGTTTAGTGGCCCTATTTGGATTTTGGAGATAGTGCATTTTTCACTTGGATGTGTTATCCTTCTCTTATACCAAATAACACCGAAAGCTGATACCTTTGTGTGGTGTTGGGAGCAGTGAGACCCCAGATCCTGAATTTCTTGTAATCCCCTGATCTGAGTGCCTACAGCTGCTCTGAGCAGGAGACCTTCAGGAGTTCCTGCTGGCAGAAGAGTGGTTTCTGGTGGGTTTGGCTGGGGCGTGGCTATCTCTATATAATCTGCCCCTGAACACAATAAAGGGGGCATTCTTGGGAAATTCAAGGATGACCTGTGTCGCTGTCTTTCTGTCTGTGTGTGTTTGTGTATTTTAACCTCCAGTCCCTGCTCGAAGCTCGTGAACTGAGTGCCAGCAGTGTGGGAGCTGGAAAAAGAGAAGCCTCTTCATCAGGTCCAGGCTAATGTGAAACCTTCTCTACCACTTGGACTATATAATCCAACATACCCTATAGTACTTGAGGTGTCAGTGGAAGTTAGAGACGCTGTTGGTGTCTTTTCCAGGCCATTTTAGGTGAATAACAATAGAGACCTTTAGAGTAAGACTTTTAAATATTCTGCATATACTAATCTCCTTTAGAGATGCAGCTCTTGGTTTGCTATTGACGCATAGTAAAAACTAAATTTTGACAATGAGCCACCAGTTACCCTGTGTCCAGAGCTACTCATCAAAAGTTTAGTGTTATCTGACCCACCAAGTTATAAAGTAGAATCTGCATAGCAAGAAATTATTTTCAGCAGGGCGGTGGTGGTGCATGCCTTTAATGGCAGCACTTGGGAGGCAGAGGCAGGCAGATCTCTGGGAGTTTGAGGCCAGCCTGGTCTACAAGAGCTAGTTTTGGGACAGACACCAAAGCTACAGAGAAACCCTGTCTCGAAAAACAAAAAACAAAAAAAAAAAAGAAAAGAAATTATTTCAAATGAAATGGCATACACATTCATGTTATTGAGCCCAAGTAGGCTCTGATTTCACGAGCAAGTTACATGCTTATTTTGCCCAAATGACTATGGTTTCTAAAACAAAACTGTCGTATTACAATGTCATGTTCCACCAATCATGTGTATATAGCCGCATGTGGTTTGCTATATGATTGGTTGACTGTGGACGGTAAGCCTACAGCCTGGTTTACTGATGATTTTGCATGTAGTGAAGGACTCACCAAGAAGTCAACAGCTACAGAGTTATAATATCCTTCTTAGACATCTGTTAGGAACACCAGCAAAAGGAAATCTCACAGTGGTCTGAACTTCATGTAGTAAAAATGGTCATACATTTAGTTAATAAGGAAAAATTTTTAGTGGAACAATTTTTCACTAATTTATTACATGTAGTTAATGCTTTGGCAGTATGGTCAGGGATTTGGAAAGAACATGATTAGAAAATTGATGAGAAAGACATCCTTGGAAGAAATGTATGGATAAATTTCTCCAAATGTGCAAAGGATGTGAAGATAACTCTGACTCATGTAAATGTTCATCAAAAAGTTATTTTCACTGAGGAGGGGTATATAGGATGCCCCACTCTGAGGATCAACATGGCCATGGTGGCCTGGAAGGGGTTATTCATGGGCTCAGAAACATTGAGTTTGACTCACCAAAGCTGATGTGGCTATTGCTACTGCTAAGTGCCTTATATGCTAACCATAAAACCAAAAATAAGACCAATACTGAGTCACAGATATGGCACAACTGACTAATCAGCAACTTGGTGGCAGATTTTCTATATTGGGCCACTTTTTCTTCTTTGTCCTTACCTAAGTACCTATTTATTATGGTTATAGATTTTTCTTTCCTGTAAGTAAGGCTTCTAACAAAACTACTTGAAATTGACTTTATATTTTTTTTGGGGGGGGGTGGATTTCGAGACAGGGTTTCTCTGTAGCTTTGGAGCCTGTTTTGGAACTAGTTATGGTAGACCAGGTTGGCCCCAAACTCACAGAGATCTGCCTGCCTCTGCCTCCCAAGTTCTGGGTTTAAAGAAATGTACTACCACCAGCAGGCTGAAATCGACTTTTAGAATGCCTTATCTACCATCAGAATATTACACACAGGATGCTTCTGACCAAGGAACATTCTTAACAGTCAGAGAAGTGTGACAATGGGTCCATGATCATGGATCCCCTGCTCTTACTATGTTCCCCACCATTCTGAAGCTGCTGGTCCAACAGAAAGATGAAATAGAAAGACACAGCTATGATGTCCATTTTGTGGCAACAAACTGGAAGGCTGGGACAAGGCGCTTCATAACATGGTATATAGTTTTTATCAGTGTCTAATATATTGTACCATATTCAGGTTCCTGGGTCCTGGAACCAAGGGGTGGAAGATGGGATAGTTCACTCTCACCATACCTAGTGATCTTTAGGAAATGTTTTCTTTACTGTTTAGTTTACTGTGACCTTAATTTCCATTGAATTAGAATTTTGGTGTAAGACAGGGAACATACTTTTGAACTGGAAACTCAGATGCCCTCTTGGTCTTTGGGCTTCTGAGGTCCTTAAGCTAATAGGCTAAGAATGTAATAATAATATTAGGAGGAACAATTAATTCAGATTACCAAGGGTAAATTAGATTGTTCTCCATGATAGAGATTCAAAAAAATTATGTCTGGAACACATGAGATGATTTAGGTCATCTCTTGGTGTTATCATATCCTGTAATCAAAGTCAATGAGAAAAGTACAACAACCTAATCCAGGCAAAATGACAAAGGGCACTGTGAGCAATGAAGGTATGATTCACCACCCCTCCCCAGGAAATACCACCTGTATTAGAATACTACTATCCTAAACACAGTTTAGGACATATCACAGGGATGTCCTTTTAATCACTATGGACCTCTTTCTCTAATCACTGTCTTGACCACTTACTGGTATACTACATTTTCTTTTTAGCCTTGTCCCTACATCCAAATATTTAATCTACTCATTTCTTTTTTATTTTCAATAATTTATATTTATTTTTGTTTATATGTATGCATATATTGGTATGAGTGTCTGTTACATGTGTATAGTGTCCATTGTGGCTAGAAAAAGGAATCACAACCCTTGGTTTGATAGTCAGACTTCTGCAATGAATGCTGGGTGCCAAGCTAGTATCCTCTGGAAGATCAGGAAATACTCTTAATGACTAAACGAGCTCTCCATATTTTTTCCTAATTTTCCTTTATATCCATTTTCTAACATGCAACACATTTTCCCCACTTTAAGTTTTATTTACAGCATATTTACTAGAATATAAGTATATGCTAGAGAAATACAGCATTCCTGTTGAGATTTCTTAGCAAGAGCAGCCATTTTTATTGATCAGTAAACTCTCTATTGAGACACTTCCTCTTACCGTCAGAAATAAGTTTGCTTCAAGGTGTGGGGTTATCTGACTCAAAAGTAGTACTAGTTTTTACTTAAATTTCTTGCTTGACTAGACTTCTCACGACACACTTACCCTTAATTTCCTTACAACACTTAGCATATCTCATTATTATAAAGAGCAATGGAGAAGCTTGCATTTCTGATAAAATGAATCATATAATTACAATTGTTAGTGTTGAATACCACCTCCATGACAGTGTTTCTATTCAATATATGCTTCTATTTTGTGCTAACTTACCATTTTAAAGTTTACAATGATCATCACATGAAATTTACCTAAAAGGAACTAATTTTGCTTTAATTCTAAGCAAGTTAGATTACTGAAATAAGTGTTTAAAATACTAATGATTAATTATTTAGTAAAATGAGTTGCATAAAAATCATATTCTATTCAGAAATAATAATGTACTTACAATATTTTTCATCAACAATGTGAGATTTTTAAAGCAAAACTCACATAGTACAATGTGGTACTTGGTGAGTAAATTTTCTGTATATTTGAAACATCAAAACAAACTAAGAATACCCTAATTTTAATTTCCAAGTGATATTCATGTTCACTGTCTTCGAAAAAGCAGCCTGAACACCAAATTTAAGTCCATGGCACTTTATCACCGTTTCATTAAAATTGAATGAGGAGTTGTGATTTGAGAAGTTCTGTGTCCTATTTTCTGTATCCTTAAAGCTATGAGAATCTCTGTTACAGGACAATGGGTTCTAACTTCTCTTCAACTGATATTGAAATCACTCACAAGCATCACAAATCCCATCAGCAATAGGACTGGGGCAAAGGAAATGAAGGTTACACATTTTCCTCTGCTAAATATAATTCCATACTTTCAACTTTCCCCAGATATTGGGCTGTCTGCAGCTACACAATGGTCCAAGTCTAGGGCTATAGAATTTTGAGGATAAAAGGCAAAGAAGTGAACTGAGAGTAGCTTTATAATCATTATTTACTTTGAATGAACAAATGGCCCATGAAGGTAGGAGGAGAGATATGAATATATTCTAGTACAGTTCTAAAGCGGAGATCACCTAGTGTTATAGGTTGGAAATAATTAGAGTAATGTTTAAAAATGGATATTTAGGTGTTTGGGCTTTTGCCCTGTCCAACATGGCAGAAACATGTTCATATTGCCATGCACGTTGCCCCATTTTTAGGCACACAAGGGGTCTATGTGCCTATGTTGCCATTAAGCAAGTTGTAGCAGTCTGCTCACAAAACCCATTTAAATACTCCATAGCAGGACTTCCTGAAGGATTCAGAGCAGTTTGTGCTGGCAAACCAGGATGCTGCCATTTTGAAACCTTGTGGGGGGTTTATTTATATATATATTTTTTCTGCTACCTCTGAATGAGGAAGACCTTTCTTAAGGAAGCTGTGGCAAACAAACAACCAGCCCAAAAAAAAAAAAAAAAAAAAAAAAAAAAAAAAGCCTAATTTTATGTGTGTGTGTGTGTGTGAGACCATAATTCCTTTCCAAGCTTTCTCAGGTTTGACGTGGATGATGTAGTCAGCTACATCATTGTGCCGATCTGTTGTGCTGCTTGTTCATTTCCGGGCAGCCCAGACTCCTAAAATAATCACAAAGCAAGTATAGTATTTGCAATACTGTTTAGCCAATAGCTTAAGCATATTGTTAGCTAGCTCTTACAACTAGAATTAACTCATTTCCATTCCTGGCCTACCAGCAAGGTTCAGGCTGGCAGCTCATATCTTTTCCATCTGGCAGCTACATGGTGTCTCTGGCTTCACCTTCTTTCTCACACCATTCAGTTTAAATTTCCCCATCTAGCTATAGTCAGTCCTATCACAGGCCAAGCAAGCTTTTATATCTCACATCTCGTCTCTCTGTCTCTGTCTCTGTCTCTCTGTCTCTCTGTCTGTCTCTCTGTCTCTCTGTCTCTCTCTCTCTCTCTCTCTCTCTCTCTCTCCCACACACACACACACACACACACTTTTCCTTTTTTTTTTTTTCTTTTCAGGATGGTGGAAATTTACGTTTCCTTGGTTTGTTGGTGGTGGTTGCTAGGTTGCTTGTTTGTTTTCTAGAGAGAGATAGAAAGGTGTGAAACTTAAATTCAATGGGGAGAAGTTGGAAAAGATATGTGAGGAGAAGAGTAAAGCCAAATCATCATTAGAATATATACTGCATGAAAAAGAATTATCTTTAGCAAGAAGAGGGATGTCCTTCTTTCCTAACGTGTGTCAGTGTCAATCAGTTATCTTACCTTTCAATCTAATATCAGATAAGTGGATAGATTCCTTTCATTAAATTATTTTGTTCTAAAAAATTTTAGAAGTGAATTGTAGTGACTGCCTAAGAAAAATCAAAATTATATATAATAATTTAAATAAAAATGTAAGGTTTATAAATGATTGTTCAATAAGATTTGGACTATTTACATTTAGTCTTTCATAGCACTTCTTTTTCTAAATCTGCCAACTCACAAAAATTACTTACAACACATAAATAAATAAGAATAACAGCAAAATCCATATAAATAAAATACCTTTATTTCAAAAATAATTCTTTCATTCTCCAAATGATATATTTCTATAAGCAACATAGAATAACAAAGGTCTTGTGATTTCCCACAACATAGATACATGAAAAGCAAAGATCATTGGTAATTAATTAGAGTATAAGCCCTCCTGTGAATATTTTCTCTCTCCTGACTGAATTTTCTTCCATTATCATTGTGACTGATGTTGTTAACACAAAGAAGAAAATATTTCCTGCTTATATCCTTTATTTTATAATTAATTACAATGTATCATTTGATCAGAAAGTTCCTCAGTTCTATGGACATCTCCCCTTCCCATTATGCTAATAAGGAAATCTACACAGCTTACTCAATTGCCTTGAACTAAGCAAATTTATAAAGGAAAGCAATAACCAGATTATTAAGTTTAATTTTTGCTTTCCTTTTTGAGGGATTGAAAATCTTCAACTTTCATTAAAACCAACACAGTGCAAATTAAAAAAACTAAATCTTACAAGTTAACTTAAATAAGCATATACATTGTTTGAACACTGTTTTTGTTTCTTTTTATTAGAGTATATGAGCAATAGCAATAGTGTAACATTAAATTCTTTAAAGACAATCAGTCAAATTTGTAATTTAATATATACATAACTACATTATATTTCAGAGACTGTGTTCAAATTAGATTGAGGTTTTATGTGACTCATGAATTTCCATATCTTATTTTCCTCTCAATATTAAATGCATGAACTTGTACTTCACAATAGAAATTCTTAATTGCTTTTAGCAGCATTCAAGTTAAAAGAAAATTATGTCATTTCCAGATGCTCATGAGGATTCTGATTGATTTCTCTGCTCAAAACAGTGGGACTGTTTGCTTGCAGAACATAATAAACATATTTGAATTGAAATAAAATGAAAGATATACTAATGTGGGGGGAAATACTATTATTGTACAGTATAGCACAGGAAAAGAATGAGCAATATAAAGTGTGCTTGTAATTCAAATACATAATTTTCAGGGAACTGCCTGTCATAGAGTAGAATTCCATAATGTTAGCTATTTTGAGTATGTCTGTCCACATCCTTCTCAAACCACACGCCAAATCAAAGAATTTTCTAAGGAATTACATTAGAGAGATTTCTCTTTTATTTTTCTCATTTTCTATGATTGCTACTCAGGGGAGAGCTAAAGAAATATAAAACTCCTAGGGTCACTAAAAGGCTTAGAAACTTCATTAGACAGACAATTGACAACTATTTCCTTATTCCCAAAGAATTTCTGACCACTCTCCAGTAAGAATCAGAGATTCAACTTTATATTTTATAGTTTCTTTCATTTTGTGGCAACCAGCCTAACTAATGGCGTAAGATCTATTTCCATGACGTGATTTAAATGTCAAGAAATCAATGTACATATGTTATGCTTTTAAATATACTCAAGTGCAGTAAAACTCTTGACAGAATTTTTGGCACACAAAATAATGTGTACATTAAATTTTCAAAAGAAAATATAGAAATAAGTATTTCCTAAATATCAAATTAGTAAGTACTGCTTTTATTTAGATTTATGCCACATGGAATATGATCTAGTTGTACACAAAAATACTCGCAAACAGAGTTGGTTGTAGTTCTAAAATTTTATAGCAAATAGGGATTCATCTTATCCTTGTGAGCTTCTATTTTGTTAGGAATGGTAACTGTATTTTTATAGGTGCCTAAAACATCAATCATCTTAAGTCATAATACTAAAACAAGCTGCCAACAGTTTCGTAAATTCAACACTTGCCACTTGCATTACCAAACAAACAGCAGTTTTTAAAAATCATTTTAAGCCAGTGTTGAAAATAAATAAATAAAAAGCATGAGAAGTAAGTAAAATAGGTCAGAATGCAACTTGAGAAGCTATTGGGTAGTGGGGAAATTGTCAAATCAAGACCAATTGAGTTGGTCCATGCTCTTAACATATACAGACACACTATAAAGCTAACGCCCAATGAAATCAGTCATGCTTATCATTCACATTAGAACTGCTGTTTTAATTGTCATAAACAAACAACGAAACAATGTAAAAGCAGGTAATTAATTAACTGCTCAGTAAATTGAAAAGTTTTCAGAAAATCTCCCTCTTCCATCCCCCAATCTAATGGGAAGGTTTCTGTCAATCTGGGGTCAATCTTTGCTTGGCACAGCCAGAGTTAGTGTTAAAACTCACAGACTATATATAGCAATTACAATTAGAAATCTTATGGCCAGTTCCCTAACTCATGGAATCTCTTTTCATTTGCAGGTGCTCATAATATCTGAGTGGAAAGAAAACTCAAGATGACATATTATCTACCCCTTAATGAAATTAACAAATATTCAGATGCATGTGCTATTTGAGTGTTTGCCACTTTTTAAATTTCATATTTAAATCACATCAAATTTAGTGATTGTACCACTCTGATACACTCTTCCCTTGGTTAAGGTAAAATGTCAAAATGCATCCCTTTTTAGTTTTAACTGAGGTTGTTCCTTAACAAAAAAAAAAAAAAAAAAAAAAAAAAAAAAAAAAAAAACTGCAAAAAGTGGCATCAGTTGATTATCTTATTATCAAAACGTACATGAGATAAACACAGCAATACCCAACTACTACTTTTAGCTTTTAAACACTTACGTTTAAGACATTCTAAAATGACGTTCTTTCAAATACTTTACCTTGAAATGAAACATATAGATATAAAATACAAAATACATAGGAACCAGCCATCTCTATAAAAACCATAGTATTAATGATCCATTTAAAACAAGATACTATTTTCCCATGCATTTTTGGAATCATTTTGTATCCATAATTTCTGAAAATCTGTCCATTTACTTTAGGTTAATTCAGTGTTCAATGCTGTGTCATAGGGCTCTTGCCAGTGCCTTCACATTCTGCTACCTTTAGGATTATTTTTGTTGGTTTTTCTTTTCTCTTTAACTGCTTAGATATCAATCATACTCCTTTGGAGTTCGTTATTTTAATTAAAATTGTGGTTTTTTTTTTTCTGCCTTGAAGACAAAGCATTCACTAGGATGCAAATTAGGAATCTGCAGATCCATCATAACTCCGACTCTTCTTCATTTGTATGTTTCCAGCCTGCTCAAGGGCAGTGTGTGAAGTAAGTCAATAGCATGTGTATAATTGACTGATTGATGTTAATTTGACATATGTGAATCTGAGAACTGTCTTTATATAAATTCATTAACACACCATCCTTCACTTCTAATGATCGAGCTCCTGGCACAATGCTAATAGGATATAGGTCTGCGTTGTTTTTTTCAGAGACCATGATGAATTTTGTTAGAACCATTCCCCACACGGTTGTCTATTTTTTTTCCTGTGACTAATGAGCCATAACTGGCATAGCAGGATTATAGATATTATTCTCATCTTTAATGGAAAATTAAAAACTGGAACAAAATATATAGTGTTAGCTTCATCTACTGCAGCAGAGAAGCATAGATTTATTATGAAACTACTATATAGTTAAAAAAATGTTTCAAGTTGTCTGAATAACTTTCCCATTCAAACAAAAACTGAATTTATATAAACTTCAAGGGACTTGTACATATACTATTGGCATTGTACCGAGTAGCGTATAACTAATAGTGTCTTATAGAAATTCCAATAAAATGAGGGATGACATTGTGTATGATAAATTAACATGACAATATGTGAGATTTTTTGCTAGTTCGGATGTTCTTGAACATCAATTTAAGCTCCAGGTCTCATTCTTCTCTATGCTTCCTAGTAAACTGAAGTTTACAAATCTTTCTATTAGAGGCACCTGATGAAGGGTACATGATACGAAAAGTTTTCCCTTGTTCATTAAGCAATGAACTCTGACTCAGACATCTCCTCAGCCCCACATCTGCTTCAGGTTTTGGACAGCTGATGTTCCTCACACAGTGTTACTTTACCTTCACACGAGTGTGTAGTACAATAAGTTGCTGTACTCTCTACATCCTGAGTTCTCGCATCATCTCTTTTCCTCCAGCAGCCAATCCAGAAGGTGATCATTATCCATCTCAGTAGTCTTTCCTTCACAGTTCTAAACCTTGCACTCTTTTAACAAATCTCTGTAAATATTAAATTTTCTTTATAGAATTCAATTCTTATCTTGATAATTATTCTGGTAGGCTTCTACAATAGAAAGTTACATAATACTTATTTCCTAATATTCAAATATTTGTTAAGACTTTTTCAATCTTGAAAAATAACGATTAAGTTAATTTTATTTCAGTCTAAACTCATTAATTCTTCTTTTGCTACTGAAAAAAAATAAATCCTTGATTTACATATTTTTGGGAGAATTTCAATTAAAATGTTTAGCAATTTTCTTTTTTTTTTTTAATGGACTCTGATTTTCTTTTTGGCATTCTGTAACTTTGTTTTAGGTTGTGTATCATTGCTGGTAGAAAAAAAAACCGCTTTCAGGCTTATACTCCCAAGCCATAATCCACCATTGAGAAAAGTTAGGGGGAAGATTCAAGAAGTCCTTGAGACAAGAATCGAGGTAGAGACCAACCTGCAGAAATTATTCTTATTGGTTTACTTCCAAAGGCTTGCCAAGCTACCTTTCTTATACAAATCAGGCCCACCTGCCCAAAAAGGCACCACTATTTGTGGGCTGTGCTCTTCAAAATCAATCAACAATCAGGAAACTATATGACAGAGATACCCACAGGCCACTACAATGAAAATAATTCTTTAGTTGAGGTTCCCTTTTCCCACATATGTCTAGGTTTCCATAAAAATTAAAAGGCACTAACTGCTATCCCCATAATGGCTCCCTCTAGCAAGATATCTCTTTCCTTGCTTTCATCTCTGTCCTTCTTCCATCTTGACTATACTGTTCTCTCAAGTTCTCTTCGCCCATTATGGGTTTAGCAAGAAACCTTGCTCTAGAAAAATTTCCAGGAATTCACAAGGATGAACCCAGCTAAGACCATAAGCAATAGAGGAGAGGGCACCTCAACTGACCTTACCCTGTAGTCAGACTGATGAATATCTTAAACATCACCATAGAACCTTCATTCAGCAACTGATGGAAACAGAGGCAGAGACATGCAGTGGAGCACTGGACTGAACTCCCAAATCCAGTTGAAGAAGGGAAGAATGAGAATATGAACAAATAGGCCCAGAACATGATGAGAACACACTCTAAACAGTCTATCTAAGCTAATGGGAGCTCACCAACTCCAGCTGGACTGGGAAGAAAGAAGCATAGGACCAAACTAGTCCCTCCTAATGTGCTTGACAGTTGCATGCCTGGGGCAGACTGAGGAGCCTCTAGCAGTGGCACCCAGATTTATCCCTACTGCTTGTACTAGCTTTGTGGAAACCTATTCTCTCCAGATGGATACCTTGCTCAGCCTAGATACAACAAGGAGGGCCTTGGACCTTCCCCAAAGCAATGTACCTTACCCTCTCTCAGGAGTGGGTGGGCGTTGGGGTGAGAAGTTAAGTGGAGAGAATGGGAGGAGGGGAGGGAGTGGGATCTTGGGTTGGTATGTATAAGGAAAAAAGATAGTTTGCTTACTTTAAAAAAAATAATATAAAATAAAAATATAAAAAAGCACTAACTGTGACAAATTTAACCGGAATGTATCTGCCCTTCTTAGTCCTAATCACTCACACTGTCTCTCTCTCTCTCTCCTTCTCTCCCTTTCTCTCCTACTTATCTGTCTCTCTGTCTCTGTATTTCTCTTTTTTCCCTAACACACACACACGAATGCACACGTGTAAGTGTGCATGCACATATACACATGCATACACCCACATAGCATGTGATTTTGGTTTGCCAATGATAGAATAAATTTTGCCTAATTCTAGAAGTTAAAGTCATATTCTCCTCATTCTGCTCTTCAGCTGGACCTTGGGAGCTCAGTCCAGTGCTCCAATGTGGGTCTCTGTCTCTATCTCACTCTGTCGCTGGACGAAGGTTCTATGGTGATATTTAAGATAGTCATCAGTCTGACTACAGGACAAGCCCAGTTCCACTCCTCCACTGCCCAGGGTCCTAGCTGGGAACATCCCCATGAACTCCTGGAAACCCCTGTAGAGCCAAGCCTCTTGCAACCCCAAAATGGCTCCCTTAATTAAGATATCTTCCCCTGCTCTCATATCCGTCCTTCTTCCATCTTAACCATCCCACTCCCCCAAGCTCTGCCCAACTCCCCCTTCTCCCTTTTCTCGCCCTCTCCCCCCTTCTCCCCACCCCACGCTCCCAACTTTTGCTCGGCAATCTTGTCTGCTTCCAATTTCCAGGAGGATCTATATGTGTTTTTCTTTGGGTTCACTTTAACTTAGCTTCTCTAGGATCTCAAACTATAGGCTCAACATCCTTTGTTTATGGCTAGAATCCAATAATGAGTGAGTACATATCATATTCATATTTTTGGGTCTGGGTTATCTCACTCAAGATAGGGTTTTCTATTTCCATCCATTTGCATACAAAATTAAAGATATCATTGTTTTTTACCACTGAATAGTACTCTAATGTGTAGACATGCCACACTTTCTTATCTTTTTTTTTAAGTTGGGTTCAATCATTCAATGTCTTCTTGATTGTCTCAGAAAGACTGTGTATACAGTTTTAATTCTTTTTTTTTTCTTCTGTATTTAGAGATAAGGTTTCTCTGTGGTACAGCCTTGGCTGTCCTACAGCTTGCTTTGTAGACCAGGCTGGCCTTGAACTCACAGAGATTCACCTGCTTCTGACTCCAGAGGGCTAGGATTAAAGGCACGTGCTGCTACCACCCAGCCAACAATTTCAATTTTTAATATCTACAGTCACTTTGTTCAAGCTTCTGGTGAGGATAAGTTTTTGAACATCGATTATTATAAAGCCATCATAGGGAAATAATTGAAAAATGTGTTTTAATTTCTTTTCACTAAGACATGGAGAATTAATTGATGATCCAGTAATTTTAAAGATTTATTTACATATTGCTTTAACAATATTTGCCAGATTTCTTCTATGTATTAGTGCACAATATGTTAGATATAAGCAATTAAGAATTCACTTGAGAATTAAATTAATTATATAATTATTTTATTGTAGAACTTTTAGTCAAAAAGTATATTTTAAAGTATGATACAACCTTTGCTAATGAAAGAAGATATTGACATAAAAATGTCTTCATAAAAAGAAATGGAGAAGTCATAAGAAGGAATAATGAGAAATAAAACTAAAAATGATTTAAAACGTTAAATAATATAAACTATGGGAAATTTGAGTTTCTCTGTAACAATGGTTTACAAGACATATTAGAGCATATGGTAGGCAGACTCCCATTGCCACTTACTAAACCTGCTTGTATGAAAAGCCAAACTTCACTTTATGCTTCACATGCTGATGAATAATGAAAGAATTCTTACATTGAACTAAATTATTTAAAAATAACCTAAAGCTATTTTCCTGATATATTCTTCAATAAGTGATGTTCTTCTTTGATTTAAAAAGCAGTCAAACATTAATGACTTGCAGAAATTCCTTGGAAATATTAACCGAAGCACCAATAGTACTTTTACTACAACCTTTTCTCGGCACTCATTCTACCATGTTACATCCCAGTTTCAAAGCCTCTTCATTTTTTTTATATTATGCTTAGTCCAGTTTGTGATTCCCATATGTGAATGAATGTCCTACAGTCATCCTTGGAACCACGGTCCATACACCTGAAAAAAAAATTGATTCTCTTCCTTAGTACGCATGAACTGCCCAGACCTCTTCAGGTTGAGCTTGGCCCCCGTGAGTTCCTCTCCATTTATGCTGGGTTGTTTGGATTAACCATGTACTGGTCAGCTATGGTGGTTGAGGTTCATAAGGACAATAGCCCTGTGTGGTCCAGAATATATTATTTCCCAGCAGAACTCAGCGCCTCTGGCTATTGTAGTATTTCTTACCCATCTTCTGAGATGGCTCCTAAGCTTATGTTATAAATGCCCTGTTTCGGGTTGAGCACAGTCATCTTTGTGTATGTTATCAACATTGTTTATAGCCAAAGTAACATCACGATTTAACTTGACCATCATTTAGAAAACTCTGAATGATATCTTTACTGGTTTGTAAAAATATTCCTTTCACTAACACCCTAATGATATAAGTGGAGAGACTAGCATCTATATAATTCATAAGTGTTTCTGTATTTCTTTCTCTTCCTTCCTCCCTGTCCCTTTCCTCCATTTACTTCTTTTTTTGCTAGTTTGATCTCATTTTTATTGTGGTTTGCAAGAACTGATAACTAAGTCTCTCTTCAAAGGACGTTGTTTCCCCCCTGTCTGTTGTCACAAATGTTATAAAGCCTAATAATCTGGAGGATCACTGATGAAAATGAAAAAACTAATTCTATAATGACTTTATGCTAATCATCAAATGGGAAATGAATAGCAGCAGTCAACCATTGATTAGTAGAAATGGTTTATATGAATGAATCACATGCTATATGCTTTGGAACCATCATAAGTCCTTGTTAATCAACATTCTCATTGGTGGGCCAGTAGATACCTAGTTATGACATACATATAGTCACATGGAAATGTTAGGAGAAATAAATACTTTCTTCAAAAATAAATGTTTTGTCAACTTAGAAAAATATTTTAGAAAAATTGCGACTTTGAGAACCATGACAAGATACTTACATACTAATGTTAGATGTGCGTTCACAGAGTTATTTTGAGAACTGAATGAGGACATTCATTTAAAAGCATTTTCTATGATCTCACCACTGAAACTATGTTGAATTACTTGTGACTGTCTAGTTTCTTTGTCACATGCCAGCACATGTAATGAAAACTGAGTTTCCTTTTCAAAGGCCAGTACTGAGAGAAACTGTCAGAAAATAATGTTGTTGGTCAATATGTGACAAACTAATGTCTGTTCTCTCAAATCAATTTGGGGTTGTTCGGTATCATCTACACTTATTTCTACATACGTCTTCATATCCTTCATGGTTTTCTCCTTTTACATCCTTCAATAGCTCTAGTACTGTTAGCAGACCCACAATTAGAATATACACTGATTGGGTTGAAAGAAAACAGGGTTAAAAAGAGAGAAATCAGCTTATCTAAAGATTCATATAACACAGCAAGTGGTCAATGTCTTCCATTGTGAGATTTACAGGGGTTCATGTATTTTGAATAAAAAATATGATTTTACTCTAATACTATCCTTCTGCTTATAAAATCAGGGCATAGAGTCTGAGAATCATGTTAAGAATCCGGGCAACTTCCACAAACATCTTCTACTATCAAAATGTTTTTGTAAATTTTCATTAATAATGTAAATATATATGAGAGCATTGTTTGAATGCTTTTTGTGTTCTTTTTTGTCTATTTTTGTGGGTTTTGTGCTTACTGTTTTGCTAGTGGAGTTGCCAAGTAGATAGACTCATAACTTCAGAGTTTAGGAGAATGGTCAGATTTGAAGCTTCACAGTGAAGTAACCAAGATATAAGTAGTACTTAAAACCACATGGCATTAGAGAGTGAGATAATTTAAGTAATAAACAAAATAAATTCCTCAATTTTTTGCATTGTTTTAATCAGAATTATAATTTCAATAAGTTAATCCTGATATTGTTAGCAACCATGACTTTAAATGAGACAATTGTAGATATTGACACACTATGAATGTTTTACTTGAAGATTAAAATAAATTGAACATCATTTAAAAATTAAGTGCATGAGTAGTGTCTGTGTGTATGTGTGAGTGTGAAGAGTGTGTACCTGTTCCAGAGATTCTCCTCTATTCACCACCTGTGCCCCAGCTGTAAGATTGCAGATATACGTGGCCATACCGCACATTTACATGGGTTCTCAGGAACCAAAGTCAAGGTTTTAGATCAATTTCCCTGAGTTCTATTGAATAAGATGTGCATATTTCAGTAAAAATATTATTGTATATAAAAGTAAATTTAAGTATGTTGTGATTAATGTGAAGTCCAGAATATTTTCAATGACAAAATATAAAAGTTGAAATAAAACATTTTAAATGCATGGTGTTTTACTACCCAGCTGTAAGGTCTATGAATCTCTGGAATTTCTAACATAGCAAGATATTTCCCAAGTTGCAATAGTGGCACTTATTTTTTTGAGTAACCAACAGTCATTAAATTGGTCTTAGAGCCCACTTAATAGGAGGTAATTAGTGCCTGCTACTGTCAATCTAACAAAATACCCCTAGCTAATGATGCCATGGAATTTACAGGAGAACCAGCTACTGCCATTTCCCTACAACAGTATAAATGCTAACTGTTTTGTAAAAACATAATCTGAAACTCACAGATAACTGTAGTTCAGTCCTTATCAAAGAAGTTTTTTCTGCTGTATCAGATGAGGACCATTACAGAAAGCCACAACTGGCTGAAATACAAGGAATATTTGGCTGTGAGGATTATTGTTTAAGTCAACATTTCATTCTAATGTTTTTTCCTGGAAATACAGTGCGGTAGGTGATAAAGTTAGACTTCATTTTTAATAAAATCTACAAAAAAACACAACTTCTAGAATGTTATTGACTAAAATATAGGTACTATTTGCGGACTGGAGTCTGATATTTTATGACATAGAAAAGCGAGACTTTTAAGTTTAGCATATTTTAGTGTTCCTTTCTCATTACATAAAAATAAATGTCATAGAAAAGTATCCTGGTGCAGTCACAAACAAATGTTGCTGATTGTCTGACAGTTTGTCTCGCCTTTATAAGTTGAATTTTGTGATATTTTGATTTCTTGGGTAACTCTTTGTCATTTTCAAACATGTTTGGACATGCACTTATATTGTAAAGAAACTATTACAGAAAGATTCCCATGTCTAATCCTAAATGATGAAAAACATATATATGGGTATCTTCAAAACTTCTTCTTAACTTACACTCTTGATATCTTAGAATTAACACAGTTCTTCTGCTAGTTATTTTAATATAGACTTAAAAAGAAAATATCAACTTTTCATAATTGAAGCAATGATTAGTATTTACTTCAATAATGGAAATCTATTAGCATGCTGCTCAATTTCTTTGTTTGAGTCTTTTGTGAATTTGCCTCTATATAATATACACATACATGTGCATATGTACATATGTGTATCTCTTCTCTCTCTCTCTCTCTCTCTCTCTCTCTCTCTCTCTCTCTCTCTCTCTCTCTATTCATGTTTGTGAGGGCTATAGGTCAATGCTTGAGATTCCTTTCATTTAATGCTCCTCTTTAGTTTTTGAAACAGAGCTTCTCACTGAACATGAGCATGGAGTTCACCAGCTGAACAAGAAGCCTGGCTAGCATGCTTTTCTTCTGCTACTCCAGAACTGGTACTAGTATCCAAAATATGTTACCACACAAGAGTGTGTGTGTTTGTGTGTGAGAGTGCTTTTGTCATACCTCAGTTTCTCCTGCCTGCACAGCAAACCCTTTATTGACTGAGATTCCTCCTCAGCTTTTATAGACAGTCCTTTAACTTTTTCTTTTGCTAAATTTTATGAGGAAGAAAATAGAAAAATCATTAATTTTATTTGTAATGACATGACTGCTTTATGACATGAGTATTGATATGCTCAAAGAACAACACATGAACTAACTAACATAGTCCACTCCAGAATGCTCCAGCTTCTGTCTTTTTTATGAATGCACAGTCTCAATAAAGAACTTTTGCAAATGGACAAGAAACTGACCCCTGCTGCCAGATCTTAACTCAACTGGGCCAATTCCTTCAATACAACTATACACTTGAATAAGTTAGCTGGTGAATATTGAAGAAACTTCCCATGAAAATGCTCATATGAAAACATCAAATTGTATATTTTAATTAAACTATATTTTTTCCTTGAAGGGGATTACTGTCATCCTTGCCAAAGAATAAGTCATTTTTTATGCCAAAGTTAACATGACAATCCCAAAATCTGAACTTATCCACTTAGCAAAAAGCTTCAGGAAGTGACAGACTCAGGCATCTTGCTGCTTAAGTTTGGTATGTCTATAATATTTTGGAAAAATTCTCATTATTTCTCTTATGAATTTGAAAAAGCACTTATTTATTTTTATGTTTTGGAAGTTGAAATGTGTTCCTGAATGTGAGAAATCCCTTTTTCTTCACCATATGCCATCTTGTCTTTTTGACACTCTAAGCCTGGAAATATCACAAGTGTGCAGACTTCTGATTTCCAAATCATCTCCTGCCAACAAGGGAAGTGGTGTCTGAAACTCTGCCACAGACCTTGGCAAATTTCAAATTCAGAATAAAACTTCCACTTCAAAATAGTGCTCAAAGTTGAAAGGGATTTTTTTTAATGTCTAATCTCTTTTCTGTTCCTACTGCTGGGCTGTGAGTGAAAATCATCACAACCTAGTTATAGGATTTATTTCCCTTTGCTGGGGAGAAGTTTGAAAAGATTAAAAGAGAATTAAAGTTTCTATTCTTTGCATCTCAATTTGACAATGTAAATAGTGATAAATCCTGTCTCAACATTACTAAGAATGAGTGTACACTAGACATTGTTTTACTGAGGATGCCATTGGATCTTCAGGGGAATCGGAACATTTCTGTTTTTATGAATATTCTATGTCAGCAGCAAAATTGAAGTTTCTGTGGTGCAGAATGCTGTAACTCTAATGGGAGAGCAAAGGTGATCTTTTCCTATCATTTATTAAATGTCTGTTGTCAACTTCATAGCTCTCTAGTTGGAAGTTATGTAGCACTTTAAATAGTGTACTCCCATGCAAATGGATTGTGTGCAATTTCATATAACATCGTGCTAGAGAATTATAGTTCATTATTGAATGAAACCCGTATATTTATGTCAGATGTGAAACTAAGTATGGGTAGCTTCTTTCATTCCAAAGACAACTTAGTTATTACTTTTTATCTTTAAATTCTTCAAAAACAAAACTAAAGTCCTATGATTGCAGGCATGGTAAACCATGATGATTTAAATCCCCTTTCCTTCAGCACTAATAAGCATAGCTAAACTCCCTGAAGAGAAAATCATAATGTCACAGTAAAAACATTGACAATTCATGCCTGCTTGGATGTAAAAGTGTGCTTTTTTTTTTATCTGAGGGAAAGTAGATGCATTTCTTGTAGAGATAAATGAAGCAAAGTCCCTTTTAAATGGGTGCTGGAGATGAAACTGTAAATTCATACATATTGCCGTACGATAACAGGACTTTAATATTGCAGGAGAGGTGAATACGGCATAGCTTTCTTGTAAGCATCAATAATAAAAATGAATGATGTCATATGTGATGACAGTGAGGCCAGTGACAGAGCACAAGATGAATCCTTGAGGATTGGTTTTACCTTTTAAACTTTTGAATATAAAATGTTTAGTTCAAATATTTTTTAAAATATCAAAAATATCTTAAGGCCAGAAAATTAATAGACTATCAAAATCAAATTTGGAAACAAAATTACTTGCAATGTTGTGGTTGAAACTAATATAATACCAATGATAATAAAAAAGCAGATTAGAAGAATGCATAAAATATTTTCAGTTCGTGAAGCAATATCTGTAGGCATCCCATATAATAACGGGGGAGAAAATTTAGGCAATATTAAGATAAATATGTTAAAAGAAGACAGAAAAGCAATTATAAGATCACTCTTACCTATGCAAAATAAATTTATGTGAGATTTTGCTGATAGCATTAAAATGGTGCATAGCTAGAGGTAAAGTAAAAAATAAATCAATTTATATAAATATTCACAAAATATCATAGCATAATCCCAAAATATACATAAAGAATGGACTATTAGTTAGGATAGTGTGAATTTAAATTCATACTATTTTTTAAAAACATTCATTAAAGATTAAGACATTTGCCAATGGTGTAGTTGAGACTAACAGAAAGTATACAAAATTTTCTAATAATGAATATAATTCTTTACTAACTCAAGATAAGAAGGGAAAAATAGTAACAAGAATCTTGCTTTAAATTTATGGTAGTAACATTACATCAGGTCTGTGAGAATATGAAAATTAAGTATAAAAATCTCAAATTTTTATTATAATTTATTTTCAACTACTACATCTAGATAAATATATATGGTTATATATATGAATATATGTAGTTATAAACTATGTGTATGTTTATAAACTGTATGTAAGGTATAATAATTATAGGTGTATATGTCTAAAATAACTAATGATAACAATTTTGCAATCACTTTAAATAGAGGAATATTTCAAAACTACAAAAATTACAAATCTATAAAAAACTTTTATAGAAAGTAAAAATTTGAAATTATTAATTATACCATAAAATTCTATGAAGTTGCATGGGCTCATAAGAAAAAACCCAAAGACGTAATCAATACCTTTATACAAATGTATAACAAACACATTCATTTATTTAAATTTATGATTAATTCTTAGAAACCAGATAAAGGGAAACACTTCCCATTATTGATGCTTTTTAATGCATATAAGTTTGGAAATAATATATGTAAGAGAATATAATTTAAAGAATATATCTTTACCCCAATTCTTGAAAACAACTTTCTCTTTGCCTTACTCATTATACTTAAGATCAAAATGTGGGCACAATGGAATACCAGTTAGAGAATTGCTTTGAGAGTATTGATTAAAATGAAATTATGAAAAGAATGTAATCCAACTATCAACCCAAATTTGAGTTGAGAAAACATCATTAATACATGTGAATATGAAAAATAATCTAAATACCTGTTATGAGCTTCATCAATCCCCATGAACACATGTAATAAATTATGGGTTTTTTTTACATAGAAAATTAAGATGTTTTCAGAGGCTGAAAACCAATTTTGCCCCCTTGGTGAAGAAAAGGGGAATGTGTACAAGCAGAGCCTCTAGCACTCCATTGGCAGAGTACAATCTAAGTTCACCAAATGTTTATATACACACTGAAAGGTTTTAAGCCCAGAATTACCTTCGTTTGCTTGTTTATCTCAATTTTTTCTCTCTGCACAATTCTAGTCCAATCAGCAACTATGCTTGTAGGATCATTTCATCTGGAAATTACCCTTTGTAAGTTAAAGACATCAGTGAAAATGTTAGAATTTGAAAAAAGACAAAGTTTGATTTAATAAAAGTTAATTGAGTTGAAAAAGAAATCTTTGAAAATTTACTAAATGCAGTAAATTTAAGATGGATAAAATAAATAGAATGAGGCTAAAACATATAATGAATATGGAAGGATATTGATATGCTATTAATACACACAGAGTATAGACATACTGAAAGTATTAGTAAAATTAACAGATAAATAGAGACTGTATGAGGAAATGGTATTCTTGGAAAGAAAGAATGTTGCCCATTTCATTCAAAATTTCAAAGTGAAGGACCTACACTGATGTATGAGAAAATCTGGTCAAGATATACTGATCACACTTGGTGGTGAAGAGATTGGAGGCGAGGAACATGGGTAGAAAGATCTAAAGTCATTATAATCAGGATTGAAATAAAAAAGAACACGTAAAGGTTAATAAAACAGAGACCTTTGACTACCAGACCATTGGGATTTTGGTAAAGTTGACACCTCAATTTGCTAGTAGTGCTCATGTGTCTATAGCAGGTTTGGAATATTTGTAAGAGGTAAAAAATATGATTTTTAAATTCAAATCATTAAATTGAGACTTAACTCTCTACTGAAGACATTTCACATCCATCCTTTAGCCAGGCTAATGAAAGCATCCTAGAACAACTGAATCCATGATTCTGATAAAGAAAGAGATAGAAAAATTTTAAACTATTATGAAGCTTCAGATATTCATGAGGTCTCAAAAGAGGGAAAGATTTAGAATCGAATAAAGTACTCTTAAATAATCTACCACCAATCATTAAAAATATTGAAAAATAATATGTTCCATGCCTTTCTATAAACATTGAAATCCTTGATATACTTTCCACTTCATATATATCATATAGCATTGATATATTACTGGTACTTATTTGAACTCCTATATATAATCATATTTAACACAACTTAAAAGTAGTCATATATTTGATAAGAAAAATTACCTTGATACCATAAATTCATCTCTGAACTTCTCTCTAGTAAAAAGAGGGTACTAGGCTTTAGTGAAAATGTTCTTGTAGTATTTATTCCAAGATAATATGCTGTTCTGGGTAACCATGTGTATGTGTGTGTGTGTGTTACTTTTAAGAAGTATAAACTGTAGTGTACTACAGTAGGTTTACTAAATTCCCTTGATTCACAACATAATGAAATCAGTGTGGCTGATTTGTATATCTCCCCTCATGTAACAGCTGCAGTCTCACTGCTGTTTATCTTTGTCCAATATTAATGCCCTCATTAATCATCCATGTTTATTCTTCTTATCTTCTTTTTGTTTGTTTGTTTTTTCGAGACAGGGTTTCTCTGTGGTTTTGGAGCCTGTCCAGGAACTAGCTCTTGTAGACCAGGTTGGTCCCGAACTCATAGAGATCCACCTGCCTCTGCCTCCCAAGTGCTGTGATTAATGGCATATGCCACCACCGCCCGGCTCTTCTTCTTATCTTCTATCAGAAATTGCCTTCCTACTCTTCTGCATTTGCTCATCTTTTAAGTACTTTTGCTACATATAAAAGCTCTCCTAGAATAAAAATTGGAGTAAATATCAACTATTTTTATTTTCTAAAACCATTATCTGGGGCAATCTTTGGTGTTTTGTTGTGATGGTGCTTAGAGCACTACAATGCTTGATATTCCAAAACGGGCTTAGCAACCTATATAGCACTTGCTGCTAAAGTGTCAGTGACAGCTTAAGAAGAAAAGGTAAATGGACTCAGTTCTTCTTCCATTAAACAATGGAAGCACATGATCCAACGTCTACAAAGAAATGAATATTCCTCATACAAATAAAGTAACGACATGCAACAAACTGTAAAGAAATGTGACTGTAAAAGAGTTCTTTGAGATAGATTATAGTAATCATGGTACAAAACCCAAAAAAGTAAACAATCAGTACTTGACTTGACTTGACATGAGATGGAACACATACCTAACACTGCTTAGGAGACCTCGGACCTGAGACAAGGTAGCTCAGTAACCTAGGATAAAAACAAATAGTATTGATCTAAAGAATTACCAGAATGAAATGACTGATGCAGACATGCTACTATACTCACAGGTCTCCTATAATCATATACTGCTCAGTAATCATCATAGAAGCTTCCTCCTGCCACAGATAAAAAAAAATACAGAAAAACACAGACATACATGCAGAGTGAGAGACTTTGGAATGATCAGCCCTAAATGTGACATCTCCAACAAATCCTTCTCCTCGGTGTTTAAGTAATCCTGCTGAAGAGAATACAGAAATAGACTATAAGCCAGAAAAAATTGGGAACACCAAGAAAACAAGGCTATTTGGATTAATGTGATCAAAGATCATATGATCTCTTGTAGACTAAAAGATTATGTAGAGGACCTGCATGGATTTGCAACAGATTCTGCGCATATACATTATAGCCTCAAGTTTAGAGTTTTATGAGATTACTAATATGTGAATGAATGTTCCTCCAATCTTGTGCCTTCTCTTGAGATCTTTTCTTTGATTCCTTGTCTAATTTTGATTTATTAATTTTTTGTTTTATCTTATCTTAGTTATATTCTATTATACTACATTCTATTTTATTATCATCCCCTAGAAGCCTATTTATCTATAATTAGAAAAAGAAAGAGAGAAGATTATGATTGGAGAAGAGATGAGGAGTAACTAAGAGTACTTTACCCAGGATATATTATTTGTGAAAAGTACCCTCTATTTTAAATAAAAAGGGATAAGACAATACTTTGAAATCTTTATCTCAATATCTATATCTCTGATATATACATATACTTATGTACATTTATTTTAAACAAAGTTGGTAGATTTGTATAGTAATGAGATATTTGTGCTTATTAATTTTTTCTAGACAATTAAGTATTAACTGAACATGATATTGTAAGGTGTGGATAATCCTTACGAAAAGCACATATGTGACAGAATAATCCTTCTATCTTTGTGACCACAAACTACCAAAATGAAGTAAATTATACTAGTGTTCTCATGCTATCTTTAAAAACTAACCACTAAGCATTCAATTGTTTAAACTTTGGGTTAAAACTCACGTGAAATTTTAGTTCGAATTTTTTTGGACCACCCACCAGCTCCCAAATAAAGATACAGAGAATTATTAATTATGAATGCTAAATTTTAGCTTATACCTGTCCAACTAATTATTTAACTTAATTTCATCTGTTTCTATTTATCTATGTTTGGCTCAAAGCTTTTTTATTATTCTTTTATTTTGTTTATCCCACTTTCCTACTTCCTCCATACCTGCCTGCCTGCTCCCTGGCATCTACCTAGTGTCTCTCCTTATTTTCCCCCCTCAGCCTAAATTTCTCCTCCTATTTTTTTATTCCTGCCTAGAAGTCTTGTCTAATCCCCCTCTTCCACTACTGGCCATTCAGCTTTTTTGTTAGACTAATCAAGCACCTTATGCATGAAAGGTAAAACAACAATATATCCTTATGTAATTAAATAAATGCAACATAACTTTACATACTTAAATATTCTACAACAAAAACAAATAGAACACATGTTTGAATACTTAAACAAATATTTCCAAACATTTCTCCCTTTTGTCCAAATTAAAAGAAAGGTTTTAGTTTTAACATAGTTAGACTCTATATATTAAGAACAATTATTAAGTTAAAATTACATTTATAATACCAAGTTTAATTGTATTTGGCAAAGTCAGAGATAATACTCCATTATCTATCCCATATTGGTGAGTCCAAAGTTATGTTCCTAATTTACTTTCTATCCTAACTTGTATTACTATCCCTAAACTATATATTTAGACCTCAAAAAACTTCTTTCATGAACTGTTTAAGCTTTTATGTTTTTTTTTTCTGTGAAAGAGCTAAGTAATCAATGTATATACTTTAAAGGTAACTTGTCTTTAAAAATTTGAGTATAAGGATATATTACTTTGGAAAAGCGGTTCTTCTTTTGTTTCTACAGAGGATGAGAACCTGTGGAATTCTTCCAGACTAGTGTGGTTTGATGGACCAAGAGCCCCTGAAACATCACCTTGAACACTCCTCAAAAAATTACTTCTCCCAACAAAAAGCAAGAAGCAGTTTGGAAAGAACTATGCCCATATTCCTAAGTGATTGTTTATAAATATTTGTTTACACTTAAAGAGGGATATGCTATAAAGATTTACATTGTTATGGATCTTGGTTTATTGATACAAATTTAAGGTCAATTTTGTTATATGTATATGTATTTCTGATCTTGATTAAAATATCATGTCTGTGCAATTCATTGAAAAATGTAATGTGTGGAAAGTCCAAGGTCCTCCCCCCTCCATCCAGGTCTAGGAAGGTGAACATCCAAACTGGCTAGGCTCCCACAAAGCTAGAACATGAAGTAGGATCAAAACCCAGTGCCATTGTCCTTGGCTTCTCATCAGCCCTCATTGTCCGCCATGTTCAGAGAGTCCGGTTTTATCCCATGCTTTTTCAGTCACAGTCCAGCTGGCCTTGGTGAGCTCCCAATAGATCAGGGAACCCTGACTGCTCCTCGGACTGGGGGAGAGGAGTGGGAGGAGGGGGAGGGAAACGGGAGGCTGGGAGGAGGCGAAATTTTTTTCAATAAAAAAATAAATAAATAAATGTGTAATTAAAAATATAGGTTAATAGATAATCATCTATAATAGTCAAGCTTGTAGTCATGTCAGTTAGGTTTCTAGATATACAGACATGCATTTCAGATGGAAGGATATTCTTCATATCTTTCAAAGACTAGAGAATATGGCATTTAAAATGTTTTAAAAATTTAGGACTTTTCATGACAATGAGACACGTCTGCTCCTGGTAGCACCAATTATTTCAAGAGGAAGATGGGCAATGAAGAAGTTCCTCATGGGTTTAATTAGTATTTGGGTAAGAACCTATTCTTGCCTGGACTGCTTGATGAACTGAATAATCAGGACTCACAGAAATTAACTGCTGAATTTGCATAAAGATGAGACTACCCTTTAGGGTTTCTGCTTCATGAAAGAGTCTGCTGGATACTATGGGCCCGTATGCTAAAGATGGATACCACAATAGTATAGAAGAATTTGGGGTGACTTTCCAGGCAGTGAGATGTCTCTGTCAATTCTAGAATTTTGGAAGTTCCTTACAATGTACTTCCTGTTTACTTAAGTAATGTATCTTTCTGGAGTGTTTGATGGAGTTGAAGAATTGCTGGTTATAGTTATTGTATTAGTGTATTCAGTGTGAGACTGAGATAGTTTTTAGCACAAATTATATCTAGTTTTGCAACAGTGTAACTTTAAAAAATCAGTCAAGTAAATTCAACCACAAAGCTGCTCTTTGTCAGCATTAAGACATGCATCCACCTTTCTTATAGGATTTTCTAAAACACGTAATTTTAGGGAAAAGGAAACTTTTAAAAAGTCCCCATTAGTTGGGGAGTTAATGGCTAATACTCCATAGGAAAATCTTGGTTCTTTCAAATATACACGCTAAAAAAAAGTCACTATGAATAAATTTTAAAATGATTATGTATAAAATAGGGAACAAAATACAGTAAACAGAAATAGTATTTTAAATAATAAAAAATATTTAAAAATTGGGCAAGAAATAATACCATTTGTTTTCTTAACAGCCATTTATTCTATGCAGATTTATAATTATGCTTTGGGCATATTTGTCTTTTATAGTCTTGGAATTACTTTTAGAGGATACAATAAGCAGTGAGGAGATAGGTGATAAAAACATAGTTTTTAACTTCAAGATATTCCAAGCAAATGGAAATAAAGGGAGAATAGATGTGAGATGACAGGATGAACACAAGAGCTCACCTGTACAGTGACCTGATAATAAGGAATGGCATACACAGTCTGTAATTTACCTAGGAGCAATATGTAATCTATTCTGTGAATCTGGAAGTGTTTTGAGAAAGGAAAATCTGATTTAATAATATATGTACAAAAGTGATATTTAAAGAAAAAGTAGATAGTGACTAATATTTAGATATGTTCTATAATTATCTGAGACCATCTTTAAGAAAGAGCAACCTTTCTGTTTTTACAAACATGTTAATTTCTGTGAAGAATCCTTAGCATATTGGTTATGCAAAACATAAACTTAATGGGACTTTAAACACAGTAAGAGTTTTAGAAATAAGGTAGAGCAAGGAAAAAAGAGAGGGATCTGAAAGATCAATATTTCTAAAGATAGGAAATACGAAAAATAAGCAACAAAATGCCTTTCTTCAATAATAAATTATCTATAACAATTATATCAAATAAACTATACTCAGACCAAAGAGGCAAATTGATTTAAAAGGTTAACATGTGTTTTTGTAATTTTGTTTTACAGATACTAGAAAATTAGAAGATAGTGATATAATGACTTCTAATGATATTTTGCTATACTCATATATCAGTACCTTGTTCAGACATTATCAGAGAAGCTTCCTTCTGCAACAGATGGGAACAGACACAGAGACCCACAGTCAGACATTAAGCAGAAAATGAGAGACCTTGTAACACGAGTCCCTAAAAAGGAGGTCTCCATTAAATCTTTCCCCTCCTAGCTCATAGAACCCAACAGAAGTAGAGGCATAGAGAGTGTAAGAGCCAGAGGAGATGGAAGACACTCAGAAAACAAAGCCCTCATGTCAACCATTCCATTTTAGGCCCAGTGCTCAGTAGCAGTTGATCAACATATAATGGTTCTACAGTGTCATTTGGTTTTTCCAAAGATTTCTGAACTATCTAGTCTCTGGAGCTTGGTCACCTAACCAGTTCTGGATATGGGTTTTATCTCATAGAGTGGGCCTTAAGTCAGATCAGATAATCCTTGCTTACTCCCACAAGTGTTGTGCCATCATTGCTGTAGAGTATCATGGAGACTGTACACCAGTCTAGATACAAGGGTTGGTGACTTACATGGTGGTTTCCTTTTCTTTTGGTCCCCTGCAGTGTATCTTACTCTTACTTTCCTGTACCAAAGAGACTAGAAAAATTGGAACGAAGTGTCTATGTAGGCACCATCACCATATGTCTATGTTCAGTGATTTCTGTAGGTGTTATCTTCAGCAAGGATGCTTTGCTGTCAGGTTTTAGACAGCAACCTGTCGTTTTGGCAACAGCCTGAGTTGTTTGGAAATTCGCTTGGAGCTCCTTTGACCAACAACTCAATTAAATGTAATCGGGTTCGGCAGTCCATGTCTTTAATCCTAGCAGTAAGGAGGTAGAGGTGGATGGATGAGTGAATCTAAAAGTTTGAGTCCAGATCAATCTACAGAGAAAGTTCTAGGACAGTGTACAGAGACAAACCATGTCTTGGGGAAGGGAGGTGGGTAGAGTTGTTGAGGGTTTCTAACATCTTAAAACAGAACTTAAAATAATGAAAAAAATTGGCAAGACTTTGAGTTAGTCTGCAAATATTATCAAATTCAGTAAATTCAGCAAATTAAAGTCATCTATTTGTGAAGATTTATTACTCTAGAGAATTTATTACCATGCTGTCCTTAGTGTGTACTGAAAAATTGAACTTGGATATAATTATTTGTCTAATAAGGAAACTGAATATGCATAAGAATTTGTCATTGACTTCTTCTCTATCCAATATGTTTATTGACTACTGAAGTCAGAGTTTGAGATTTTTATATCAAATTATGCTTTTAGTTAAGATGCTGTTTGGGTCTATATGCACTGCATTTTTATTACTTTAAATTGGGTATATGAATATGAGTGTATACCTTTATGTGTGCATGCTATGGCACACACAAAAGAGGTCAGAGGATAACTTCTAAGAATCGGCACTCTCCTTCACCATACAATTTTGGGGCTAGAACTCTGTCCTTAAAGATTCACTTGCTGAGCCAACTTGAAGACCCACATATTTTCATAGGAAAACACTGTTGGAATACATATTTACTCTTAGATTTGTACTTGTTTACAAATTTAGGATGTTAAACTGAAAGCTTTGTTTTCCCAGAATTTTATTTAATAAACAATATATTTGTACACTATAAATTCATATGATGTAATAAAAATAATATACATACATGAGATATTATAAAGACTGAGAAAGTCATAATTTTGAATTTATGTGTATTTGCACATTTAGATATGCATGTAGTAGCAATAAATAAAAATTGCAAGCAACGGATTTGAAAGAAAGAAAGTGAGAATTCAATCAGAGGTTTGGGAATGAGGAAAGGGAAGGAAGACAAAATAGATTAATATAATCTCAAAATTAAAGAAATAATTATTTTAAAGAATAAATGAGATAAAAAGAATACAAAATTATTTTTGTGATTGCTAACTAATATTATTCTGGGCAATAAATGGATAAGAAGAGACAGAAACTCTTTAGAAAGCTGAATATTTCTAAATATATCTAAATATCTCGAAAGTAAATATTTTTATTCAGAATCACATTTTATATTTTCTTTTCTGTATTACTGATAGTTAATGGCAATTATATTACATATAATAAGGAAATATTTAATGGAGTTTTGACTACATTTATTACAAATAACATATTTTAAGAATTCATTTATCCATATCTGTATGTATGTATTTTCACATAATTTTTTAAGCAAATACTTTTAAAAATAAACCAAGTATGTAGTGTATGAGAGAGGCCACAAATGGAGGCCAGATGCCAGCCTTGGTCTTAGACAGCACCATGCTTCCTCATGTTATAATAGAACATGTCATCTGTATCACAGTTCCAAAGGAAAAATTATTGTCGTGTTTTGCCTCACTAGAAATACATGATACCAGTCTCAAGATTTCAGAGCCTGAACTAAAATAGGTTGTCTATCAGTTTTTGAATGAATAACTGAGCTCAAATATGGACTGTAAACTTGAGGAGGTCTGAGATCAGAAATAAAGTATATAGGAAAAAATATTTGAACCAGGGAGTACAGGATGTATATAAACTCAATGGAATGTGTGTTTCTTTATTATTATTATTATTTATTTATTAAAGATTTCTGTCTCCTCCCTGCCACTGCCTCTTATTTCCCTCCCCCTCCTCCAACCAATTTCCCCTCTCACATCAGCCCAAAGAGCAGTCAGGGTTCCCTGCCCTGTGGGGAGTCCAAGGACCTCCCACCTCCATCCAGGTAATGGAATGTGTGTTTCAAACAACAAAAATCCCGAAGGATGCATACCCAGACAGTAGACAAAGTTACAAAATGCTCATGTCCCGAAATCACAGCAGAAGCAGATTTAATGAACAGGGCATGGAGAATTTTAATATTCTTTCTGCTGAAAAGAGAGTTCATAGACCAAATCTTAAGGGAATAGAGAGCACAGGTCACTTCTGTGCAATAACTCTTGACTTAGAAAATATTGTTTCAGCAAGTTTATACTCGATTAAGAATAACTACACAGTTCAGCCTTCTTAACAAATAAATAAATCATCATAATAAATGAATCAACTAGAAGTGCGCTATGCACATTGTGACTTGAGTGTAACCGTGAAAAGGGGAACACCCCAATATTGTCTGATTGTCAGAGCACAATCAGAGATATGACAGTCTGGCCTGCATGAGGAAGATGTTTGATAGCGTTGCCGGGAAATGAGAATAATTTCATGGCAGACAAATAGCCAGATAATAGTCCAGATATTTCAGATATGTGATGGCACAGAAACTCTGGAAATAGTCAGAAATTTATTTGAATTGAACCTTTTTGGCTTAATCTATTCTAAATAGTATCAAGACTATAGTCCTTTTTCTGAAATCTCAATTCATCTTACAACTGCTCTACAATCTGCAAATATAATTTCCACTTACGTTATGCATGAGTTCCTCTAATATATTTGTTATCTTTGCACATTGTTTGCCTTCATATTCTGATTGTGAGATAATGAAGTGAGGGGGTAAAAATAATCAGAACAACCGCACAAAGACGTGCCCACACAGAAAGCAGCAAGAAACCATTTTACTCAACAGATCTCCTTGGTTTTTTTTTTTTTTTTTTTTTTTTTTTTTTTTTTCCAGGACAGGGTTTCTCTGTAGCTTTGGAGCCTGTCCTGGAACTAGCTCTTGTACACCAGGCTGTTCTCGAACTCACAGAGATCTGCCTGCCTCTGCCTCCCAAGTGCTGGGATTAAAGGCGTGTGCCACCACCGCCCAGCCAAATCTCCTTGTATTATAGAACAGCTTTTATTCTTTCCTATCTGTAATAAGGTCACTCCTTCCTCCTTTTGCACTAACTTTTTGTACTGATACACTGGTAACTAACCCTATTTGAATGTACACAACACTGCCATAGGGCTTTCACCTGTGGCTTTTACAATTCGTCTGCCCTGCTTTTCTCCAGCTACAAATGATTTAGTTAAGTCAGAATATGGGTAAAAGGACTGGTACCCAGAAAAGACACCTCAAGAACAAGTTCTCAGCACAAAAATTTCTTTGTGCCAGAGGTACTAAAGGCAGGGAATAATAACAAAGACAAGAAATAAAGGACAAGGGAAAGGAGAAAGGATTAAGGGGGAGGGGGAAAGGATATTTATCCTGGAGGGACACAGGATTGTCTCAGGATAGAGAGGGCACAGATATGGCACATGGGAACATGACAGTTAATAAATATAAAGTGGGAAACTCTATGTTAGGTTGAGGTATTTAATTTTGATTGAGCATGTTAATTAGGGCAGCCAAAAAGGAACTTTTAATTACTGGACTTCAATACATTTTTTGAAGTCAAAGAATTGGTGCCTTTTTGTATGCCTAAGGAGGAGGAAGTGGCCAAATAAGGGAATAGACATGGTGGCTAGCTTTAGGATATAATTTAAGAGTTTAGCAAGGCAGAAGAAACAGGAAGGGGAAAGTCTGTAAGAGCCATGTTTCCCATGTTGGAGCCTGCTATTTCAATAGGAAATGGAAATGCCTTTGTTTTTTTCACCAGGAAGTGGATAGTTAAATTACAGTGCGGGTCCATGTTGTAGCTTCCAGAAGTTTCTCATCCATGAAAGGGTGGGGTTTTGCAACATTGCAGGTGTTTTAGGGTTTCTCACCCTCCTGAAACTAATGTCACATTCATACTCCTTGCCCAAAATATCCATTGCTTTACCAAGATGAACATTGATAGTGAAGTGATTAGTTTGGTCTGTTATTGATGCCACATCTGTGTAAACTGATGCTTGTGCCTGTATCACTAGGAATATTTGATATCGTATAATGCTTTCCCAGTTCAAATATGTTAAGTTATATGGAGACAATGATTAACTGCAAAATGAGTATTACTCAAAGTAATAAGCTTTTCCTTCTATGATATTCAACATGGATTTTTCTAACTTATCCAGGGCTGATCATGACGTCAACATCTGAATGTTTCTGAATACTGTTACAGCACAATGTATATGGTGAATTGTATGTCAACTTTAAAAAGACTTTGGTATAGAGCTGGGGTTCAGCTTACTGATATTGCACCTGTGAAGAATGTGGGAGGTGCTGGATTCCATACCTAGCACCAGTCAAGAAAAGAGGGGAAGAGGACAGACATATTTCTTTTAAAAGTCATGTTATTTCCATTAGCATTCTTAATCGAAACTCAATTATAAGACAACATTGGACTTCAGTGGGAGGAATAAAATATATTATAACTAAGTACATGAATAGGCCTAATGGTAAGTCTTTATGATTATGAACTACATATTATATGTTCTACTTTGTATTTAAGATAACTGAAAGTAACTGAATTGTTTATGAGAGATTAGCAGTGACAGTATTTTCCTCACTCCCTTCATTGAGCAAACTCTTAAAACTCACCTAATGTCAAAGCAAACCAACCTGGTGACATAGTCATGAAGCAGTGATTTTTTTTTCTGGAAGAAAAAACTTAAATTCTTAAGGACAAGCATTGGAAAACTATTATAGCAATTAAAACATTAACTCAATACCAGAGAGATATTTAAAAAAATTAGTTGCATTCATGTTTAAATATCTTTTATTTTGAGACAACTTGTTGGAGGGAAAGTAATTCAGAATTAATCCTGTGATAAAAAATTGTCCTTTTCCCAACTCCTCCCAGATCTTCTCCACTTCCTTACCCACTCAAAACTATTAATCTCTCTCTCTCTCTCTCTCTCTCTCTCTCTCTCTCTCTCTCTCTCTCCTTCCCCCTCTAAACAGACAGACACTAACACACAAGAGCCACAAAATCAAAAACCAAGATATACAAACAATAGAGTAGTAAAACAAAACAAAACAAAAAAGTAAAATGCCCAAAAAATGCAATATAAGACAAAAATATCAATAAAAATATAGTGTTTGCTTTGTATGGGCTTCTGAACATGAGCCTACTCTAAATTGTGGTTAATATACACAGTGAGACTTAATTATAAAAAATTAATATTTTCTATAAAAATTGGAGGATTTGGAAGAGGAAAGAATGTGATCCAAATATGTGGCAGGAAAACATATATATTTTATATATTTATAAAATATATAGTATATTTATATAAAATATATAATATATAATATATATATTTTCCTTTACCTATCTTCCTCATCAGTATCATGGATGTTGATGTGTTGAATTACCAGAGTCTTACAAAAGGCCTCTAAAACCCTGTGAACCATTGCACCCACTATGCTGTTCATATTATCATCATATGTATTTTCCAAGATAATATCATGATCTTTCCTTGCAATGCCTTGTAGAACAATTTTAGGAGCTTCTGTTCCCAACACCCATACCCAAGAGAGCATGAGACTTTCTGTTGCCAGCCCTTTACTTGATAGTCAGCCTCATCGTTGGTACAGCAGGGCCACAATGTGGAAATAGTATCACTAACTTCACATAACATAAAATATTAGTTTCCGAACATTTCCATGTATAATCATCACCAAGGAAACAAGTATCAATTGCACAGCCTCATCTAGAAATACTCTTTTGGATGTCTGGAGATAAACAGAGGAGTCTGCAGATTTCCTGTTATGACAAGGTAACACATTGCAGGTGGTCTATGAAAAGAAATTTGAATATTCTGGCCAAAAGCTCTTTTCATCATATTTTAGTTTTGCATAGAAATTGTTTTCTCTCCTTTTGGTCTCATGCAGTCACCACTCATTCTCCGGCATCATTGCTGTGAAAACGCACTTCCCATTTTAAGTCTGTAAGTTAGCATATATCAATGTTGCATTACGATACCCACACTTCTGTGACAGTCGTACGAGTATACAGAAATCACTGTGAGTGCACTCACCTCTACCGTCCCACCCAAACTTCTCCACTCCTGCTTACTTATCTCATTAGTCCCCGTCTATCATCTCCGGGCGTGTGCATATGACCTGGGTAGATGGCTGCATCTGCTGTGTGCCATTGACTGTTATATCCATTTCTTACTCAGAGTATAGAAACTTTCATTGTTCTTCCCCACTCTCTGGCTTCTACAGTCTTTTTGATTCCTCTTCTATTATGTTTTCTAAACATAACTTTTCCTTTTTTGCTTATACTGCGTTTTAAAAAAATTTTAGAAGTGACAGTGTCTTAGGTACTGTTTATATTTGATGTTTGAACTACAATGGCAATTTTCAATGGCAAATTGATTTTAGTTACAAAGTAGGTATTCACTGACAGTTTAATTCAAAATGAACATATTCAAGATCTATGTGGCCATAATTTCTAAAGAGAAATTACCAAAGAAGATAAATGCTGGAACAAGCAATTAATTGTTCTGTGTTACATACAAGTAAGACACTTCATCACACTTCGGCGATATCTCACTGAACAGGAGGAAAGATAGGATTCAATATCTCTCAGCTGACTAAAGGACTGGAATAAGGTGTCCGTGAAAGAGTAGAGAATTATATTTGTGTCTTAAAATTTTAGATGCATAAAACCTAAAATTGTGCAAGGAGCTATTGAACGACAATATGTGTGAAAAGTTAACTATATTTTTTAATGACAAAACCAATATGACTCCAGAGTGTAATTCAACCTGAAGCAAAGATAAAGCATTTTTATTAAGCATTCATGAAAGCTGAGTGTCCCTAGCACAGGAATGATTATCTATCTATAAGCTGCACTTACGAGCCCATGTACTAAACAATGTGTTGATTCTCTGCCAACATTAGTGTGCAAACTAAAATAGTCATACAGAGTTAACAGGAGAGTTGAAAGTAGCTTGGGTGTGATCATTTGATTTGTTGTTGAAGAGCCTGTTTGGAAGAGAGAAGGCAGGAGAATCACCCAGCAGCTGTCTCACCTGTGAGCCACTAGCTTAAAGAAGCAGAGGAAAGGTGGATGGTTTTGCAATGGAAATGAAGCAGGAACAAAGCCATGCTATGCAAATGAAAATATTACTTCAGAAGAATTAATTTTGCATTTGGTTTACTCATCAGAATAAAGCACACTGGTAATAACTTCCTATCCTTAAATATTTAAGCAGACTTTTGATAAAGGTAAAACTTTATTGGATGATCAGTAACATATATCCCAGTCTAAAATTCCTACAAATTGATTTTACTGTGAGTTTCTTTTGTTTATTTGTTTATACGTTTCAAACACTGTTAAGATCATATTGAATGTTTACTAACTTCAACTAACACATGCGGGTTCAACTGCCCATATCTATGCGAAAGGATGTTGTCTAGCTAGTCTATCTCATAAGAAGATAACTTTGTGCAATGTCCTATTGCAAAAGAAAAAAAATACTTACATCACTTATATACTCATATATATATGTATGTGTGTATATGTATGTGTTTGTATATATATATATATATATATATATATATATATATACATGTGATTAATCAAACACAATCAATGCTCAAGCATAGTATGCCACCACATAGTGAGATTCTTCTCCACAATCATTTGTTAGATTCTCTCTATAACATGGTGAGTTACGTGTAGTCCATAGAAATGCTAGAGATACGAGAACTGTGGAGTTTCCCTGGAAAAACATGAACTGATGTGTATTCACCCCAGTTAGAGCACTGGCAACAAAGAAACAAGCCCATAAATCCAGCCTGGAGAATCAATAAGTTTGTCGGTCTTAATTACATGAGATTGAGCGATGGGTAATTTCCAGGAATATGGGTGACTTACATGCTACTGCATAACTGAGATGCCCAGTCCTGAACAGGAATGAACCTTGAAAACTGTATCACTATATCTTTTAGCCCCTTCCCATATTCTTTGCCTTCAATGATTGTTGACTATGTTTAAAAAAAAATTGGCCAATGACCTTGTGCTTCCTGTAACATTCTAAGCTTTGCAAACTTTGCAATTTCAGGAGTTTCCTGCATCTTGTACATTTGCTTAGCTTTTGGAATTTTATGAAAATTTAGCTTCCCTCCAGGAGAGGACATTTCAACCAGTAGACAGTAGCTACACCACTAGAAGCTTTTTATGCCCCATGAATTGATGACATTTAGAAGTTTAGTGTTAGAATTCTTTTTTAAAAAATTGCTTTTCAGGGTTCCCTGCCCTGTGGGGTGGCTCTTTGGGCTGACAAGGGAGGGGAACTTGATTGAGGGAGGGGGAGGGAAATGGGAGGCAGCGGTGGGGAAGAGACAGAAATCTTCAATAAATAAATAAATAAATAAATAAATAAAATTAAAAAAAATTGCTTTTAGCGGGGGGGGGGGTGGCGCACGCCTTTAATTCCAGCACTCGGGAGGCAGAGGCAGGCTGATCTCTGTGAGTTCGTGGCCAGCCTGGTCTAGATAGAGCTAGTTCCAGGACAGGAACCAAAAAGCTATAGAGAAACCCTGTCTCGAAAATAAAAAAAAAAAAAAATTGCTTTTATTGTAGCAATTTTATGCTGTTTTCCTGGGTTCCTTCTTTTTCTGCCATTTTATTTTGAAACCTTGGCTGAAGCTTTCCATGATTAAAATAAATTTGAAGTGAGAACAAAAAGGGTTTGAAACATAAAGCTACAGTTTAGTGTGAGCTGATAATGGCTATTCATCTGGTTGAAAGAAATAACTTCCTAACAAAGTGCTGAGAGATGTCACCTTTGGATGTCTCTTTCTTTTCCGAAGGAAAAAAAAAAAGAAACTCAGAATGTTGAGGTACAGAGAATGAGAAGAGAATAATCAACCTTCATGCTATTTGTATGATACTGAAATTTTTCCAAATACCTCATCATTGAATGCTAACGGTGCCATGGTGAGTAAGTATTGGGAATTTTTTTTGTTTTGTTTTCAGCAGAAAACCCTAGAATCAATCAAGTAACTTACTTGAAGAACCATCTCTCTAAGCACAACTACTTTGACAAAACAACTTTCAATTTCAAGTTATTCTTTTATTACTGTTTATTCAGAATCTATGAATTTGTACTATTTCTGCAATAATTAAAATGCTTTGCCTGAAGGTGAATTAAACTAAGCTTCTCTGAAATAAGTGAACTTTCTCAAAATAAAAATAATAAAATGTTGGGGGTAAAGTTTTAGTGTACATTTAATTATCTGAATTAGTTCTTCACACTTTAGCATGCAGAAAGACACTCTTCACATGATTTATTCTGATTTATTCTACCTTTCTATCACTTTCCAAATTTAAAAAAAAAAAAAAAACTCTAAATTTCTGTCCCAATGTGTAAAGTTCGAGCATTCCCTTCTTTGTGTGTTTCCTCTGAATCTCTGTATTGCTTGCTTTCTTATGTGTTACCCATTTGGTTTGACATTATTGACTTTTTTACTTTTGTATTTTAATTATTTTCCCTCTGTGACTTGAAAACTTGAAGGTTTATTTCTATTTCCATTAAAGACAAGATTAGTGGGAGACTAATGCATGCTGGTACTTCACAGCGTAGGGATGTTGTGTCAGCCAGATCTCAGTTTGATTTTCAGTATGACTTCTGCTTTTACCCATCCATGAACGCCTGAACACGTTCTCACATTCCCATTCTGCACTCACTCTCATCTAGAAACCATAGATATAGGATACATATCTTTAGTTCAGAATGTAGCACTGCTATTAGAAGCGAAGCAGTTGGTATATGTGGCAGGTTTCTTACAGTGCCAACCTAGAGCCCTACCTGGTGCCTATATGACAGAAAATCCTCTCTAGGTTTCTCTGAGAATTGTATATCATATCACATTGGACCAGCTAGAGAAAACCTAGAAACTGAAAGCAGTTTCTGCTTGTTTTATAAGAGAAAGCTGAAAAACCATGGTGCCAGTTGTCTCACGGTTACATCATGTCAAATCTTGGTACTAAATATCAAATCTTGGTCCGGTGTTTTGGTTCCAAAATCGTGGCATGCTAGAGTCTCTTAAAACGGATGGGAGGATATCCCATGTTCATCTTTTTGGGTCTGGGTTACCTCACTCGGGATAGTGTGTTCTATTTCCATCCATTTGCATGCAAAATTCGAGAAGTCATTGTTTTTTACCACTGAGTAGTATTCTAATGTGTATATATTCCAC